>NC_053145.1:21698020-22006512 GCF_016808335.1 Panicum virgatum
CAAAACTGGTGCAAGTAATGAAAAGTTAGTGCCACGATGTCTTGTTATATTTTTCTTAATGAAAGCTCCCTATCCACACCATTGGACCCTAAACTCATGTTTTGGTGCGATTCTTTCCGTTTAGGTGCATTGGGATCGTTTCGGCACGAACTTGGTGCAAAACGTGCCAGACTGGTGCAATTAATGCAAAAGTTCATGCCACGATGTCGCGTTAGAATTTTTCGCAATGAACGCTCCCGATCCACACAATTGGACCATAAACTTATGTTTTGGTGCATTTCTTTCCGTTTGGGTGCATTTGGGACCGTTTCGCTGCTGCACGAAACTTGGTGCAAAACACGCCAGACAGGAGCAATTAATGCAGAAGTTCGTGCCACGATGTCTTGTCAGAAATTTTCACAAAAATGCTCCCGATCCACACCATTAGACCCTAAACTCATGTTTAGGTGCGTTTCTTTCCGGTTGGGTGCATTTGGGACCGCTTCACTACCACACAAAGTCGAAGCAAAACAGGCCAAACTGGTGCAATTAATGCAAAAGTTCGTGCCACGATGTATTGTAAGAATTTTTCGCAACAAATTCTCCCGAGCCACACCATTGGACCTTAAACTCTTGTTTTGGTGCATTTCTTTCCGTTTGGGTGCATTTGGAACCGTTTTGCTACTACAAGAAACTTACTGCAAAACACGCCAAACTGGTGGAATTAATGCAAAAATTCGTGCCATGATGTCGCGTTAGACCCTAACTAATGTTTTGGTGCGTTTCTTTCCGTTTGGGTGCAGTTGGGACGTTTCGCTACTGCACGAAACTCAGTGCAAAATGGGCCAACCTGGTGCAATTAATGCAAAAGTTGTGCCACAAAGTCTCGTCAGAATTTCTCAAACGAACGCTCTCGATCCACACAATTGGACCCTAAGCTCATACTTCATACATTTCTTTCCATTTGGGTGCATTCGGGACCGATTCGCTACCACACAAAACTCGAAGCAAAACAGGCCAAACTGGTGCAATTAATGCAAAAGTTTGTGCCCACGATATCTTGTTAGAATTTTTTCTAACGAACGCTCCCGATCCACACCATTGGACCATAAGCTCGTGTTTTCATGTGTTTCTTTCTGTTTGGGTGCATTTGGGACCATTTCACTACTACACAAAATTCGAAGCAAAATGGGGCCATACTGGTACAATTAATGCAAAAGTTCGTGACACAATATCTTGTTGGAATTATTCTCAAAGAACGCTCCCGATCCACACCATTTGATCCTAAACACATATTTTGGTGCGTTTCTTCCATTTTGGTGCATTTGGAACCTTTTGCTACTGCACGAAACTTGGTGTAAAACAGGCAAACTGGTGCAGTAATGAAAAGTTAGTGCCACGATGTCTTGTTATAATTTTTCTTAATGAAAGCTCCCTATCCACACCATTGGACCCTAAACTTCATGTTTTGGTGCGATTCTTTCCGTTTAGGTGCATTTGGGATCGTTTCGGTACTGCACGAAACTTGGTGCAAAACATGCCAGACTGTGCTGCAATTAATGCAAAAGTTCATGCCACGATGTCGCTTAAGAATTTTTCGCAATGAACGCTCCCGATCCACACCATTGGACCATAAACTTATGTTTTGGTGCATTTCTTTCCGTTTGGGTGCATTTGGGACCGTTTCGCTGCTGCCACGAAACTTGGTGCAAAACACGCCAAACAGGAGCAATTAATGCAGAAGTTCGTGCCACGATGTCTTATCGGAACTTTTCACAAAAATCGCTCCCGATCCACACCATATAGACCCTAAACTCATGTTTAGGTAAGTTTCTTTCCGGTTGGGTGCATTTGGGACCGCTTCACTACCACACAAAAGTCGAAGCAAAATAGGCCAAACTGGTGCAATTAATGCAAAAGTTCGTGCCACGATGTATTGTAAGAATTTTTCGCAACAAATTCTCCCGAGCCACACCATTGGACCTTAAACTCTTGTTTTGGTGCATTTCTTTCCGTTTGGGTGCATTTGGAACCGTTTTGCTACTACCAGAAACTTACTGCAAAACACGCCAAACTGGTGGAATTAATTTAAAATTCGTGCCATGATGTCGCGTTAGACCCTAACTAATGTTTTGGTGCGTTTCTTTCCGTTTGGGTGCATTTGGGACGTTTCGCTACTGCACGAATCTCAGTGCAAAATGGCCAACCTGGTGCAATTAATGCAAAAGTTTGTGCCACAAAGTCTCGTCAAAATTTCTCAAACGAACGCTCTCGATCCACACAATTGGACCCTAAGCTCATACTTCATACATTTCTTTCCATTTGGGTGCATTCGGGACCGATTCGCTACCACACAAAACTCGAAGCAAAACAGGCCAAACTGGTGCAATTAATGCAAAAGTTTGTGCCACGATATCTTGTTAGAATTTTCTTAACGAACGCTCCTGATCCACACCATTGGACCATAAGCTCGTGTTTTCATTTGTTTCTTTCTGTTTGGGTGCATTTGGGACCATTTCACTACTACACAAAATTCGAAGCAAAATGGGCCATGCTGGTACAATTAATGCAAAAGTTCGTGACACAATATCTTGTTGGAATTATTCTCAAAGAACGCTCCCGATCCACACCATTTGACCCTAAACACATATTTTGGTGCGTTTCTTTCCATTTTGGTGCATTTGGAACCTTTCGCTACTGCACGAAACTTGGTGCAAAACAGGCAAAACTGGTGCAAGTAATGAAAAGTTAGTGCCACGATGTCTTGTTATAATTTTTCTTAATGAAAGCTCCCTATCCACACCATTGGACCCTAAACTCATGTTTTGGTGTGATTCTTTCCGTTTAGGTGCATTTGGGATCGTTTCGGTACTGCACGAAACTTGGTGCAAAACATGCCAGACTGGTGCAATTAATGCAAAAGTTCATGCCACGATGTCGCTTAAGAATTTTTCGTAATGAACGCTCCCGATCCACACCATTGGACCATAAACTTATGTTTTGGTGCATTTCTTTCCGTTTGGGTGCATTTGGGGACCGTTTCACTGCTGCACGAAACTTGGTGCAAAACACGCCAGATAGGAGCAATTAATGCAGAAGTTCGTGCCACGATGTCTTGTCGGAACTTTTCACAAAAAAACGCTCCCGATCCACACCATTAGACCCTAAACTCATGTTTAGGTGTGTTTCTTTCCGGTTGGGTGCATTTGGGACCGCTTCACTACCACACAAAAGTCGAAGCAAAACAGGCCAAACTGGTGCAATTAATGCAAAAGTTCGTGCCACGATGTATTGTAAGAATTTTTTGCAACAAATTCTCCCGAGCCACACCATTGGACCTTAAACTCTTGTTTTGGTGCATTTCTTTCCGTTTAGGTGCATTTGGGATCGTTTCGGTACTGCACGAAACTTGGTGCAAAACGTGCCAGACTGGTGCAATTAATGCAAAAGTTCGAGACACAATATCTTGTTGGAATTATTCTCAAAGAACGCTCCCGATCCACACCATTTGACCCTAAACACATATTTGGTGCGTTTCTTTCCATTTTGGTGCATTTGGAACCTTTCGCTACTGCACGAAACTTGGTGCAAAACAGGCAAAACTGGTGCAAGTAATAAAAAGTTAGTGCCACGATGTCTTGTTATAATTTTTCTTAATGAAAGCTCCCTATCCACACCATTGGACCCTAAACTCATGTTTTGGTGCGATTCTTTCCGTTTAGGTGCATTTGGGATCGTTTCGGTACTGCACGAAACTTGGTGCAAAACGTGCCAGACTGGTGCAATTAATGCAAAAGTTCATGCCACGATGTCGCGTTAGAATTTTTCGCAATGAACGCTCCCGATCCACACCATTGGACCATAAACTTATGTTTTGGTGCATTTCTTTCCGTTTGGGTGCATTTGGAACCGTTTCACTGCTGCACGAAACTTGGTGCAAAACACGCCAGACAGGAGCAATTAATGCAGAAGTTCGTGCCACGATGTCTTGTCGGAAATTTTCACAAAAAACGCTCCCGATCCACACCATTAGACCCTAAACTCATGTTTAGGTGCGTTTCTTTCCGGTTGGGTGCATTTGGGACCGCTTCACTACCACACAAAAGTCGAAGCAAAACAGGCCAAACTGGTGCAATTAACGCAAAAGTTCGTGCCACGATGTATTGTAAGAATTTTTCGCAACAAATTCTCCCGAGCCACACCATTGGACCTTAAACTCTTGTTTTGGTGCATTTCTTTCCGTTTGGGTGCATTTGGAACCGTTTTGCTACTACAAGAAACTTACTGCAAAACACGCCAAACTGGTGGAATTAATGCAAAAATTCGTGCCATGATGTCGCGTTAGACCCTAACTAATGTTTGGTGCGTTTCTTTCCGTTTGGGTGCATTTGGGACGTTTCGCTACTGCACGAAACTCAGTGCAAAATGGGCCAACCTGGTGCAATTAATGCAAAAGTTTATGCCACAAAGTCTCGTCAAAATTTCTCAAACGAACGCTCTCGATCCACACAATTGGACCCTAAGCTCATACTTCATACATTTCTTTCCATTTGGGTGCATTCGGGACCGATTCGCTACCACACAAAACTCGATTCAAAACAGGCCAAACTGGTGCAATTAATGCAAAAGTTTGTGCCACGATATCTTGTTAGAATTTTTCTTAACGAACGCTCCCGATCCACACCATTGGACCATAAGTTCGTGTTTTCATGTGTTTCTTTCTGTTAGGGTGCATTTGGGACCATTTCACTACTACACAAAATTCGGAGCAAAATGGGCCATACTGGTACAATTAATGCAAAAGTTCGTGACACAATATCTTGTTGGAATTATTCTCAAAGAACGCTCCCGATCCACACCATTTGACCCTAAACACATATTTTGGTGCGTTTCTTTCCATTTTGGTGCATTTGGAACCTTTCGCTACTGCACGAAACTTGGTGCAAAACAGGCAAAACTGGTGCAAGTAATGAAAAGTTAGTGCCATGATGTCTTGTTATAATTTTTCTTAATGAAACCTCCCTACCCACACCATTGGACCCTAAACTCATGTTTTGGTGCGATTCTTTCCGTTTAGGTGCATTTGGGATCGTTTCGGTACTGCACGAAACTTGGTGCAAAACGTGCCAGACTGGTGCAGTTAATGCAAAAGTTCATGCCACGATGTCGCGTTAGAATTTTTCGCAATGAACGCTCCCGATCCACACCATTGGACCATAAACTTTTGTTTTGGTGCATTTCTTTCCGTTTGGGTGCATTTGGGACCGTTTCGCTGCTGCACGAAACTTGGTGCAAAACACGCCAGACAGGAGCAATTAATGCAGAAGTTCGTGCCACGATGTCTTGTCAGAAATTTTCACAAAAAACGCTCCCGATCCACACCATTAGACCCTAAACTCATGTTTAGGTGCGTTTCTTTCCGGTTGGGTGCATTTGGGACCGCTTCACTACCACACAAAAGTCGAAGCAAAACAGGCCAAACTGGTGCAATTAATGCAAAAGTTCGTGCCACGATGTATTGTAAGAATTTTTCGCAACAAATTCTCCCGAGCCACACCATTGGACCTTAAACTCTTGTTTTGGTGCATTTCTTTCCGTTTGGGTGCATTTGGAACCGTTTTGCTACTACAAGAAACTTACTGCAAAACACGCCAAACTGGTGGAATTAATGAAAAAATTCGTGCCATGATGTCGCGTTAGACCCTAACTAATGTTTTGGTGCGTTTCTTTCCGTTTGGGTGCATTTGGGACGTTTCGCTACTGCACGAAACTCAGTGCAAAATGGGGCAACCTGGTGCAATTAATGCAAAAGTTTGTGCCACAAAGTCTCGTCAAAATTTCTCAAACGAACGCTCTCGATCCACACAATTGGACCCTAAGCTCATACTTCATACATTTCTTTCCATTTGGGTGCATTCGGGACCGATTCGCTACCACACAAAACTCGATTCAAAACAGGCCAAACTGGTGCAATTAATGCAAAAGTTTGTGCCACGATATCTTGTTAGAATTTTTCTTAACGAACGCTCCCGATCCACACCATTGGACCATAAGTTCGTGTTTTCATGTGTTTCTTTCTGTTTGGGTGCATTTGGGACCATTTCACTACTACACAAAATTCGAAGCAAAATGGGCCATACTGGTACAATTAATGCAAAAGTTTGTGACACAATATCTTGTTGGAATTATTCTCAAAGAACGCTCCCGATCCACACCATTTGACCCTAAACACATATTTTGGTGCGTTTCTTTCCATTTTGGTGCATTTGGAACCTTTCGCTACTGCACGAAACTTGGTGCAAAACAGGCAAAACTGGTGCAAGTAATGAAAAGTTAGTGCCATGATGTCTTGTTATAATTTTTCTTAATGAAACCTCCCTACCCACACCATTGGACCCTAAACTCATGTTTTGGTGCGATTCTTTCCGTTTAGGTGCATTTGGGATCGTTTCGGTACTGCACGAAACTTGGTGCAAAACGTGCCAGACTGGTGCAGTTAATGCAAAAGTTCATGCCACGATGTCGCGTTAGAATTTTTCGCAATGAACGCTCCCGATCCACACCATTGGACCATAAACTTATGTTTTGGTGCATTTCTTTCAGTTTGGGTGCATTTGGGACCGTTTCGCTGCTGCACGAAACTTGGTGCAAAACACGCCAGACAGGAGCAATTAATGCAGAAGTTCGTGCCACGATGTCTTGTCAGAAATTTTCACAAAAAACGCTCCCGATCCACACCATTAGACCCTAAACTCATGTTTAGGTGCGTTTCTTTCCGGTTGGGTCCATTTGGGACCGCTTCACTACCACACAAAAGTCGAAGCAAAACAGGCCAAACTGGTGCAATTAATGCAAAAGTTCATGCCACGATGTATTGTAAGAATTTTTCGCAACAAATTCTCCCGAGCCACACCATTGGACCTTAAACTCTTGTTTTGGTGCATTTCTTTCCGTTTGGGTGCATTTGGAACCGTTTTGCTACTACAAGAAACTTACTGCAAAACACGCCAAACTGTTGGAATTAATGCAAAAATTCGTGCCATGATGTCGCGTTAGACCCTAACTAATGTTTTGGTGCGTTTCTTTCCGTTTGGGTGCAGTTGGGACGTTTCGCTACTGCACGAAACTCAGTGCAAAATGGGCCAACCTGGTGCAATTAATGCAAAAGTTTGTGCCACAAAGTCTCGTCAGAATTTCTCAAACGAACGCTCTCGATCCACACAATTGGACCCTAAGCTCATACTTCATACATTTCTTTCCATTTGGTTGCATTCGGGACCGATTCGCTACCACACAAAACTCGAAGCAAAACAGGCCAAACTGGTGCAATTAATGCAAAAGTTTGTGCCACGATATCTTGTTAGATTTTTTCTTAACGAACGCTCCCGATCCACACCATTGGACCATAAGCTCGTGTTTTCATGTGTTTCTTTCTGTTTGGGTGCATTTGGGACCATTTCACTACTACACAAAATTCGAAGCAAAATGGGCCATACTGGTACAATTAATGCAAAAGTTCGTGACACAATATCTTGTTGGAATTATTCTCAAAGAACGCTCCCGATCCACACCATTTGACCCTAAACACATATTTTGGTGCGTTTCTTTCCATTTTGGTGCATTTGGAACCTTTCGCTACTGCACGAAACTTGGTGCAAAACAGGCAAATCTGGTGCAAGTAATGAAAAGTTAGTGCCACGATGTCTTGTTATAATTTTTCTTAATGAAAGCTCCCTATCCACACCATTGGACCCTAAACTCATGTTTTGGTGCGATTCTTTCCGTTTAGGTGCATTTGGGATCGTTTCGGTACTGCACGAAACTTGGTGCAAAACGTGCCAGACTGGTGCAATTAATGCAAAAGTTCATGCCACGATGTCGCGTTAGAATTTTTCGCAATGAACGCTCCCGATCCACACCATTGGACCATAAACTTATGTTTTGGTGCATTTCTTTCCGTTTGGGTGCATTTGGGACCGTTTCGCTGCTGCACGAAACTTGGTGCAAAACACGCCAGACAGGAGCAATTAATGCAGAAGTTCGTGCCACGATGTCTTGTCGGAACTTTTCACAAAAAATGCTCCCGATCCACACCATTAGACCCTAAACTCATGTTTAGGTGCGTTTCTTTCCGGTTGGGTGCATTTGGGACCGCTTCACTACCACACAAAAGTCGAAGCAAAACAGGCCAAACTGGTGCAATTAATGCAAAAGTTCGTGCCACGATGTATTGTAAGAATTTTTCGCAACAAATTCTCCCGAGCCACACCATTGGACCTTAAACTCTTGTTTTGGTGCATTTCTTTCCGTTTAGGTGCATTTGGGATCGTTTCGGTACTGCACGAAACTTGGTGCAAACGTGCCAGACTGGTGCAATTAATGCAAAAGTTCATGCCACGATGTCGCGTTAGAATTTTTCGCAATGAACGCTCCCGATCCACACCATTGGACCATAAACTTATGTTTTGGTACATTTCTTTCCGTTTGGGTGCATTTGGGACCGTTTCGCTGCTGCACGAAACTTGGTGCAAAACACGCCAGACAGGAGCAATTAATGCAGAAGTTCGTGCCACGATGTCTTGTCGGAAATTTTCACAAAAAACGCTCCCGATCCACACCATTAGACCCTAAACTCATGTTTAGGTGCGTTTCTTTCCGGTTGGGTGCATTTGGGACCGCTTCACTACCACACAAAAGTCGAAGCAAAACAGGCCAAACTGGTGCAATTAATGCAAAAGTTCGTGCCACGATGTATTGTAAGAATTTTTCGCAACAAATTCTCCCGAGCCACACCATTGGACCTTAAACTCTTGTTTTGGTGCATTTCTTTCCGTTTGGGTGCATTTGGAACCATTTTGCTACTACAAGAAACTTACTACAAAACACGCCAAACTGGTGGAATTAATGCAAAAATTCGTTCCATGATGTCGCGTTAGACCCTAACTAATGTTTTGGTGCGTTTCTTTCCGTTTGGGTGCATTTGGGACGTTTCGCTACTGCACGAAACTCAGTGCAAAATGGGCCAACCTGGTGCAATTAATGCAAAAGTTTGTGCCACAAAGTCTCGTCAAAATTTCTCAAACGAACGCTCTCGATCCACACAATTGCACCCTAAGCTCATACTTCATACATTTCTTTCCATTTGGGTGCATTCGGGACCGATTCGCTACCACACAAAACTCGAAGCAAAACAGGCCAAACTGGTGCAATTAATGCAAAAGTTTGTGCCACGATATCTTGTTAGAATTTTCTTAACGAACGCTCCCGATCCACACCATTGGACCATAAGTTCGTGTTTTCATGTGTTTCTTTCTGTTTGGGTGCATTTGGGACCATTTCACTACTACACAAAATTCGAAGCAAAATGGGCCATACTGGTACAATTAATGCAAAAGTTCGTGACACAATATCTTGTTGGAATTATTCTCAAAGAACGCTCCCGATCCACACCATTTGACCCTAAACACATATTTTGGTGCGTTTCTTTCCATTTGGTGCATTTGGAACCTTTCGCTACTGCACGAAACTTGGTGCAAAACAGGCAAAACTGGTGCAAGTAATGAAAAGTTAGTGCCATGATGTCTTGTTATAATTTTTCTTAATGAAAGCTCCCTATCCACACCATTGGACCCTAAACTCATGTTTTGGTGCGATTCTTTCCGTTTAGGTGCATTTGGGATCGTTTCGGGCATGCACGAAACTTGGTGCAAAACATGCCAGACTGGTGCAGTTAATGCAAAAGTTCATGCCACGATGTCGCGTTAGAATTTTTCGCAATGAACGCTCCCGATCCACACCATTGGACCATAAACTTATGTTTTGGTGCATTTCTTTCCGTTTGGGTGCATTTGGGACCGTTTCGCTGCTGCACGAAACTTGGTGCAAAACACGCCAGACAGGAGCAATTAATGCAGAAGTTCGTGCCACGATGTCTTGTCGGAAATTTTCACAAAAAACGCTCCCGATCCACACCATTAGACCCTAAACTCATGTTTAGGTCCGTTTCTTTCCGGTTGGGTGCATTTGGGACCGCTTCACTACCACACAAAAGTCGAAGCAAAACAGGCCAAACTGGTGCAATTAATGCAAAAGTTCGTGCCACGATGTATTGTAAGAATTTTTCGCAACAAATTCTCCCGAGCCACACCATTGGACCTTAAACTCTTGTTTTGGTGCATTTCTTTCCGTTTAGGTGCATTTGGGATCGTTTCGGTACTGCACGAAACTTGGTGCAAAACGTGCCAGACTGGTGCAATTAATGCAAAAGTTCATGCCACGATGTCGCGTTAGAATTTTTCGCAATGAACGCTCCCGATCCACACCATTGGACCATAAACTTATGTTTTGGTACATTTCTTTCCGTTTGGGTGCATTTGGGACCGTTTCGCTGCTGCACGAAACTTGGTGCAAAACACGCCAGACAGGAGCAATTAATGCAGAAGTTCGTGCCACGATGTCTTGTCGGAAATTTTCACAAAAAACGCTCCCGATCCACACCATTAGACCCTAAACTCATGTTTAGGTGCGTTTCTTTCCGGTTGGGTGCATTTGGGACCGCTTCACTACCACACAAAAGTCGAAGCAAAACAGGCCAAACTGGTGCAATTAATGCAAAAGTTCGTGCCACGATGTATTGTAAGAATTTTTCGCAACAAATTCTCCCGAGCCACACCATTGGACCTTAAACTCTTGTTTTGGTGCATTTCTTTCCGTTTGGGTGCATTTGGAACCATTTTGCTACTACAAGAAACTTACTACAAAACACGCCAAACTGGTGGAATTAATGCAAAAATTCGTTCCATGATGTCGCGTTAGACCCTAACTAATGTTTTGGTGCGTTTCTTTCCGTTTGGGTGCATTTGGGACGTTTCGCTACTGCACGAAACTCAGTGCAAAATGGGCCAACCTGGTGCAATTAATGCAAAAGTTTGTGCCACAAAGTCTCGTCAAAATTTCTCAAACGAACGCTCTCGATCCACACAATTGCACCCTAAGCTCATACTTCATACATTTCTTTCCATTTGGGTGCATTCGGGACCGATTCGCTACCACACAAAACTCGAAGCAAAACAGGCCAAACTGGTGCAATTAATGCAAAAGTTTGTGCCACGATATCTTGTTAGAATTTTTCTTAACGAACGCTCCCGATCCACACCATTGGACCATAAGTTCGTGTTTTCATGTGTTTCTTTCTGTTTGGGTGCATTTGGGACCATTTCACTACTACACAAAATTCGAAGCAAAATGGGCCATACTGGTACAATTAATGCAAAAGTTCGTGACACAATATCTTGTTGGAATTATTCTCAAAGAACGCTCCCGATCCACACCATTTGACCCTAAACACATATTTTGGTGCGTTTCTTTCCATTTTGGTGCATTTGGAACCTTTCGCTACTGCACGAAACTTGGTGCAAAACAGGCAAAACTGGTGCAAGTAATGAAAAGTTAGTGCCATGATGTCTTGTTATAATTTTTCTTAATGAAAGCTCCCTATCCACACCATTGGACCCTAAACTCATGTTTTGGTGCGATTCTTTCCGTTTAGGTGCATTTGGGATCGTTTCGGGCATGCACGAAACTTGGTGCAAAACATGCCAGACTGGTGCAGTTAATGCAAAAGTTCATGCCACGATGTCGCGTTAGAATTTTTCGCAATGAACGCTCCCGATCCACACCATTGGACCATAAACTTATGTTTTGGTGCATTTCTTTCCGTTTGGGTGCATTTGGGACCGTTTCGCTGCTGCACGAAACTTGGTGCAAAACACGCCAGACAGGAGCAATTAATGCAGAAGTTCGTGCCACGATGTCTTGTCGGAAATTTTCACAAAAAACGCTCCCGATCCACACCATTAGACCCTAAACTCATGTTTAGGTCCGTTTCTTTCCGGTTGGGTGCATTTGGGACCGCTTCACTACCACACAAAAGTCGAAGCAAAACAGGCCAAACTGGTGCAATTAATGCAAAAGTTCGTGCCACGATGTATTGTAAGAATTTTTTGCAACAAATTCTCCCGAGCCACACCATTGGACCTTAAACTCTTGTTTTGGTGCATTTCTTTCCATTTGGGTGCATTTGGAACCGTTTTGCTACTACAAGAAACTTACTGCAAAACACGCCAAACTGGTGGAATTAATGCAAAAATTCGTGCCATGATGTCGCGTTAGACCCTAACTAATGTTTTGGTGTGTTTCTTTCCGTTTGGGTGCATTTGGGACGTTTCGCTACTGCACGAAACTCAGTGCAAAATGGGCCAACCTGGTGCAATTAATGCAAAAGTTTGTGCCACAAAGTCTCGTCAGAATTTCTCAAACGAACGCTCTCGATCCACACAATTGGACCCTAAGCTCATACTTCATACATTTCTTTCCATTTGGGTGCATTCGGGACCGATTCACTACCACACAAAACTCGAAGCAAAACAGGCCAAACTGGTGCAATTAATGCAAAAGTTTGTGCCACGATATCTTGTTAGAATTTTTCTTAACGAACGCTCCCGATCCACACCATTGGACCATAAGCTCGTGTTTTCATGTGTTTCTTTCTGTTTGGGTGCATTTGGGACCATTTCACTACTACACAAAATTCGAAGCAAAATGGGCCATACTGGTACAATTAATGCAAAAGTTCGTGACACAATATCTTGTTGGAATTATTCTCAAAGAACGCTCCCGATCCACACCATTTGACCCTAAACACATATTTTGGTGCGTTTCTATCCATTTTGGTGCATTTGGAACCTTTCGCTACTGCACGAAACTTGGTGCAAAACTGGCAAAACTGGTGCAAGTAATGAAAAGTTGGTGCCACGATGTCTTGTTATAATTTTTCTTAATGAAAGCTCCCTATCCACACCATTGGACCCTAAACTCATGTTTTGGTGCGATTCTTTCCGTTTAGGTGCATTTGGGATCGTTTCGGTACTGCACGAAACTTGGTGCAAAACATGCCAGACTGGTGCAATTAATGCAAAAGTTCATGCCACGATGTCGCGTTAGAATTTTTCGCAATGAACGCTCCCGATCCACACCATTGGACCATAAACTTTTGTTTTGGTGCATTTCTTTCCGTTTGGGTGCATTTGGGACCGTTTCCCTGCTGCACGAAACTTGGTGCAAAACACGCCAGACAGGAGCAATTAATGCAGAAGTTCGTGCCACGATGTCTTGTCGGAAATTTTCACAAAAAACGCTCCCGATCCACACCATTAGACCCTAAACTCATGTTTAGGTCCGTTTCTTTCCGGTTGGGTGCATTTGGGACCGCTTCACTACCACACAAAAGTCGAAGCAAAACAGGCCAAACTGGTGCAATTAATGCAAAAGTTCGTGCCACGATGTATTGTAAGAATTTTTCGCAACAAATTCTCCCAAGCCACACCATTGGACCTTAAACTCTTGTTTTGGTGCATTTGTTTCCGTTTGGGTGCATTTGGAACCGTTTTGCTACTACAAGAAACTTACTGCAAAACACGCCAAACTGGTGGAATTAATGCAAAAAATTCGTGCCATGATGTCGTGTTAGACCCTAACTAATGTTTTGGTGTGTTTCTTTCCGTTTGGGTGCATTTGGGACGTTTCGCTACTGCACGAAACTCAGTGCAAAATGGGCCAACCTGGTGCAATTAATGCAAAAGTTTGTGCCACAAAGTCTCGTCAGAATTTCTCAAACGAACGCTCTCGATCCACACAATTGGACCCTAAGCTCATACTTCATACATTTCTTTCCATTTGGGTGCATTCGGGACCGATTCACTACCACACAAAACTCGAAGCAAAACAGGCCAAACTGGTGCAATTAATGCAAAAGTTTGTGCCACGATATCTTGTTAGAATTTTTCTTAACGAACGCTCCCGATCCACACCATTGGACCATAAGCTCGTGTTTTCATGTGTTTCTTTCTGTTTGGGTGCATTTGGGACCATTTCACTACTACACAAAATTCGAAGCAAAATGGGCCATACTGGTACAATTAATGCAAAAGTTCGTGACACAATATCTTGTTGGAATTATTCTCAAAGAACGCTCCCGATCCACACCATTTGACCCTAAACACATATTTTGGTGCGTTTCTATCCATTTTGGTGCATTTGGAACCTTTCGCTACTGCACGAAACTTGGTGCAAAACTGGCAAAACTGGTGCAAGTAATGAAAAGTTGGTGCCACGATGTCTTGTTATAATTTTTCTTAATGAAAGCTCCCTATCCACACCATTGGACCCTAAACTCATGTTTTGGTGCGATTCTTTCCGTTTAGGTGCATTTGGGATCGTTTCGGTACTGCACGAAACTTGGTGCAAAACGTGCCAGACTGGTGCAATTAATGCAAAAGTTCATGCCACGATGTCGCGTTAGAATTTTTCGCAATGAACGCTCCCGATCCACACCATTGGACCCTAAACTTTTGTTTTGGTGCATTTCTTTCCGTTTGGGTGCATTTGGGACCGTTTCCCTGCTGCACGAAACTTGGTGCAAAACACGCCAGACAGGAGCAATTAATGCAGAAGTTCGTGCCACGATGTCTTGTCGGAAATTTTCACAAAAAACGCTCTCGATCCACACCATTAGACCCTAAACTCATGTTTAGGTCCGTTTCTTTCCGGTTGGGTGCATTTGGGACCGCTTCACTACCACACAAAAGTCGAAGCAAAACAGGCCAAACTGGTGCAATTAATGCAAAAGTTCGTGCCACGATGTATTGTAAGAATTTTTCGCAACAAATTCTCCCGAGCCACACCATTGGACCTTAAACTCTTGTTTTGGTGCATTTCTTTCCGTTTGGGTGCATTTGGAACCGTTTTGCTACTACAAGAAACTTACTGCAAAACACGCCAAACTGGTGGAATTAATGCAAAAATTCGTGCCATGATGTCGCGTTAGACCCTAACTAATGTTTTGGTGTGTTTCTTTCCGTTTGGGTGCATTTGGGACGTTTCGCTACTGCACGAAACTCAGTGCAAAATGGGCCAACCTGGTGCAATTAATGCAAAAGTTTGTGCCACAAAGTCTCGTCAGAATTTCTCAAACGAACGCTCTCGATCCACACAATTGGACCCTAAGCTCATACTTCATACATTTCTTTCCATTTGGGTGCATTCGGGACCGATTCACTACCACACAAAACTCGAAGCAAAACAGGCCAAACTGGTGCAATTAATGCAAAAGTTTGTGCCACGATATCTTGTTAGAATTTTTCTTAACGAACGCTCCCGATCCACACCATTGGACCATAAGCTCGTGTTTTCATGTGTTTCTTTCTGTTTGGGTGCATTTGGGACCATTTCACTACTACACAAAATTCGAAGCAAAATGGGCCATACTGGTACAATTAATGCAAAAGTTCGTGACACAATATCTTGTTGGAATTATTCTCAAAGAATGCTCCCGATCCACACCATTTGACCCTAAACACATATTTTGGTGCGTTTCTTTCCATTTTGGTGCATTTGGAACCTTTCGCTACTGCACGAAACTTGGTGCAAAACAGGCAAAACTGGTGCAAGTAATGAAAAGTTAGTGCCACGATGTCTTGTTATAATTTTTCTTAATGAAAGCTCCCTATCCACACCATTGGACCCTAAACTCATGTTTTCGTGCGATTCTTTCCGTTTAGGTGCATTTGGGATCGTTTCGGTACTGCACGAAACTTGGTGCAAAACGTGCCAGACTGGTGCAATTAATGCAAAAGTTCATGCCACGATGTCGCGTTAGAATTTTTCGCAATGAACGCTCCCGATCCACACCATTGGACCCTAAACTTTTGTTTTGGTGCATTTCTTTCCGTTTGGGTGCATTTGGGACCGTTTCGCTGCTGCACGAAACTTGGTGCAAAACACGCCAGACAGGAGCAATCAATGCAGAAGTTCGTGCCACGATGTCTTGTCGGAAATTTTCACAAAAAACGCTCCCGATCCACACCATTAGACCCTAAACTCATGTTTAGGTGCGTTTCTTTCCGGTTGGGTGCATTTGGGACCGCTTCACTACCACACAAAAGTCGAAGCAAAACAGGCCAAACTGGTGCAATTAATGCAAAAGTTCGTGCCATGATGTATTGTAAGAATTTTTCGCAACAAATTCTCCTGAGCCACACCATTGGACCTTAAACTCTTGTTTTGGTGCATTTCTTTCCGTTTGGGTGCATTTGGAACCGTTTTGCTACTACAAGAAACTTACTGCAAAACACGCCAAACTGGTGGAATTAATGCAAAAATTCGTGCCATGATGTCGCGTTAGACCCTAACTAATGTTTTGGTGTGTTTCTTTCCGTTTGGGTGCATTTGGGACGTTTCGCTACTGCACGAAACTCAGTGCAAAATGGGCCAACCTGGTGCAATTAATGCAAAAGTTTGTGCCACAAAGTCTCGTCAGAATTTCTCAAACGAACGCTCTCGATCCACACAATTGGACCCTAAGCTCATACTTCATACATTTCTTTCCATTTGGGTGCATTCGGGACCGATTCACTACCACACAAAACTCGAAGCAAAACAGGCCAAACTGGTGCAATTAATGCAAAAGTTTGTGCCACGATATCTTGTTAGAATTTTTCTTAACGAACGCTCCCGATCCACACCATTGGACCATAAGCTCGTGTTTTCATGTGTTTCTTTCTGTTTGGGTGCATTTGGGACCATTTCACTACTACACAAAATTCGAAGCAAAATGGGCCATACTGGTACAATTAATGCAAAAGTTCGTGACACAATATCTTGTTGGAATTATTCTCAAAGAACGCTCCCGATCCACACCATTTGACCCTAAACACATATTTTGGTGCGTTTCTATCCATTTTGGTGCATTTGGAACCTTTCGCTACTGCACGAAACTTGGTGCAAAACAGGCAAAACTGGTGCAAGTAATGAAAAGTTGGTGCCACGATGTCTTGTTATATTTTTTCTTAATGAAAGCTCCCTATCCACACCATTGGACCCTAAACTCATGTTTTGGTGCGATTCTTTCCGTTTAGGTGCATTTGGGATCGTTTCGGTACTGCACGAAACTTGGTGCAAAACGTGCCAGACTTGTGCAATTAATGCAAAAGTTCATGCCACGATGTCGCGTTAGAATTTTTCGCAATGAACGCTCCCGATCCACACCATTGGACCCTAAACTTTTGTTTTGGTGCATTTCTTTCCGTTTGGGTGCATTTGGGACCGTTTCGCTGCTGCACGAAACTTGGTGCAAAACACGCCAGACAGGAGCAATTAATGCAGAAGTTCGTGCCACGATGTCTTGTCGGAAATTTTCACAAAAAACGCTCTCGATCCACACAATTAGACCCTAAACTCATGTTTAGGTCCGTTTCTTTCCGGTTGGGTGCATTTGGGACCGCTTCACTACCACACAAAAGTCGAAGCAAAACAGGCCAAACTGGTGCAATTAATGCAAAAGTTCGTGCCACGATGTATTGTAAGAATTTTTCGCAACAAATTCTCCCGAGCCACACCATTGGACCTTAAACTCTTGTTTTGGTGCATTTCTTTCCGTTTGGGTGCATTTGGAACCGTTTTGCTACTACAAGAAACTTACTGCGAAACACGCCAAACTGGTGGAATTAATGCAAAAATTCGTGCCATGATGTCGCGTTAGACCCTAACTAATGTTTTGGTGTGTTTCTTTCCGTTTGGGTGCATTTGGGACGTTTCGCTACTGCACGAAACTCAGTGTAAAATGGGCCAACCTGGTGCAATTAATGCAAAAGTTTGTGCCACAAAGTCTCGTCAGAATTTGTCAAACGAACGCTCTCGATCCACACAATTGGACCCTAAGCTCATACTTCATACATTTCTTTCCATTTGGGTGCATTCGGGACCGATTCACTACCACACAAAACTCGAAGCAAAACAGGCCAAACTGGTGCAATTAATGCAAAAGTTTGTGCCACGATATCTTGTTAGAATTTTTCTTAACGAACGCTCCCGATCCACACCATTGGACCATAAGCTCGTGTTTTCATGTGTTTCTTTCTGTTTGGGTGCATTTGGGACCATTTCACTACTACACAAAATTCGAAGCAAAATGGGCCATACTGGTACAATTAATGCAAAAGTTCGTGACACAATATCTTGTTGGAATTATTCTCAAAGAACGCTCCCGATCCACACCATTTGACCCTAAACACATATTTTGGTGCGTTTCTATCCATTTTGGTGCATTTGGAACCTTTCGCTACTGCACGAAACTTGGTGCAAAACAGGCAAAACTGGTGCAAGTAATGAAAAGTTAGTGCCACGATGTCTTGTTATAATTTTTCTTAATGAAAGCTCCCTATCCACACCATCGGACCCTAAACTCATGTTTTGGTGCGATTCTTTCCGTTTAGGTGCATTTGGGATCGTTTCGGTACTGCACGAAACTTGGTGCAAAACGTGCCAGACTGGTGCAATTAATGCAAAAGTTCATGCCACGATGTCGCGTTAGAATTTTTCGCAATGAACGCTCCCGATCCACACCATTGGACCCTAAACTTTTGTTTTGGTGCATTTCTTTTCGTTTGGGTGCATTTGGGACCGTTTCGCTGCTGCACGAAACTTGGTGCAAAACACGCCAGACAGGAGCAATTAATGCAGAAGTTCGTGCCACGATGTCTTGTCGGAAATTTTCACAAAAAATGCTCTCGATCCACACAATTAGACCCTAAACTCATGTTTAGGTCCGTTTCTTTCCGGTTGGGTGCATTTGGGACCGCTTCACTACCACACAAAAGTCGAAGCAAAACAGGCCAAACTGGTGCAATTAATGCAAAAGTTCGTGCCACGATGTATTGTAAGAATTTTTCGCAACAAATTCTCCCGAGCCACACCATTGGACCTTAAACTCTTGTTTTGGTGCATTTCTTTCCGTTTGGGTGCATTTGGAACCGTTTTGCTACTACAAGAAACTTACTGCAAAACACGCCAAACTGGTGGAATTAATGCAAAAATTCGTGCCATGATGTCGCGTTAGACCCTAACTAATGTTTTGGTGTGTTTCTTTCCGTTTGGGTGCATTTGGGACGTTTCGCTACGGCACGAAATTCAGTGCAAAATGGGCCAACCTGGTGCAATTAATGCAAAAGTTTGTGCCACAAAGTCTCGTCAGAATTTCTCAAACGAACGCTCTCGATCCACACAATTGGACCCTAAGCTCATACTTCATACATTTCTTTCCATTTGGGTGCATTCAGGACCGATTCACTACCACACAAAACTCGAAGCAAAACAGGCCAAACTGGTGCAATTAATGCAAAAGTTTGTGCCACGATATCTTGTTAGAATTTTTCTTAACGAACGCTCCCGATCCACACCATTGGACCATAAGCTCGTGTTTTCATGTGTTTCTTTCTGTTTTGGTGCATTTGGGACCATTTCACTACTACACAAAATTCGAAGCAAAATGGGCCATACTGGTACAATTAATGCAAAAGTTCGTGACACAATATCTTGTTGGAATTATTCTCAAAGAACGCTCCCGATCCACACCATTTGACCCTAAACACATATTTTGGTGCGTTTCTTTCCATTTTGGTGCATTTGGAACCTTTCGCTACTGCACGAAACTTGGTGCAAAACAGGCAAAACTGGTGCAAGTAATGAAAAGTTAGTGCCACGATGTCTTGTTATAATTTTTCTTAATGAAAGCTCCCTATCCACACCATTGGACCCTAAACTCATGTTTTGGTGCGATTCTTTCCGTTTAGGTGCATTTGGGATCGTTTCGGTACTGCACGAAACTTGGTGCAAAACGTGCCAGACTGGTGCAATTAATGCAAAAGTTCATGCCACGATGTCGCGTTAGAATTTTTCGCAATGAACGCTCCCGATCCACACCATTGGACCCTAAACTTTTGTTTTGGTGCATTTCTTTCCGTTTGGGTGCATTTGGGACCGTTTCGCTGCTGCACGAAACTTGGTGCAAAACACGCCAGACAGGAGCAATCAATGCAGAAGTTCGTGCCACGATGTCTTGTCGGAAATTTTCACAAAAAACACTCCCGATCCACACCATTAGACCCTAAACTCATGTTTAGGTGCGTTTCTTTCCGGTTGGGTGCATTTGGGACCGCTTCACTACCACACAAAAGTCGAAGCAAAACAGGCCAAACTGGTGCAATTAATGCAAAAGTTCGTGCCACGATGTATTGTAAGAATTTTTCGCAACAAATTCTCCCGAGCCACACCATTGGACCTTAAACTCTTGTTTTGGTGCATTTCTTTCCGTTTGGGTGCATTTGGAACCGTTTTGCTACTACAAGAAACTTACTGCAAAACACGCCAAACTGGTGGAATTAATGCAAAAATTCGTGCCATGATGTCGCGTTAGACCCTAACTAATGTTTTGGTGCGTTTCTTTCCGTTTGGGTGCATTTGGGACGTTTCGCTACTGCACCAAACTCAGTGCAAAATGGGCCAACCTGGTGCAATTAATGCAAAAGTTTGTGCCACAAAGTCTCGTCAGAATTTCTCAAACGAACGCTCTCGATCCACACAATTGGACCCTAAGCTCATACTTCATACATTTCTTTCCATTTGGGTGCATTCGGGACCGATTCACTACCACACAAAACTCGAAGCAAAACAGGCCAAACTGGTGCAATTAATGCAAAAGTTTGTGCCACGATATCTTGTTAGAATTTTTCTTAACGAACGCTCCCGATCCACACCATTGGACCATAAGTTCGTGTTTTCATGTGTTTCTTTCTGTTTGGGTGCATTTGGGACCATTTCACTACTACACAAAATTCGAAGCAAAATGGGCCATACTGGTACAATTAATGCAAAAGTTCGTGACACAATATCTTGTTGGAATTATTCTCAAAGAACGCTCCCGATCCACACCATTTGACCCTAAACACATATTTTGGTGCGTTTCTTTCCATTTTGGTGCATTTGGAACCTTTCGCTACTGCACGAAACTTGGTGCAAAACAGGCAAAACTGGTGCAAGTAATGAAAAGTTAGTGCCACGATGTCTTGTTATAATTTTTCTTAATGAAAGCTCCCTATCCACACCATTGGACCCTAAACTCATGTTTTGGTGCGATTCTTTCCGTTTAGGTGCATTTGGGATCGTTTCGGTACTGCACGAAACTTGGTGCAAAACGTGCCAGACTGGTGCAATTAATGCAAAAGTTCATGCCACAATGTCGCGTTAGAATTTTTCGCAATGAACGCTCCCGATCCACACCACTGGACCCTAAACTTATGTTTTGGTGCATTTCTTTCCGTTTGGGTGCATTTGGGACCGTTTCGCTGCTGCACGAAACTTGGTGCAAAACACGCCAGACAGGAGCAATTAATGCAGAAGTTCGTGCCACGATGTCTTGTCGGAGATTTTCACAAAAAACGCTCCCGATCCACACCATTAGACCCTAAACTCATGTTTAGGTGCGTTTCTTTCCGGTTGGGTGCATTTGGGACCGCTTCACTACCACACAAAAGTCGAAGCAAAACAGGCCAAACTGGTGCAATTAATGCAAAAGTTCGTGCCACGATGTATTGTAAGAATTTTTCGCAACAAATTCTCCCGAGCCACACCATTGGACCTTAAACTCTTGTTTTGGTGCATTTCTTTCCGTTTGGGTGCATTTGGAACCATTTTGCTACTACAAGAAACTTACTGCAAAACACGCCAAACTGGTGGAATTAATGCAAAAATTCGTGTCATGATGTCGCGTTAGACCCTAACTAATGTTTTGGTGCGTTTCTTTCCGTTTGGGTGCATTTGGGACATTTCGCTACTGCACGAAACTCAGTGCAAAATGGGCCAACCTGGTGCAATTAATGCAAAAGTTTGTGCCACAAAGTCTCGTCAGAATTTCTCAAACGAACGCCCTCGATCCACACAATTGGACCCTAAGCTCATACTTCATACATTTCTTTCCATTTGGGTGCATTCGGGACCGATTCGCTACCACACAAAACTCGAAGCAAAACGGGCCAAACTGGTGCAATTAATGCAAAGTTCGTGTAACAAAGTCTCGTCAGAATTTCTCAAAACGAACGCTCTCGATCCATACCTTTGGACCATAAACTCATGTTTTCATGCATTTCTTTCTATTTGGGTGCATTTGGGACCATTTTGCTACTACACAAAACTCGAAGCGAAACGGGCCATACTGGTGCAATTAATGCAAAAGTTCGTGACACGATGTCTTGTTAGAATTTTTCACAATGAACGCTCCCGATCCTCACCACTGGACCCTAAACTCATGTTTTGGTGCGCTTCTTTCTGTTTGGGTGCATTTGGAACCGTTTTGCTACTGCACAAAACTTGAAGCAAAACGGGCCACACTGGTGCGATTAATGCAAAAGTTTGTGCCACAATGTCTTGTAAGAATTTTTTGCAACAAACGTTCCCGATCCACACCATTGGACCTTAAACTCATGTTTTGGTGGGTTTCTTTCTGTTTGGGTGCATTTGGAACCGTTTCGCTACTACACTAAACTTGCTGCAAAACACGCCAAACTGGTGGAGTTAATGCAAAAGTTCGTGACACGATGTCTTGTTAGATTTTTTTGCAACGAACGCTCCCAATCCACACCATTGGACCTTAAACTCATGTTTTGGTGGGTTTCTTTCCGTTTGGGTGCATTTGGGACCATTTCGCTACTACACGAAACACGGTGCAAAATGGGCCAACCTGGTGTAATTAATGTAAAAAGTTCGTGCCACGAAGTCACGTCAGAATTTCTCAAAACGAATGCTCCCGATCCGCACAATTGGACCCTAAGCTCATTTTTTTCATGCATTTCGTTCTGTTTGGGTGTATTTGGGACCGTTTCACTACCACACAAAATTGAAAGCAAAACAGGCCAAACTGGTGCGATTTTTCGCAACGAACGCTCCCGATCGACACCATTGGACCCTAAACTAATGTTTTGGTGCAATTAATGCAAAGGTTCATGCCACGATACCGCATTTGAATTTTTCACAACGAACGCTCGTGATCCACACCATTGGACTCTAAACTCATGTTTTGGTGCGTTTCTTTCCGTTTGGGTGCATTTGGGACCGTTTCGCTACTGCACGAAACTCGGTGCAAAATGGGCCAACCTGGTGCAATTAATGCAAGAGTTCGTGCCTTAAAGTCTCGTCAGAATTTCTCAAAAGTTACGCTCTTGATCCAAACAAATGGACCCTAAGCTCATATTTTCATGTGTTTCTTTCCATTTGGGACCATTTCGCTACTACACAAAACTCAAAGCAAAATGGGTCATACTGGTGCAATTGATGCAAAGGTTCGTGCCATGATGATTTGTTATAATTTCTCGCAACGAACGCTCCCGATCCACACCATTGGACCCTAAACTCATGTTTTGGTGTGTTTGTTTCCGTTCGGGTGCATATGGGACCGTTTCGCTAGGGCCAATCTAATGCAATTAATGCAAAAGTTCGTGCCACAAAGTCTCGTCAGAATTTCTCACAACGAACACTCTCGATCCACACAATTGGACTCTAAGCTTATGTTTTCATGCGTTTCTTTCCGTTTGGGTGCATTCGGGACCGCTTCGCTACCACACAAAACTCGAAGCAAAACGGGCCAAGCAGGTGCAATTAATGCAAAAGTTTGTGCCACGATGTCTTGTTAGAATTTTTCTTAACGAACGCTCCCGATCCACACTGTTGGACCCTAAACTCATCTTTTGGTGAGTTTTTTTCGTTTGGCTGTATTTGGAACCGGTTCGCTACTGCACGAAACTTGCAGCAAAACGCGCCAAACTGGTGCATTTAATGCAAAATTTCGTGCCATGATGTCTTTTTAGATTTTTTCACAACGAACACTCTAGATCCACGCCATTGGACCCTAAACTCATGTTTGGTGCATTTCTATCCGTTTGGGTGCATTTGGAACCGTTTCGCTATTGCACAAAACTTGCTGCAAAATACGCCGAACTGGTGCAATTAATGAAAAAAATCGTGCCACGACGTCTTGTTAGAATTTTTCACAACGCATAATCCAGATCCACACCATTGGACCCTAAGCTCTTGTTTTGGTGCGTTTCTTTCCGTTTGGGTGCATTTGGAAACGTTTCGCTACTGCACGAAACTTGATGCAAAACGCGCCAAACTGGTGCAATTAATGCAAAAGTTCGTGCCACAATGTCTTGTTAGAATTTTTCGCAACGAACACTCCCGATCCACACCACTGGACCCTAAACTCATGTTTTGGTGTGCTTCTTTCCGTTTGGGTGCATTTGGGATCGTTTCGCTACTGCATGAAACTTGGTGCAAAACGCGCCAGACTGGTGCAATTAATGCAAAAGTTCGTGCCATGATGAATTGTTAGAATTTTTGGCAACGAACGCTCCCGATCCATACCACTGGATCCTAAACTTATGTTTTGGTGCGCTTCTTTCCGTTTAGGTGCAGTTGGGACTGTTTCGCTACTGCATGAAACTTGCTGCAAAACGCGCCAAACTGGTGCATTTAATGCAAAATTTTGTGCCATGATGTCTTGTTAGAATTTTTCGCAACGAACACTCTCGATCCACACCACTAGACCCTAAACTCATGTTTTGGTGTGCTTCTTTACGTTTGGGTGCATTTGGGAATGTTTCGCTACTGCATGAAACATGGTGGAAAACGCGCCAGACTGGTGCAATTAATGCAAAAGTTCGTGACATGATGAATTGTTAGAATTTTTTTTCAACGAACGCTCCCAATCCATACCACTGGACCCTTAACTCATGTTTTGGTGCGCTTCTTTCCATTTGGGTGCATTTGGGACCGTTTCGCTACTGCATTAAACTTGCTGGAAAACGCGCCAAACTGGTGCATTTAATACAAAATTTCGTGCCATGATGTCTTGTTAGAATTTTTCGCGACGAACGCTCCCGATCCACACCACTGGACCCTAAACTCATGTTTCGGTGTGCTCCTTTCCATTTGGGTGCATTTGGGACCATTTCGCTACTGCATGAAACTTGGTGCAAAACGCGCCAGACTGGTGCAATTAATACAAAAGTTTGTGGCACGATGTCTTGTTAGAATTTGTCACAACGAACGCTCCTGATCCACACCACTGGACCCTAAACTCATGTTTTGGTGCGCTTCTATCTGTTTGGGTGCATTTGGAACCGTTTAGCTACTGCATGAAACTTGAAGCAAAACGGGCCACACTGGTGCGATTAATGCAAAAGTTCATGCCACGATGTCTTGTAAGAATTTTTCGCAACAAACGCTCCCGATCCACACCATTGGACCTTAAACTCATGTTTTGGTGGGTTTCTTTTCCGTTTGGGTGCATTTGGAACCGTTTCACTACTACACTAAACTTGCTGCAAAACACGCCAAACTGGTGGAGTTAATGCAAAAGTTCGTGCCACGATGTCTTATTAGATTTTTTTGCAACGAACGCTCCCAATCCACACCATTGGACCATAAACTCATGTTTTAGTGCATTTCTTTCCGTTTGGGCCAACTTATTGCAATTAATGCAATAGTTCGTGTACCAAAGTGTCGCCAGAATTTCTCGAAACGAACGCTCCCGATCCACACCTTTGGACCATAAGTTCATGTTTTCATGCATTTCTTTCTATTTGGGTGCATTTGGGACCATTTTTCTACTCCACAAAACTCGAAGCAAAACGGGCCATACTGGTGCAATTAATGCAAAAGTTCATGACACGATGTCTTGTTAGAATTATTCGAAACGAACGCTCCCTATCCACACCATTGGACCCTAAACTCATATTTTGGTGTGTTTCTTTCCATTTGGGTGCATTCGGATGTGTTTCGCTGCTGCACAAAACTTTCTATAAAACGGGCCAAACTGGTGCAATTAATGCAAAAGTTCGTGCCACGATGTGTTGTAAGAATTTTTTGCAACAAACGCTCCCGATCCACACCACTGGACCCTAAACTAATGTTTTGGTGCACTTCTTTCTGTTTGGGTGCATTTGGAACCGTTTTGCTACTGCATGAAACTGGAAGCAAAACGGGCTACACTGGTGCGATTAAAGCAAAAGTGTGTGCCACGATGTCTTGTAAGAATTTTTTGCAACAAACGCTCCCGATCCACACCATTGGACCTTAAACTCATGTTTTGGTGGGTTTCTTTCCGTTTGGGTGCATTTGGGACCGTTTCGCTACTGCACGAAACTCGGTGCAACCACGTGGTGTAATTAATGTAAAAGTTCCTGCCATGAAGTCGCGTCAGAATTTCTCGAAACGAATGCTCCCGATCCGCACAATTGGACCCTAAGCTCTTTTTTTCATGCATTTCTTTCTGTTTGGGTGCATTTGGCACCGTTTCACTACCACACAAAATTGAAAGCAAAACGGGCCAAACTGGTGCGATTTTTCGCAACGAACGCTCCCGATCCACACCATTGGACCCTAAACTCATATTTTGGTGCAATTAATGCAAAGGTTCAGGCCACGATACTGCGTTAGAATTTTTCGCAAAAAACGCTCGTGATCCACGCCATTGGACTCTAAGCTCATGTTTTGGTGCGTTTCTTTCTGTTTGGGTGCATTTGGGACCGTTTCGCTACTGCACGAAACTCGGTGCAAAATGGGCCAACCTGGGGCAATTAATGCAAGAGTTCGTGCCTTAATGTCTCATTAGAATTTCTCAAAAGTTACGCTCCCGATCCAAACAATTGGACCATAAGCTCATATTTGCATGCGTTTCTTTCCATTTGGGTGCATTTGGGACCATTTCGCTACTACACAAAACTCAAAGCAAAATGGGTCATACTGGTGCAATTAATGCAAAGGTTCGTGCCATGATGATTTGTTATAATTTTTCGCAACGAACGCTTCCGATCCACACAATTGGACCCTAAACTCTTGTTTTGGTGTGTTTGTTTCCGTTTGGGTGCATATGGGACCATTTCGCTACTGCATGAAACTCGAAGCAAAACGGGCCACACTGGTGCGATTAATGCAAAAGTTCGTGCCACGATGTCTTGTAAGAATTTTTCGCAACAAATGCTCCCGATCCACACCATTGGACCTTAAACTCATGTTTTGGTGGGTTTCTTTCCGTTTGGGTGCATTTGGAATCATTTCGCTACTACACAAAACTTGCTGCAAAACACGCCAAAATGGTGGAGTTAATGCAAAATTTCGTGCCATGATGTCTTGTTAGATTTGTTCGCAACAAACGCTCCCAATCCACACCATTGGACTATAAACTCATGTTTTAGTGCGTTTCTTTCTGTTTGGGCCAACTTATTGCAATTAATGCAAAAGTTCGTGTAATAAGGTCTCGTCAGAATTTCTCAAAACGAACGCTCCCGATCGACACCTTTGGACCATAAGCTCATGTTTTCATACGTTTCTTTCTGTTTGGGTGCATTTGGGACCATTTTGCTACTACACAAAACTCGAAGCAAAACGGGCAATACTGGTGCAATTAATGCAAAAGTTCGTGACACGATGTCTTGTTAGAATTATTCGCAACGAACGCTCCCTATCCGCACCATTGGACCCTAAACTCATATTTTGGTGTGTTTCTTTCCATTTAGGTGCATTCGGAAGCGTTTCATTGCTGCACAAAACTGGCTACAAAACGGGCCAAACAGGTGCAATTAATGCAAAAGTTCGTGCCACGATGTGTTGTAAGAATTCTTTGCAACAAACGCTCCCGATCCACACCATTGGACCATAAACTCATGTTTTCGGGTGTTTCTTTCTGTTTGGGTGCATTTGGAACCATTTTGCTACTACGCAAAACTTGCTGCAAAACACGCCAAACTGATGGAATTAATGCTTTTGGGACCATTTTGCTACTACACAAAACTCAAAGCAAAACGGGTCATACAGGTGCAATTAATGCAAAGGTTCGTGCCACGATGTCTTGTTAGAATTTCTCGTAACGAACGCTCCCGATCCACACCATTTGACCCTAAACTCATGTTTTGGTGTGTTTGTTTCCGTTTGGGTGCATATGGGACCGTTTCGCTACTGCACAAAACTCGGTGCAAAATGGACCAATCTAGTGCAATTAATGCAAAAGTTCATGCCATGATGTCGCGTTAGAAATCTTCGCAACGAACACTCCAGATCCACACCATTGGACCCTAAACTCATGTGTTGGTGAGTTTTTTTCGTTTGGGTGCATTTGGATCCGTTTCGCTACTGCACAAAACTTCCTGTAAAAAACGCCAAACTGGTGCATTTAATGCAAAAATTCATGCCATGATGTCTAGTTAGATTTTTTCGCAACGAACACTCCCAATCCACATTATTGGACCGTAAACTCATTTTTTGGTGTGTTCCTTTCCGTTTGGGTGCATTTGGGACCGTTTCGCTACTGCACGAAACTTGGTGCAAAATGCGCCAAACTGGTGCATTTAATGCAAAAGTTCATGCCATGATGTCGCGTTAGAAATTTTCGCAACGAATGCTCCAAATCTATTGGACCCTAAACTCATGTTTTGGGGCGTTTCTTTCCGTTTGGGTGCATTTGGGATGTTTCGCTACTACACGAAATTCGGTGCAAAATGAGCCAACCTGGTGCAATTAATGCAAAAGTTCGTGCCACAAAGTCTCGCCAAAATTTCTCAAAACGAACGCTCTCGATCCACACAATTGGACCCTAAGATCATGTTTCGGTGCGTTTCTTCCTGTTTGGGTGAATTTGGAATTGTTTCGCTACTGCACGAAACTTGCTATAAAATGGGCCAAACTAGTGCAATTAATGCAAAAGTTCGTGCCACGATGTCTTATTAGATTTTTTTGCAACGAACGCTCCCAATCCACACCATTGGACCATAAACTCATGTTTTAGTGCATTTCTTTCCGTTTGGGCCAACTTATTGCAATTAATGCAATAGTTCGTGTACCAAAGTCTCGCCAGAATTTCTCGAAACGAACGCTCCCGATCCACACCTTTGGACCATAAGTTCATGTTTTCATGCATTTCTTTCTATTTGGGTGCATTTGGGACCATTTTTCTACTCCACAAAACTCGAAGCAAAACGGGCCATACTGGTGCAATTAATGCAAAAGTTCATGACACGATGTCTTGTTAGAATTATTCGAAACGAACGCTCCCTATCCACACCATTGGACCCTAAACTCATATTTTGGTGTGTTTCTTTCCATTTGGGTGCATTCGGATGTGTTTCGCTGCTGCACAAAACTTTCTATAAAACGGGCCAAACTGGTGCAATTAATGCAAAAGTTCGTGCCACGATGTGTTGTAAGAATTTTTTGCAACAAACGCTCCCGATCCACACCACTGGACCCTAAACTAATGTTTTGGTGCACTTCTTTCTGTTTGGGTGCATTTGGAACTGTTTTGCTACTGCATGAAACTGGAAGCAAAACGGGCTACACTGGTGCGATTAAAGCAAAAGTGTGTGCCACGATGTCTTGTAAGAATTTTTTGCAACAAACGCTCCCGATCCACACCATTGGACCTTAAACTCATGTTTTGGTGGGTTTCTTTCCGTTTGGGTGCATTTGGGACCGTTTCGCTACTGCACGAAACTCGGTGCAACCACATGGTGTAATTAATGTAAAAGTTCGTGCCATGAAGTCGCGTCAGAATTTCTCGAAACGAATGCTCCCGATCCGCACAATTGGACCCTAAGCTCTTTTTTTTCATGCATTTCTTTCTGTTTGGGTGCATTTGGCACCGTTTCACTACCACACAAAATTGAAAGCAAAACGGGCCAAACTGGTGCGATTTTTCGCAACGAACGCTCCCGATCCACACCATTGGACCCTAAACTCATATTTTGGTGCAATTAATGCAAAGGTTCATGCCACGATACTGCGTTAGAATTTTTCGCAAAAAACGCTCGTGATCCACGCCATTGGACTCTAAGCTCATGTTTTGGTGCGTTTCTTTCTGTTTGGGTGCATTTGGGACCGTTTCGCTACTGCACGAAACTCGGTGCAAAATGGGCCAACCTGGGGCAATTAATGCAAGAGTTCGTGCCTTAATGTCTCATTAGAATTTCTCAAAAGTTACGCTCCCGATCCAAACAATTGGACCATAAGCTCATATTTGCATGCGTTTCTTTCCATTTGGGTGCATTTGGGACCATTTCGCTACTACACAAAACTCAAAGCAAAATGGGTCATACTGGTGCAATTAATGCAAAGGTTCGTGCCATGATGATTTGTTATAATTTTTCGCAACGAACGCTTCCGATCCACACAATTGGACCCTAAACTCATGTTTTGGTGTGTTTGTTTCCGTTTGGGTGCATATGGGACCATTTCACTACTGCATGAAACTCGAAGCAAAACGGGCCACACTGGTGCGATTAATGCAAAAGTTCGTGCCACTATGTCTTGTAAGAATTTTTCGCAACAAATGCTCCCGATCCACACCATTGGACCTTAAACTCATGTTTTGGTGGGTTTCTTTCCGTTTGGGTGCATTTGGAATCATTTCGCTACTACACAAAACTTGCTGCAAAACACGCCAAAATGGTGGAGTTAATGCAAAATTTCGTGCCATGATGTCTTGTTAGATTTGTTCGCAACAAACGCTCCCAATCCACACCATTGGACTATAAACTCATGTTTTAGTGCGTTTCTTTCTGTTTGGGCCAACTTATTGCAATTAATGCAAAAGTTCGTGTAATAAGGTCTCGTCAGAATTTCTCAAAACGAACGCTCCCGATCGACACCTTTGGACCATAAGCTCATGTTTTCATACGTTTCTTTCTGTTTGGGTGCATTTGGGACCATTTTGCTACTACACAAAACTCGAAGCAAAACGGGCAATACTGGTGCAATTAATGCAAAAGTTCGTGACACGATGTCTTGTTAGAATTATTCGCAACGAACACTCCCTATCCGCACCATTGGACCCTAAACTCATATTTTGGTGTGTTTCTTTCCATTTAGGTGCATTCGGAAGCGTTTCATTGCTGCACAAAACTGGCTACAAAACGGGCCAAACAGGTGCAATTAATGCAAAAGTTCGTGCCACGATGTGTTGTAAGAATTCTTTGCAACAAACGCTCCCGATCCACACCATTGGACCATAAACTCATGTTTTCGGGTGTTTCTTTCTGTTTGGGTGCATTTGGAACCATTTTGCTACTACGCAAAACTTGCTGCAAAACACGCCAAACTGATGGAATTAATGCTTTTGGGACCATTTTGCTACTACACAAAACTCAAAGCAAAACGGGTCATACAGGTGCAATTAATGCAAAGGTTCGTGCCACGATGTCTTGTTAGAATTTCTCGTAACGAACGCTCCCGATCCACACCATTTGACCCTAAACTCATGTTTTGGTGTGTTTGTTTCCGTTTGGGTGCATATGGGACCGTTTCGCTACTGCACAAAACTCGGTGCAAAATGGACCAATCTAGTGCAATTAATGCAAAAGTTCATGCCATGATGTCGCGTTAGAAATCTTCGCAACGAACACTCCAGATCCACACCATTGGACCCTAAACTCATGTGTTGGTGAGTTTTTTTCGTTTGGGTGCATTTGGATCCGTTTCGCTACTGCACAAAACTTCCTGTAAAAAACGCCAAACTGGTGCATTTAATGCAAAAATTCATGCCATGATGTCTAGTTAGATTTTTTCGCAACGAACACTCCCAATCCACATTATTGGACCGTAAACTCATTTTTTGGTGTGTTCCTTTCCGTTTGGGTGCATTTGGGACCGTTTCGCTACTGCACGAAACTTGGTGCAAAATGCGCCAAACTGGTGCATTTAATGCAAAAGTTCATGCCATGATGTCGCGTTAGAAATTTTCGCAACGAATGCTCCAAATCTATTGGACCCTAAACTCATGTTTTGGGGCGTTTCTTTCCGTTTGGGTGCATTTGGGATGTTTCGCTACTACACGAAATTCGGTGCAAAATGAGCCAACCTGGTGCAATTAATGCAAAAGTTCGTGCCACAAAGTCTCGCCAAAATTTCTCAAAACGAACGCTCTCGATCCACACAATTGGACCCTAAGATCATGTTTCGGTGCGTTTCTTCCTGTTTGGGTGAATTTGGAATTGTTTCGCTACTGCACGAAACTTGCTATAAAATGGGCCAAACTAGTGCAATTAATGCAAAAGTTCGTGCCACGATGTCTTATTAGATTTTTTTGCAACGAACGCTCCCAATCCACACCATTGGACCATAAACTCATGTTTTAGTGCATTTCTTTCCGTTTGGGCCAACTTATTGCAATTAATGCAATAGTTCGTGTACCAAAGTCTCGCCAGAATTTCTCGAAACGAACGCTCCCGATCCACACCTTTGGACCATAAGTTCATGTTTTCATGCATTTCTTTCTATTTGGGTGCATTTGGGACCATTTTTCTACTCCACAAAACTCGAAGCAAAACGGGCCATACTGGTGCAATTAATGCAAAAGTTCATGACACGATGTCTTGTTAGAATTATTCGAAACGAACGCTCCCTATCCACACCATTGGACCCTAAACTCATATTTTGGTGTGTTTCTTTCCATTTGGGTGCATTCGGATGTGTTTCGCTGCTGCACAAAACTTTCTATAAAACGGGCCAAACTGGTGCAATTAATGCAAAAGTTCGTGCCACGATGTGTTGTAAGAATTTTTTGCAACAAACGCTCCCGATCCACACCACTGGACCCTAAACTAATGTTTTGGTGCACTTCTTTCTGTTTGGGTGCATTTGGAACTGTTTTGCTACTGCATGAAACTGGAAGCAAAACGGGCTACACTGGTGCGATTAAAGCAAAAGTGTGTGCCACGATGTCTTGTAAGAATTTTTTGCAACAAACGCTCCCGATCCACACCATTGGACCTTAAACTCATGTTTTGGTGGGTTTCTTTCCGTTTGGGTGCATTTGGGACCGTTTCGCTACTGCACGAAACTCGGTGCAACCACATGGTGTAATTAATGTAAAAGTTCGTGCCATGAAGTCGCGTCAGAATTTCTCGAAACGAATGCTCCCGATCCGCACAATTGGACCCTAAGCTCTTTTTTTTCATGCATTTCTTTCTGTTTGGGTGCATTTGGCACCGTTTCACTACCACACAAAATTGAAAGCAAAACGGGCCAAACTGGTGCGATTTTTCGCAACGAACGCTCCCGATCCACACCATTGGACCCTAAACTCATATTTTGGTGCAATTAATGCAAAGGTTCATGCCACGATACTGCGTTAGAATTTTTCGCAAAAAACGCTCGTGATCCACGCCATTGGACTCTAAGCTCATGTTTTGGTGCGTTTCTTTCTGTTTGGGTGCATTTGGGACCGTTTCGCTACTGCACGAAACTCGGTGCAAAATGGGCCAACCTGGGGCAATTAATGCAAGAGTTCGTGCCTTAATGTCTCATTAGAATTTCTCAAAAGTTACGCTCCCGATCCAAACAATTGGACCATAAGCTCATATTTGCATGCGTTTCTTTCCATTTGGGTGCATTTGGGACCATTTCGCTACTACACAAAACTCAAAGCAAAATGGGTCATACTGGTGCAATTAATGCAAAGGTTCGTGCCATGATGATTTGTTATAATTTTTCGCAACGAACGCTTCCGATCCACACAATTGGACCCTAAACTCATGTTTTGGTGTGTTTGTTTCCGTTTGGGTGCATATGGGACCATTTCACTACTGCATGAAACTCGAAGCAAAACGGGCCACACTGGTGCGATTAATGCAAAAGTTCGTGCCACTATGTCTTGTAAGAATTTTTCGCAACAAATGCTCCCGATCCACACCATTGGACCTTAAACTCATGTTTTGGTGGGTTTCTTTCCGTTTGGGTGCATTTGGAATCATTTCGCTACTACACAAAACTTGCTGCAAAACACGCCAAAATGGTGGAGTTAATGCAAAATTTCGTGCCATGATGTCTTGTTAGATTTGTTCGCAACAAACGCTCCCAATCCACACCATTGGACTATAAACTCATGTTTTAGTGCGTTTCTTTCTGTTTGGGCCAACTTATTGCAATTAATGCAAAAGTTCGTGTAATAAGGTCTCGTCAGAATTTCTCAAAACGAACGCTCCCGATCGACACCTTTGGACCATAAGCTCATGTTTTCATACGTTTCTTTCTGTTTGGGTGCATTTGGGACCATTTTGCTACTACACAAAACTCGAAGCAAAACGGGCAATACTGGTGCAATTAATGCAAAAGTTCGTGACACGATGTCTTGTTAGAATTATTCGCAACGAACGCTCCCTATCCGCACCATTGGACCCTAAACTCATATTTTGGTGTGTTTCTTTCCATTTAGGTGCATTCGGAAGCGTTTCATTGCTGCACAAAACTGGCTACAAAACGGGCCAAACAGGTGCAATTAATGCAAAAGTTCGTGCCACGATGTGTTGTAAGAATTCTTTGCAACAAACGCTCCCGATCCACACCATTGGACCATAAACTCATGTTTTCGGGTGTTTCTTTCTGTTTGGGTGCATTTGGAACCATTTTGCTACTACGCAAAACTTGCTGCAAAACACGCCAAACTGATGGAATTAATGCTTTTGGGACCATTTTGCTACTACACAAAACTCAAAGCAAAACGGGTCATACAGGTGCAATTAATGCAAAGGTTCGTGCCACGATGTCTTGTTAGAATTTCTCGTAACGAACGCTCCCGATCCACACCATTTGACCCTAAACTCATGTTTTGGTGTGTTTGTTTCCGTTTGGGTGCATATGGGACCGTTTCGCTACTGCACAAAACTCGGTGCAAAATGGACCAATCTAGTGCAATTAATGCAAAAGTTCATGCCATGATGTCGCGTTAGAAATCTTCGCAACGAACACTCCAGATCCACACCATTGGACCCTAAACTCATGTGTTGGTGAGTTTTTTTCGTTTGGGTGCATTTGGATCCGTTTCGCTACTGCACAAAACTTCCTGTAAAAAACGCCAAACTGGTGCATTTAATGCAAAAATTCATGCCATGATGTCTAGTTAGATTTTTTCGCAACGAACACTCCCAATCCACATTATTGGACCGTAAACTCATTTTTTGGTGTGTTCCTTTCCGTTTGGGTGCATTTGGGACCGTTTCGCTACTGCACGAAACTTGGTGCAAAATGCGCCAAACTGGTGCATTTAATGCAAAAGTTCATGCCATGATGTCGCGTTAGAAATTTTCGCAACGAATGCTCCAAATCTATTGGACCCTAAACTCATGTTTTGGGGCGTTTCTTTCCGTTTGGGTGCATTTGGGATGTTTCGCTACTACACGAAATTCGGTGCAAAATGAGCCAACCTGGTGCAATTAATGCAAAAGTTCGTGCCACAAAGTCTCGCCAAAATTTCTCAAAACGAACGCTCTCGATCCACACAATTGGACCCTAAGATCATGTTTCGGTGCGTTTCTTCCTGTTTGGGTGAATTTGGAATTGTTTCGCTACTGCACGAAACTTGCTATAAAATGGGCCAAACTAGTGCAATTAATGCAAAAGTTCGTGCCACGATGTCTTATTAGATTTTTTTGCAACGAACGCTCCCAATCCACACCATTGGACCATAAACTCATGTTTTAGTGCATTTCTTTCCGTTTGGGCCAACTTATTGCAATTAATGCAATAGTTCGTGTACCAAAGTCTCGCCAGAATTTCTCGAAACGAACGCTCCCGATCCACACCTTTGGACCATAAGTTCATGTTTTCATGCATTTCTTTCTATTTGGGTGCATTTGGGACCATTTTTCTACTCCACAAAACTCGAAGCAAAACGGGCCATACTGGTGCAATTAATGCAAAAGTTCATGACACGATGTCTTGTTAGAATTATTCGAAACGAACGCTCCCTATCCACACCATTGGACCCTAAACTCATATTTTGGTGTGTTTCTTTCCATTTGGGTGCATTCGGATGTGTTTCGCTGCTGCACAAAACTTTCTATAAAACGGGCCAAACTGGTGCAATTAATGCAAAAGTTCGTGCCACGATGTGTTGTAAGAATTTTTTGCAACAAACGCTCCCGATCCACACCACTGGACCCTAAACTAATGTTTTGGTGCACTTCTTTCTGTTTGGGTGCATTTGGAACTGTTTTGCTACTGCATGAAACTGGAAGCAAAACGGGCTACACTGGTGCGATTAAAGCAAAAGTGTGTGCCACGATGTCTTGTAAGAATTTTTTGCAACAAACGCTCCCGATCCACACCATTGGACCTTAAACTCATGTTTTGGTGGGTTTCTTTCCGTTTGGGTGCATTTGGGACCGTTTCGCTACTGCACGAAACTCGGTGCAACCACGTGGTGTAATTAATGTAAAAGTTCGTGCCATGAAGTCGCGTCAGAATTTCTCGAAACGAATGCTCCCGATCCGCACAATTGGACCCTAAGCTCTTTTTTTCATGCATTTCTTTCTGTTTGGGTGCATTTGGCACCGTTTCACTACCACACAAAATTGAAAGCAAAACGGGCCAAACTGGTGCGATTTTTCGCAACGAACGCTCCCGATCCACACCATTGGACCCTAAACTCATATTTTGGTGCAATTAATGCAAAGGTTCATGCCACGATACTGCGTTAGAATTTTTCGCAAAAAACGCTCGTGATCCACGCCATTGGACTCTAAGCTCATGTTTTGGTGCGTTTCTTTCTGTTTGGGTGCATTTGGGACCGTTTCGCTACTGCACGAAACTCGGTGCAAAATGGGCCAACCTGGGGCAATTAATGCAAGAGTTCGTGCCTTAATGTCTCATTAGAATTTCTCAAAAGTTACGCTCCCGATCCAAACAATTGGACCATAAGCTCATATTTGCATGCGTTTCTTTCCATTTGGGTGCATTTGGGACCATTTCGCTACTACACAAAACTCAAAGCAAAATGGGTCATACTGGTGCAATTAATGCAAAGGTTCGTGCCATGATGATTTGTTATAATTTTTCGCAACGAACGCTTCCGATCCACACAATTGGACCCTAAACTCATGTTTTGGTGTGTTTGTTTCCGTTTGGGTGCATATGGGACCATTTCACTACTGCATGAAACTCGAAGCAAAACGGGCCACACTGGTGCGATTAATGCAAAAGTTCGTGCCACTATGTCTTGTAAGAATTTTTCGCAACAAATGCTCCCGATCCACACCATTGGACCTTAAACTCATGTTTTGGTGGGTTTCTTTCCGTTTGGGTGCATTTGGAATCATTTCGCTACTACACAAAACTTGCTGCAAAACACGCCAAAATGGTGGAGTTAATGCAAAATTTCGTGCCATGATGTCTTGTTAGATTTGTTCGCAACAAACGCTCCCAATCCACACCATTGGACTATAAACTCATGTTTTAGTGCGTTTCTTTCTGTTTGGGCCAACTTATTGCAATTAATGCAAAAGTTCGTGTAATAAGGTCTCGTCAGAATTTCTCAAAACGAACGCTCCCGATCGACACCTTTGGACCATAAGCTCATGTTTTCATACGTTTCTTTCTGTTTGGGTGCATTTGGGACCATTTTGCTACTACACAAAACTCGAAGCAAAACGGGCAATACTGGTGCAATTAATGCAAAAGTTCGTGACACGATGTCTTGTTAGAATTATTCGCAACGAACGCTCCCTATCCGCACCATTGGACCCTAAACTCATATTTTGGTGTGTTTCTTTCCATTTAGGTGCATTCGGAAGCGTTTCGTTGCTGCACAAAACTGGCTACAAAACGGGCCAAACAGGTGCAATTAATGCAAAAGTTCGTGCCACGATGTGTTGTAAGAATTCTTTGCAACAAACGCTCCCGATCCACACCATTGGACCATAAACTCATGTTTTCGGGTGTTTCTTTCTGTTTGGGTGCATTTGGAACCATTTTGCTACTACGCAAAACTTGCTGCAAAACACGCCAAACTGATGGAATTAATGCTTTTGGGACCATTTTGCTTCTACACAAAACTCAAAGCAAAACGGGTCATACAGGTGCAATTAATGCAAAGGTTCGTGCCACGATGTCTTGTTAGAATTTCTCATAACGAACGCTCCCGATCCACACCATTTGACCCTAAACTCATGTTTTGGTGTGTTTGTTTCCGTTTGGGTGCATATGGGACCGTTTCGCTACTGCACAAAACTCGGTGCAAAATGGACCAATCTAGTGCAATTAATGCAAAAGTTCATGCCATGATGTCGCGTTAGAAATCTTCGCAACGAACACTCCAGATCCACACCATTGGACCCTAAACTCATGTGTTGGTGAGTTTTTTTTCGTTTGGGTGCATTTGGAACCGTTTCGCTACTGCACAAAACTTGCTGTAAAAAACGCCAAACTGGTGCATTTAATGCAAAAATTCATGCCATGATGTCTAGTTAGATTTTTTCGCAACGAACACTCCCAATCCACATTATTGGACCGTAAACTCATTTTTTGGTGTGTTCCTTTCCGTTTGGGTGCATTTGGGACCGTTTCGCTACTGCACGAAACTTGGTGCAAAATGCGCCAAACTGGTGCATTTAATGCAAAAGTTCATGCCATGATGTCGCGCTAGAAATTTTCGCAACGAATGCTCCAAATCTATTGGACCCTAAACTCATATTTTGGGGCGTTTCTTTCCGTTTGGGTGCATTTGGGATGTTTCGCTACTACACGAAATTCGGTGCAAAATGAGCCAACCTGGTGCAATTAATGCAAAAGTTCGTGCCACAAAGTCTCGCCAAAATTTCTCAAAACGAACGCTCTCGATCCACACAGTTGGACCCTAAGATCATGTTTCGGTGCGTTTCTTCCTGTTTGGGTGAATTTGGAATTGTTTCGCTACTGCACGAAACTTGCTATAAAATGGGCCAAACTAGTGCAATTAATGCAAAAGTTTGTGCCATGATGTGATGTTAGAATTTTTCTTAACGAATGCTCCTGATCCACACCATTGGACCCTAGACTCATGTTTTGGTGCGATTCTTTCCATTTTGCTGCATTTGGGACCATTTTGCTACTGCACGAAACTTGGTGCAAAACGCGCCAGACTGGTACAATTAATGCACAAAATTCGAAGCAAAACGGGCCATACTGGTACAATTAATGCAAAAGTTCGTGACACGATATCTTGTTAGAATTATTCTCAAAGAACGCTCCCGATCCACACCATTTGACCCTAAACTCATATTTTGGTGCGTTTCATTCCATTTGGGTGCATTTGGAACCGTTTCGCTACTGCACGAAACTTGCTGAAAAACGGGCCAAACTGGTGCAAGTAATGCAAAAGTTAGTGCCACGATGTCTTGTTATAATTTTTCTTAATGAACGCTCCCGATCCACACCATTGGACCCTAAACTCATGTTTTGGTGTGATTCTTTCCGTTTGGGTGCATTTGGGATCATTTCGCTACTGCACGAAACTTGGTGCAAAACGCGCCAGACTAGTGCAATTAATGCAAAAGTTCATGCCACGACATCGCGTTAGAGTTTTTCACAATGAACGCTCCCGATCCACACCATTGGACCGTAAACTCATGTTTTGGTGTATTTCTTTCCGTTTGGGTGCATTTGGGACCGTTTTGCTACTGCACGAAACTTGGTGCAAAACACGCCAGACAGGTGCAATTAATGCTGAAGTTCGTGCCATGATGTCTTGTCGGAATTTTTCGCAAAGAACGCTCCCGATCCACACCATTGGACCCTAAACTCTTGTTTTGGTGCATTTCTTTCCGGTTGGGTGCATTTGGGACCGCTTCGCTACCACACAAAACTCGAAGCAAAATAGGCCAAACTGGTGCAATTAATGCAAAAGTTCGTGCCATGATGTTTTGTAAGAATTTTTCGCAACAAATGCTCCCGAGCCACACCATTAGACCTTAAACTCATGTTTTGGTGCATTTCTTTCCGTTTGGGTGCATTTGGAACCGTTTTGCTACTACACGAAACTTACTGCAAAACACGCCAAACTGGTGGAATTAATGCAAAAATTCGTGCCATGATGTCTTATTAGATTTTTTCATAATGAACAGTCCCAAACCACACCATTGGACCGTAAACCCATGTTTTGGTGTGTTCCTTTCCGTTTGGGTGCATTTGGGACCGATTCGCTACTGCACAAAACTTGGTGCAAAATGCGCCAAACTGGTGTAATTAATGCAAAAGTTCATGCCATGATGTCGTGTTTGAAATTTTCTCAACGAACGCTCCAGATCCACACCATTGGACCCTAACTAATGTTTTGGTGAGTTTGTTTTCGTTTGGGTGCATTTGGGACATTTCGCTACTGCACGAAACTCGGTGCAAAATGGGCCAACCTAGTGCAATTAATGCAAAAGTTTGTGCCACAAAGTCTCGTCAGAATTTCTCAAAATGAACGCTCTCGATCTATACAATTGGACCCTAAGCTCATGCTTCATGCGTTTCTTTCCATTTGGGTGCATTCGGGACCGCTTCGCTACCACACAAAACTCGAAGCAAAACGGGCCAAACTGGTGCAATTAACGCAAAAGTTTGTGCCACGATATCTTGTTAGAATTTTTCTTAACAAATGCTCCCGATCCACAAAATTGGACCCTAAACTCATGTTTTGGTGTGTTTTTTTTGTTTGGGTGCATTTGGAACAGTTTCGCTACTATGCGAAACTTGCTGCAAAACGCGCCAAACTGGTGCAATTAAAGCAAAAGTTAGTGCCACGATGTCTTGTTAGAATTTTTCTTAACGAATGCTCCCGAGCAACACCATTAGACCCTAAACTCATGTTTTGGTGCGATTCTTTCTGTTTGGGTGCATTTGGGACCGTTTCGCTACAGCACGAAACTTGGTTCAAAACACGCCAGACTGGTGCAATTAATGCAAAAGTTCGTGCCACGATGTTTTGTCGGAATTTTTCACAAAGAATGCTCCCGATCCACACTATTGGACCCTAAACTCATGTTTTGGTGCGTTTCTTTGCGGTTGGGTGCATTTGGGACCGTTTCGTAACGACACAAAACTTGCTACAAAATGCGCCAAACTAGTGCAATTAATGCAAAAGTTCGTGCCACGATGTCTTGTTACAATTTCTCGCAACAAACACTCCCGATCCACACCATTGGACCCTAAACTCATGTTTTAGTGTGTTTGTTTTCGTTTCGGTGCATATGGGACCGTTTTGCTACTGCACGAAACTCGGTGCAAAATGGGTCAACGTAGTGCAATTAATTCCAAAGTTCGTGTCACAAAGTCTCGTCAGAATTTCACAAAACGAACGCTCCCGATCCACACCGTTGGACCCTAAGCTCATATTTTTATGCGTTTCTTTCTGTTTGGGTGCATTTGGGACTGTTTCGCTACTATAGAAAACTTGAAGCCAAACGGGCCATACTGGTGCAATTAATGCAAAAGTTCGTGACATGATGTCTTGTTTGAATTATTCACAACGAACGCTCCCGATCCATGCCTTTGGACCCTAAACTCATATTCTGGTGCGTTTCTTTCTGTTTGGGTGCATTTGGAATCATTTCGCTACTGCTCGAAAATTGCTATAAATGGGCCAAACAGGTGCAATTAATGCAAAAGTTTGTGCCATGATGTGATGTTAGAATTTTTCTTAACGAACGCTCCCGATCCACTCCATTGGACCCTAAACTCATGTTTTGGTGTGATTCTTTCCATTTGGGTGCATTTGGGACCATTTCGCTACTGCACGAAACTTGGTGCAAAACGCGCCAGACTGGTGCAATTAATGCAAAAGTTCGTGCCATGATGTCTTGTCAGAATTTTTCGCAAAGAATGCTCCTGATCCAAACCATTGGACCCTAAACTCATGTTTTGGTGCATTTCTTTCCGGTTGGGTGCATTTCGGACTGTTTCAGTACTGCACAAAACTTGCCGCAAAACACGCCAAACTGGTGGAATTAATGCAAAAGTTCGTGACACAATGTCTTGTTAGATTTTTTCGCAATGAACGCTCCCAATCCGCACCATTGGACCCTAAACTCTTGTTTTGGTGCATTTCTTTCCGTTTGGACCAACTTGGTGCAATTAATGCATAAGTTCATGCAACAAAGTCTCGTCAGAATTTCTCAAAACGAACGCTCCCGATCCACACCATTGGACCATAAGCTCATGTTTTCATGTATTTCTTTCTGTTTGGGTGCATTTGAAACCATTTCGCTACTACACAAAATTCGAAGCAAAACCATATTTTGGTGCGTTTCTTTCTATTTGGGTGCATTTGGAACCGTTTCTCTACTGCACGAAACTTGCTATAAAATGGGAAAACTGGTGCAATTAATGCAAAATTTTGTGCCATGATGTCATGTTAGAATTTTTCTTAACGAACTGTCCCGATCCACGCCATTGGACCCTAAACTCATGTTTTGGTGCGTTTCTTTCCGGTTGGGCGTATTTGGGACCATTTTGCTACTGCACAAAACTTGCTATAAAATGGGCCAAACTGGTGCAATTAATGCAAAAGTTTGTGCCATGATGTCATGTTAGAATTTTTTCTTAACGAACGCTCCCGATCCACACTATTGGACCCTAAACTCAAGTTTTGGTGTGTTCCTTTCCCGTTCGGTGCATTTGGGACTGTTTCGCTACAGCACGAAACTTGGTGCAAAATGCACCAAACTAGTGCAATTAATGCAAAAGTTCGTGCCATGATGTCGTGTTAGAATTTTTCGCAACGAACGCTCCAGATCCACACCATTGGACCCTAAACTCATGTTTTGGTCCGTTTCTTTCCGTTTGGGTGTATTTAGGATGTTTCGCTACTGCACGAAACTCGGTGCAAAATGGGCCAACTGGTGCAATTAATCCAAAAGTTCGTGCCACAAAGTCACGTCAGAATTTCTCAAACGAATGCTCTCGATGCACACAATTGGACCCTAAGCTCATGCTTCATGCATTTCTTTCCGTTTAGGTGCATTTGGGACTGCTTCGCTACTGTCGGTGTCCTGACCCAGCGGTCTGAACCCAACTAGTAATGCTGCGTGTTTCCTCGTCACAGATGTTGATGCAAGAGGCAACACAGTAACGCACGGGTTTATCCTGGTTCCGTCCACGTGGCCGTACGTCCATCAAGGGGGCGTGCGATGGCACTGTATTATCTTGCACCGGAGGTGCCTGTAGTAGGGGGTACATGCGAGGCGAGAGAGGGACGGAAGCTCAGTTGTGCTGAGCGCTGCGTTCTATCAAAATGGATGCGACTGCCCGACGACCCCCTTAAAGGAAGCCTGCCTCCTCCTTTTATAGACACAAGGAGGGACGGTGTACATGCTTAGGGGATCGTGGAAGTCATCGTCTTTCCCCCTAATCGCGGGGGTGCAGTGGTCGAACACTATGGGAAGTACACTGTGGGGCATGGCGTCGGGCGTGGCAGTTGTCCTGGGCATCGTCCTTGGCCTTGCGGAGATCGCACCGGCGTCCTGACAACCCCAGCAGGCGGCGTGGTTGTCGCTTTATGGTGTACCATCTTCCAGATGTGGTGTGGTGGCATTCCGTGGGCCCTGCAGGCCAGGGTCTTGCATATATAAGTGCGCCAACGGTAGTGGGGCACGTGGCAGTCCCGGACCCCCTGGGCGGAGTGCTAGCGCGTGCACTAAGGGGGTTCGGGAGTCACGCGGAGGTCCCGGACCCCTTGAGGGGGGGGGGGAGGTTCGGGACTCCAGCTGCTAATGCTGAGCATCCCTCCTTAGGGGACACGTGGCGACACCGGATCCCTTCCCGAGTAGGGGACGGGTCCGGGGCCGTAGGTGTGGTGAGGTGGAGTCTGGATAGCAGGAGTTGGCAGAATAGTAACGGGAGCTGTGCCGAGCATGTCTCGTACCACGTCGCTGGTTCTCACAATGTTGCCACAGCATCCGGGATGGCGGAGCAGTGACCGGAGTTGGCGGACGGGACTCCGGTCACAGCCACTGTGGGGAATGGTGTTCTGACGCCATCTGTCCTGGGTGGTGTGGAGGAGTGGTTGGCTTTTAATGCCTCCGTACGACGGGCGGGTGAGCAGAAGGACCGTTTGTCCCCTTCGTCGAGGGATAGCCTCGAGCGAGACGGAGATGATTCGCCCCACTCGAGGGTAGGTTCGCTGCCCACGAGCGAGGCGGAGACGAGTAACCTCCCCGAGGGTTGGCTCGCTACCCTCGAGCGAGGCAGAGACGCGGGGCGCGGTTGAGGGTCTCGACAGGAGCCCTCGAGCGAGACGGAGATCACCCCGCGAGTCCAAGGGGGGTGCGGATGGGCCGCATGCTAGTCTTCTTTAAGTCCTTTCCTTTCTTCCAGATTGGAAGGAGGCCGTAGGCCTTCATGGGCTCAATTGCCTAATATGTGTTTGCATTTTTAGGGTGATTTTAGTACCCCGATTAGGGTGACCCTAATCGTGGTCCCCTACAGTAGCCCCCGAGGCTTTGGTCGAGTCAAGGGATTCGGCCAAAGGGTATTTCGGCGATTTTACCCCTTGACGTGATCGATCGGTGCTGCGCTCCCGCCAGGCGCACCTGGGTGCCAGCCCAGCGGATGTGACAACTCGTCGATCGGGGTAGTGCGCCTGCGGAGAGAGTACTCCGAGGTGCGCGCCCCTTTTTGTTTTGTTCCGAGGACAAGATGCGTCAGCGTGCTGAGCGGGCCAGGGCCACGATGGCGCCTGCTGCTCTGCAGCCGGTGCCTTATCCACACTGTCCCGTGCTTAGGGTCTCGGCCCCGCTTTCCCTAGTCGCCTTGCAACGCGCCATTCGAGGGCAGTCGGCTAGCGCCGATGCAGCGCCGCTCAGCATCCAAGGGCTCAGCTTTGCTTTGTCCCGTCATGTCTCAACATGGTAACCGAGGGTATCTTTCGCTCGTGGGGGGCCACGTCATCACGGGCGGACCAAGCCTTCGCCCTTCGACAGGCTTGAAACTTGGCGCCCGACGCAGCTATAAATAGGGGTCGTGGGACTCCCTTTCCTCTCCAACTTTCCTGCTCTTATTTTAGCATCGCCTAAGTCTCGTAATGTTTTCCTTTGCCTTTCACGACCGGCCTCCAGATGGGGTGGCCTGACTTTTTTAGGCTTTGATGCTAGAAGAATGCTTGCGAGCGGCGGGGGCAAGCCAGAGAGGGCGTGCGCACCATCCCTTAGCTGCAATGGGATTAGCAGAAGAGCACTGGGCCCGTGGGGTCCTGCTTCTGCGATTTCCCTTAGCCGGAAGGGGGGTTGAGACGCCTGACCATGACATTGGTGCCAGGTTTGGTGGCTGTTCTTCGCACCGCCCCTCCTAGCGACAATGTCGCTCTTGGGGGGATGGCGCGGAGGGTGCTGTCCGCCAGCTTGACCCCCTACGGGGTCTTTGGTGGAGGAGACGCTAGAAGAAAGCTTGCGAGGAGGGCATCCCGCTGGACCCGTGCGGTCTGGGGGCAGCTCCTCGCAATCCCGAGCAGCTTGGCCGTCGCGCCGGCCAAGGACTCGGTGCTCTTCATCAGCGTTAGCTCCTCCCCAAGACAGGGAAAATTGCCACGCAGGTGGCAATGCGTTTGTACTTTTCAGCGGCTTTAAGCCGGTAACCCTTTGTAATCTTTGTTCACAAAGATCAATGTAGTCTCCTTCTCCTTCGGAGAGAAGACGACCGAAAGTGTATGGGTGGGTACCACCCCTGCAGGGGATTTTGGTTCTCAAATGTGTGAAGTTTCCTCCGTGGGGGCGCGTCAGCGCACCTACGGGTGTAGCCCCCGAGGCCTTGGAGGAGTGTTTGCACTCGTCCAAGGGCTATAAACGTCGCCCTGCTTGGTTGCTTCACTGAGGTGGCGGTCCAGTGTCTTTTTCAGCCGGCATCGGCACTCCTTTCAGCCGGCCTTGGCGTTTTTTGTGCTGGCACAGCAACCCAGTGTCCGGCTGAACCATCTGGCAGGCGCGCGTCAATAGTGGGGGTTTTGGTCAAACACATGGAACTTCGTAATCGACGGTCGTCGACCCATTCGAGGGTGCAGCCTGAGCCGCGGTGTGCGAGGAGACCCCGAGCCCCGGCCTGCGTAAAGGCATTTAGAGAACCCTCGACTTTTGTTACGGACCTCGTCGCCCTTCTGTAGGGAGGAGGGGTGAAGCGCACCATGCTACCCATGCCCAGGCCGCGAGCTATGGCTGCTTGAGTGAGCTGTTACCGGGTAGTTCAAGTGGACGTCCGTGCCCCGTTCGATAAGGGTCGGCTCGTGGTCCGTGGACACGTCACATAAAGCGCTTGCAAAGGTTCACTAGGCGGGGCTCGGACCCATTCGATAGGGTCCGAGGGCTCGATACTCTCCCTCGATGGGATCCCCTTGCTAGGCACGCTCGACTGGCCTTGAACACTGCGTAGGATGTTTCGAACTCCGTATTCGAGGGTAGCTTGTACGGCACGTCCATGCAGTCCCTGACTCTGGCGATCTGGGGCGCCTGTCGAACGCTCGACGGGCTAGGCTTCGAACCCCTGATCAGTAAGGCCTCAGAATAAGGTTCCCTCGAGGGTGAAGAGCCCCCGAAAGGAATATTCCGTGACGGTTCGCAAGCGATGCGGAGTCGCTGGTCGTGTGCGCGGGTCTTCCGCTGGTCGTGTACGACGTGGCCCGGTTCGTGCGGTGCAACGCGGGCGCGCCTTTTCAGGCTACTACCTCGGGTAGACGAAGCGGCATGGGCGGCGGCTGACGGATGGAGCAGTGCAACAATCACGCCGCGCCTATCGGTTACCGCGCCGTAGTTATTGCCGAGTGCGCGCGTGGGAGACTCCACGGTCATGGGGCCCATCCGTCAGCCGCACAAAATCTACTGCATTCAATGCGGGGGATTCGTGCCGTGGCGGCGAATCCGCCCGTCGTGGTGAATAAAAGCAAGACAGGGAGGATTATTTGGGCTCACCTGGCCATTTGCCTTCATCTCCCTTGCCTTCTCCACCTCCCCTGCAGCCTGAGCCCACAGCCAAGAGCGAGAGGAGAAAGAAGGAGAGAGCGAGAGCGCACCTTAGGCACCGCAGAGCTTGACTTCCCACATCCCCCTGTGATTCAAAGCAATGTCGGACATCCGGGAGCCGTTGCCGTGGGGGAAATCCACCGCCACAGAAGCAGTTCTGGAGCAACTGGTCGCCGACCGGCTGCTACCGATGAACATCAGCTCGGAGCGGCCGGCGTGGATTCCCCCGCGGCCGAAGGAGACTGAGCCGAATCCCCCCGAGGGCTATGTCGTGAGCCTCGTGCGTCTCCATGAGCGGGGATTCGGCGTCCCTGTTAGTAGATTCATGTGGGCGTTGTGCGAGTACTACGGAGCGGAGCTGCACAACTTCGGCCCCAACTCCATCTAGCAGGCGGCGGTCTTCGTCGCTATCTGTGAGGGATACCTGGGCATTGAAGCCCATTGGGATCTGTGGATCCACTTGTTCCGCGGCGAGCTCTTCCTCGAGAACGTGCGGGGCCAGCCGAAGAGGTTCGCGCGCGCCGGCGACCTGATGCTCCATTTGTGTCCAAGCCAGAAGAACCTTTACATCCCCAACAAGATGACGACAAACAATGCCGGGTAGACTCGAGGATGGTTCTACCTGCGCAACTTCGGCAACAGGCTCCCGGCGTTCACGAATAAGGTGCTTCGGGAGAGGCCAGCGAAGTGGGACTAGGGGGTATCACCCCCAGCGCACCAAGCCAGGCTCGGTGTGCTCACCGAGGCGCTGGTGCACCTGGCGAAGAAGGGGTTGACAGTGGCTGCCGTCATCGCAAACTTTAACCGGCAGAGGGTGATTCCTCTCACTGAGAGGAGCCTGCCGATCTTCGGACTCACCCCCGGGGTCCCGGCCTCGGGCTCGAGGACGTCGATGGTGCTACTCCCCCGAGGCATCGCTGTCTGGAGGGCGAGGAACGCGGTGGTGGAGTTCCCCGATGACGCAAACGATCTCTGGGAGATCAAGATGCACCCTGAGCCGGGGTACCTTTCGGTGGTGAGTCTTGATTTCGATCCGTTGTCGATTTGTGCTATCTCTTTCCCCACTCCCTGACTCTGATTTGATTGCATTTTGCAGGGGGTGAGCCGCAAGTGCCACCCCTCGAGGCCTCCGATCCCGGAGAAACGCGAGGTCAACCGCCTGCATGCAGAGGCGGTGAAGAAGCGGAAGGAAGCAGCGGAGGTGGCTGCTGACAGGAAGAGGAGGAAACAGAAGCACGACAACGCGTGCAAAATCGACCACGCGGAGGGGAAGCCGTGGCCCGCTATGCCCGAGTCCACGGATGAGGAGGAGGACACCTCGGATGCCGAGGTCAACCTTCCGGGTGATGACGAGGCGGCAATAGACGCGGATTCTCCGCAGGTCTATCAAGAGGCTGGCGACAAGGATGCGCCAGTGACACTGCATGAGGCGAGGCCCGCACCGGGGTTGTTGGTGGACCCGCCCCTCGCGGGGGCGGAGCGGAGGTTGCCCACGCCAGCGGCGGGGCAAAGGTCGCCCACACCGGCGGTGGGCGGAAGATCGTCCACGCCCGCGACAGAGCGGAGGTCGCCCCTGCCGGCGACGGGTTCGCGGCGAGCGCGGGGATGCCCGCGCAGACAGCCTCGAGGCTTTAGGCCGATCCGAGGACGACACCCTCAGATCAGTCGTCGAGGGGCGTCAGCGTGCTGCGGGCCCGAAGGAGCGGCACGGGCAAACGCAGCATGAGCGCCCGGTCCGGGTAAGTGGTTTTGGTTTTATTCTTTGCGTTCATTTAATCGATCCCCCAATCCTGCTAACCTCAGCCTTTCTTCCCCGATTTCCAGCTCCGGGGCCGTTGCCAAGGATGCAGCCCCGCTCGCGCCGGCCAAAGCCCTCAAGACCGGGGCGCGCGCCACGCCGCACTCGGCGCTGTAGCCCCCGCCCGTCGTAGATATTGTGGCGGTGGCCGCGAAGCTGCGGGAGGCCATGGCTCGAGGGGCCCAAGCGGCCCAACAGGCTCAAGCGCCGGGGAATGGGGGCGATGCCGGCCAGAGTGACGTTGAAGCAGTCGCTCAGGCCAACATCATGGGGGAGGCCGACCGGGGCGGCGCAGATGACGCCGCCCGGCCGGCCATCGAAATCAAGGCCGATCAGAGCGGCGTGGATAGCGCCGCCCATCTGGTCGCAGAGGAAGGAGCTGGTGGGGACGCGCAGGAGCGCCCCGAAAGCCAAACGGAGATGGAGACCCTCATCCCCGAGCCCCCGAGGGCTGGGATCGAGGGCGTCGCGGAGGAGGAGTCGGCGCCGAGGGCGCCGGTGGCGGAGGAAACCCGCATCTCGGTGCCTGCAGAGGCCCGGGACGAGGGTGCCGTTGCGGCGACGACGGCGCGGGCGGCGCCGGAAAACGTAGTGCCGGTGGTGCAGCTGCCAGATAGCAGCGAGGAGTTCGGGGACTCGAGGGACATCGACCCCGCTGCCGCGGCAAGCGCCGCCGACAAGATCGCCGAGTTTACGTCGGCCTGCGAGGAGGTGCTCAACGAGGGGACGTCCGAGGGGTTCATCACGGGGCAATCATAAAGTCCGGGGTCCCCCCGGAGTTTCTCCATGATGAGCGGGAGCAGGAGGCCGTCTGGCAGGCGCAGATCGAGGCAGGCTCTCAGATTCTGAACCACCTCGATCGCGCCTTCGAGCTCCATAGGACGACGGATTACCAGATCAGTCAGGTAAGCGGCTCCCTCCCGAGAATCGTTCGTATTTGGTCTTGATTTCATTTGTCTTACCTGTGCCTTTCCTCTTGCAGCGGCTAAGGGACATCTCATGCAAAAAGAGCACCGAGATGACCAGGCTATACTCTCAGGTGCGCTGGCTTGGGCAGCACAATGCTGGCTTGGTGCTCCAGAACATCGACGCCAACACCAAGATGATGGATCTGGGTCGTGTCAGCAGGCGCTAGAGGAGGAGCTGGCGCGGGCCGCCGGCGAGCGTGACGTCCAGAGGGCCGCAGCGGAGCAGAAGGCACAGGAAGCCGAGGCGCAAACCGCCGAGCTGTAGCGTACTAGGACGGCGCTCGAGCAGAAGGAAGCCGAGCTACAGCACAAGGAGGCCGAGCTCCAAGGCAAGGAGGCCGAGCTCCAGCGCGAGAAGGCAACCATCGCCACGCTCACTGGGACCCTCGAGGAGAAGGGCAAAGCCCTTGAGGAAAAGGAGGTGGCCCTCTGGAATGCGGAGGCCGCCCTCAAGGAGAAGGAGAACTCCTTGTCTTCACTCTAGGAGGCCGCCCGAGTCTAGCAGGAGGAGGTGCAGAAGAAGATCACAGGTGGGTGCTCAAAATTTTGCTGTTGTTGGATTCTAGTTTTTCGCAGCTTATCTTGGTTCCTTTGATCAGAGCTGAGGCAGAGAGTGGCAGATGAGACTACGGCGAAGGAGGCGGTCAACACCGTGCACATGGCGGCGCAGGCGGAGTATGCTGACCTAGAGCGAACCGCTGTGAGCGTGTGCCCGGAGCTCGAGGGGGAGGGCGCCGTGTCTGGTAGCTCGGTGATCAGCCGCCTGTGAGAGCTAGGTGGCCGGATCGCCGAGCACGCCAAGAGCACCTTCCGCCTCGGTGTCCTGCGAGCCCTCGCCGTGGCCTTGACGCACTATATCATGGACCTCAAGAGGGTGTCATCGGGGTATGTCGTTTCCAATGACACCGATGCGGACACCTCGTCAGCCATCATGGATGACGCTGACGCAGCCACCGAGGAGTTCGCCACAGTCCTGGCCGAGAAGCTCGAAGCTGACATCCTCCCGATAGCCAAATTCGATGCTGTTGCAGACCCGCAAAGGGGGGATGATAACCTGTAGGGAGACTGGGCCTCGGAGCCCATGTAATGAATTAGTACTTGTCGTGATTGTACTTGTAAATTAAGAAATTTTTTATCGTTAAATCGACAGTGTGGCCCATCGAGGCCTTGTGCATTTGAGTCGTCGTTTTCTTTACTCTACTTCTGTGTTCTCATGTACGACTTTGGTAAACTTCTGCAAGGAATTTCGCGTTCATAAGTGACTTAGGCGTGGGGTGGTGAGGGGGGTGCCGTAAGCCGGAGGCGTAGGCAGCCCCACGACTCGGCCGGCCCCGTACCGTAGTTGCTTATGCGTCGCGTCTGTTTTTTCCAAGTGTACAAGAAACTTAGAGACGGAAGTTGATAGAGTCGGAGTGCCTAATCTTTCGGTGAGTGGGGATAAATTCGACTTGGTGGAAGATGACCCTCACGATCCGACTACGACGAGCGAGCCCGAAGCGCCAATGCAATCGCTGAACCAACTCCCTGTGGTTACCGACCTTGTTGATGCAAGGTCAGCCTGATCACGAAGATCATTTCCTGTTCGCAATCGAAGAACGAACAAGAAAAAGATGCGAGCAATCTGATTATCACTCGAAGGTGGAGTTCTGAATTACACGAGGACAGTGCTATTTTGCATGTGTCAAGAGTAGCTAAAGCTAAATGTAAACAAAACTCAAGTCTGGAAAGAAATGATGCCTCTATCTAAATAGAGGGAGAGAGGGGCGCAGCCCCTAGGAGAGGGCGGCCAGAGAGGGGGGGGGGGCGCAGCCCCTAGTGGTCGCCAGCCTTAGGCGCCCACACAAGGGCCTCAGTTGGGCCAGCATCTATTCTTCTGGGCCTTCGTTCTTCAGTAGCATGACGATGTTTAGTTCTCTTGCACGGGCCCGAGTGATTGGCCCAGAAGGAGGTGGCGCCTGGGGTGGAGGAGCATCTGGTGTCGTCAGGAAAAGTGCTGCTGGCGTAGACGTACTCGTGTTGTAGTTGATGTCCTCATCAAAAGTTTTTCAAAAAAACATTGGTGATTTTTGGGGACGTTCGGAGGTTCCCCCCATAGTAGCCCCCGAGGGAGGCTTGGCTTTACCGAGGGTAAAGCCAGGCGTACCTCAGTGTTCGTGCGCATCCGAGCCCCCGAGGGTCCGAAAGGTTCCCAAAAAATAAACAAGTAAAGCATACTCCTTTATTGTTTCGGGAAATCGAAAATGCGAGTACAAACGATGTACAAATAGCTCGGAACTCTAAGGATAGAAGCGACGTAGCTGCTATATGTTCCAAGCATTGGTGAAGACTTCGCCGTTCGCCAACTTGTATGTGCCGGGCTTGAGCACTTCGGCGATGATGTATGGGCCTTCCCACGGTGGTGAGAGCTCGTGGCGGCCCCTATTGTCATGTCGAAGCCTCAGCACCAAGTCCCCTTTGTTGAGGTCTCGGCGCCGGACTCTCTGCGCTTGATATCTTCGCAAAGACTGCTGGTAGCGCGCAAAGTGTAGGAGCGCCACGTCTCGAGCCTCGTCCACTTGATCTAGCGAGTCCTCTTGGGCTCGCTGGTTCTGCTGCTCTTGATAGGCCTTGAGCCTTGGTGACCCGTATTCCAAGTCCGTGGGGAGTATGGCCTCAACGCCATAGACGAGGAAGAACGGGGTAAAGCCCGTGGCTCTGCTTGGGGTCATCCTGAGGCTCCAAACAACCGAGGGTAGCTCTATGAGCCACCTCCGGCCAAACTTGTTCAGCTTGTTGAAGATCCTTGGTTTCAGTCCTTGGAGGATCATGCCATTAGCACGCTCCACTTGCCCGTTTGTCTGTGGGTGCGCCACAGCCGACCAGTCCACACGTATGTGGAAGCTGTCGCAGAACGCTAAGAACTTCTTGCCTGTGAACTGGGTGCCGTTGTCGGTGATGATCGAGTTCGGGACCCCTAACCTGAAGACAATATCAGTAAAGAACAGAACGGCCTGCTCGAATATAATCTTGCCGATGGGTCGAGCCTCGATCCACTTGGAGAATTTGTCGATTGCTACCAACAAGTGGGTGAAGCCCCCGGGCGCCTTCTGCAGCGGGCCGACAAGGTCCAGTCCCCACACGGCAAATGGCCACGTGATGGGGATTGTCTGCAGAGCGTGGGCCGGGAGGTGCGTCTTTCGAGCGTAGAACTGGAAACCCTCGCAGGTCCGCACGATGTCGGTGGCGTCGGCGACCGCGGTGGGCCAGTAAAAACCATGTCGAAACGCTTTACACACAAGGGTTCGTGGCGCGGCGTGATGACTGCAGGTGCCAGCGTGGATGTCACGAATCAGCTCCTTGCCCTCGGGGATGGGGATGCATTGCTGCAAGACGCCCGAGGGACTGCGCTTGTACAGCTCGTTGTCGATGAGGGCGAAGTACTTGGCCCGCCTAGCAAGGCACTGCGCCTGAGCGCGGTCCGAGGGTAGGATCCCTCAAATCATCCAGTCGAGGTACTGGGCGCGCCAATCTTTCAATGTGGCGGCCTCGTCAATCTCCATTGCTTCGGCCTCGTCTGTGGAGGAGGTCTCGAAGTCAATGTCCATGGGCTCGGCCTCGTCCACCGGGGGGTTCCCACCGGAGGGCCCGGCGTTCGAGGGGCCTGGCTCTGCCGGATCCTTGAATTCGACGGAGGGCTTGGTAATGTCGCGAGCGAAGATGTTCGGGGGACGTTGGTCCGCCCTGACGCGATCTTGGCTAGTTCATCGGCATCCTCATTGTACTTGCGCGGGACATGATTGAGTTCTAGGCCGTCGAACTTGTCTCCGAGGCGTCGTACTGCTTTGTAGTATGCCTCCATCTTCAGGTCGTGGCAGCTAGACTCCTTCATCACTTGGTCGATGACGAGTTGAGAATCACCGCTTACGTCAAGGCGATTGACGCCAAGCTCGATGGCGATGCGGAGGCCACTGAGGAGGACCTCGTACTCCGCCATATTGTTAGACGCAGGGAAGTGCTATCATATTACGTATCACATGTGATTTCTGAGGGGTGAGATGAAGAGGAGGCCAGTGCCGGCGCCGGTTTTCATCACCGACCCGTCGAAGTACACGGTCCAGCATTCAGCCTGGATTTGTGGTGGGGGTAGCTGAGTGTCCGTCCACTCAGCCACGAAGTCAGCCAAGACTTGGGACTTGATCGCATGGCGGGGGGCGTAGGTGAGAGTTTCTCCCATCAGCTCCACGGACCATTTGGCAATTCTACCCTCGGCTTCCCTGTTGCGGACTATCTCTCGCAGACGGAAAGACAAGACTACGGTGACGGGATGGGCCTCGAAGTAGTGGCGCTGCTTGCGCCGGGCCAAAACCACTGCGTATAGCAGCTTCTGAATCTGCGGATAGCATGTCTTGGTTTCAGACAACACCTCGCTGATGTAGTACACCGCCCGTTGGATAGGTAGAGCATGGCCCTCCTCCTGTCTTTCGACTACGACCACCGCGCTGACCACTTGGGTCATCGCGGCTACGTATAGATAGAGGGTCTCGCCATCTGCGGGTGGCGTGAGAATGGGGGCGTGAGTGAGCGATGCCTTCAGCCTGTCGAGGGCTTCTTGAGCTTCGGGGGTCCACATGAAGCGCACGGTCTTCCTCAGGAGTCGATACAGGGGTAAGCCTTTCTCGCTGAGACACGAGATGAATCGGCTGAGGGACGCTAGGCATCCCATGACGCTATGTACCCCCTTTAGGTCTCGGATCGGTCCCATCCGAGTGATGGCCGAGACTTTGTTAGGGTTGGGTTCGATGCCCTGCTGGGAGACGATGAAGCCCAAGAGCATGCCTCGAGGGACTCCGAACATGCACTTCTTGGGGTTGAGTTTTACCCCTTTGGCCCTTAGGCAGTCGAATGCGATCCTGAGATCAGCAACCAGGTCGCCTGCCTTCCTGGATTTTACAACGATGTCATCGACATATGCCTCTACGTTCCGCCCGAGATGGTCCCTGATAACGTGGAGCATACACCGCTGTTATGTAGCTCCGGCGTTTCTGAGGCCAAAGGGCATCGTGACGTAGCAATACATGCCGAAAGGTGTGATAAAAGAAGTCGCGAGCTAGTCGGACTCTTTCATCTTGATTTGGTGGTAACCGGAGTAAGCATCAAGAAAGGATAAAAGTTCGCATCCTGCAGTTGAATCTACGATTTGATCAATACGTGGCAAAGGAAAGGGAACCTTCGGACATACTTTATTTAAACTAGTGTAGTCTACGCACATCCGCCAACTCCCATTCTTTTTCTTCACTAATACAGGATTAGCTAGCCACTCGGGATGGAATACTTCCTTGATGAATCCGGCCGCCAGAAGTTTCTGCAGCTCCTCGCCGATCGCCCGGCGCTTGAGCTCGTCAAAGCGTCGCAGGCGCTGCTTCACCGGCTTGGAGTTGGGTCGGATATCAAGGGAGTGCTCGGCGACCTCCCTCGGTATGCCAGGCATGTTCGAGGGGCTCCACGCGAAGATGTCTGAGTTGGCGCGGAGAAAGTCGACGCGCACCACTTCCTATTTGCTGTCGAGGGTGGTGCTGACCTGCAACGCCTTGTCGTCGGAGCGATTCGGGTCGAGGGGCACCTTCTTGATACCCTCGGCGGGTTCGAAGCTTCCCGCGTGTCGGTGTGTGGAGTCCAAGGCGTCGCTTGCCATTTTGTCGAGGGTGGCTGCGAGGGCCTCGTCCTCCGCTTGAGCCTCCGCGTGCTCAACACACTCGACATCGCACTCATAGGCATGCTCGAACGAAGTGCCGATGGTGATGACACCCTTCGGACCAGGCACTTCAGCTGGAGGTAGGTGTAGTTGGGGATGGCCATGAACTTGGCGTAACAGGGATGACCAAGAATGGCATGATAAGATCCCCGAAACCCCACCACCTCAAAGGTGAATACTTCCTTGCGGAAGTTGGCTGTCGTGCCGAAGCAGACGGGTAGATCGTTCTGGCCGATGGGTTGGACTCGCCTCCCCGGCGCAACGCCATAATCTTGGCATTGATCTTGGCGTTGCCGCCCTCTGCGGGCGCATCTTCCTTGCATTTTTTCGGCTTGTCATCGAAAATGGCACCAACTGCCTCCTCGCCGGCAGCGTAGTTGGTGGCAACGTCAAACAACTCGTTGGTGTTGGCGGGACGGCTTCGCGTAAGCTCGTGCACCAAGTTCCTGCACATCGTGCCCTTTAGGAAGGCGTTGATGACCTGGACGTGGGTGACGCTGGGGAGCTCGGTGCATTGCTTGGAGAAGCGCCGCACGTAGTCGCGCAGGGACTCATTAGGCTTCTGACGACACCTTTTGAGGTCCCAGGAGTTCCTAGGGTGCACGTACGTGCCCTGGAAGTTTCCCACGAAGATCTGGACCAACTCGGCCCAGTTGTGGATCTGGTCCACGAGCAAGTGCTCGAGCCACGTTCGTGTGGCGTCAGCAAGGTGAAGGGGAAGGTTGTGGATGATAACCGCATCTTCCTTCGCACCGCCCAGCTGGCATGCTAGGCGGTAGTTGTTGAGCCAGACTGCGGGATCGGTCTCGCCCGAGTACTTGACGAGGGTGGTGGGCTGTCGAAAGCGCGGGGGAAAAGGAGCGGTTCGAATCTCCCGGCTGAACACCCGGGTGCCCGGAGGCTCTGGTGACTCGCACCCTATTGTGCTCGGGGAAGAAGCATCCACCCCGTCAAGGGGTGTACTTCCTGCCATTGATGATGTAGCGGGCGTCGCCTTCGCCGGCATGCCCGCGCGTGTCGTGGAGTCGCTCCCTTGCGGGAGCCTTTCCGATGCGGTCGTGCACCGAGGGTGCCTTCGCGTCATGCGCTACAGCTGCCTTTCCCTTCCCCCCTGGTGGAGTATGCAACGAAACCTCGTGGTCCTGGCGTGCAGTCCCACCGGGCTGTTTCGGGACTATCGAGCGCATGCGAGACGCAGAGCTTTCGGCCTGCTGCACAGCAGCTTGCTCGATGAGCGCCTATGCCTCACGGCGCAGGTTGCGACCCAAAGTCATCGACGGCCCGGGCATCGCTTGGAGTAGGTAGGACACAGTGACGAGTTTTTCGCCGGCCGTTTTCAATTCCTTAGGTTTGTCGACGTTGTCAGCGGCTAGGATCCGCTCCCGAGCAACGCATGCCGCTGCCTGGGCATGTGCGCCACACTCGGTGCGCTATTGCTCGAGTGCAGTGCGCAGCTCCTGAGTCTGCCGACACTGCTTGTCGAGCTTGGCTTGAAGCTCCTTGAGCTGCGCCAGCTGTGCCTACCGCGCCGCCGAGCTTGACGAAGAAGAAGCGGCCACAGCCGGCGCCACCGGTTGGTTTGCCTGTGCGTCTGCCCCGCCGTTCCCATCATCACCCAGAGCATTGTCCTCCTGCCCGTCCACGAGCTGGACCATGAAGCACTCTCGAGCGGGATCGTAATCCCCTCGCTGGATTCCTCGGACCAAGTGAGGCAGTAAGCCGCCGCGAGCTAGAACGAGTGGAAAGTGTCGGGGTCGCGGACCCCGGAGTAGTCCTCGGCCTCCTCGTCCGTGTAGTTGCCCATGAAGAAGCTAATGTCGTCGGCGATCGAGCTCGCCGTCTCGGGGTAGGAGTCGTTAGGAGACGATGTGATGAGGTTGCGGATCGATAGGAAGTGATGACCCGGTAGATCCTCATACTCGGCGAAGTTGGTGCTGGACAAAGAGGCGTAGGAGGCAGCGTTGCGCATCCCGATGGGGAAGGGCGACACCGCAGTCGCGCCCCCCCTGGGAGGCACTAGGGCTGTAGTCGATGATGGCGCCGGTGTAGCGGGCGCCGAAGCACGTGATGACGAAGCGGTGGCCCCGTCGACCGCGACGCTGAGCCGTGACATGGCAACCTCAACCCACATGGGGGAGCTGAGGCGTGCCGCTGGGCGCCGCTCCACGCGCGCTTGTCGCGAGTGCTGGCCCGAGCACCTGTTGCGCCGAGCCGGTGAAGTCGGAATGTCAGGGTTGCGTCTGGGCGAGAGGAGCTCCATGAGGTAACCGTTGCCGGTTGCTCTGAACTCAAGACTCCTGAACCAGATCACGTATCCTGCTGGGAGCGGATCCGAGATGCCCATGGGGAATAGGTTGGACCGGCCCGCCATCCCTGGAGATCAAATGGGAACAAAAGAGAAAATGTCACGCAGCGCGCTCCTACCTGGCGCGCCAACTGTCAGTGTCCTGACCCGGCGGTCCGAACCCAACTAGTAATGCTGCTTGTTTCCTCGTCACAGATGTTGATGCAAGAGGCAACACAGTAACGCACGGGTTTATCCTGGTTCCGGCCGCGGGGCCGTACGTCTAGCAAGGGGGTGTGCGAGGGCACTGTATTATCTTGCACCAGAGGTGCCTGTAGTAGGGGGTACAGGCGAGGTGAGAGAGGGAGGGAAGCTCCCAAGTCTCTGCTAGGGAAGAAGTTGGTTGAGGCGTGTGCCAATATCGGGCGCTCAGTTGTGCTGAGCGTTGCGTTCTATCGAAATGGATGTGACTGCCCGACAACCCCCTTAAAGGAAGCCCGCCTCCTCCTTTTATAAACACAAGGAGGGACGGTGTACATGCGCAGGGGTTCGTGGAAGTCGTCGTCTTTCCCCCGAATCGCGGGGGTGCAGTGGTCGAACACTGTGGGAAGTACACTGTCACACGTGGCAGTTGTCCTGGGCATCGGGTACAGGCATGGCGTCGGGCGTGGCAGTTGTCCTGGGCATCGTCCTTGGCCTTGCGGAGATCACGCCGGCATCCTGACAGCCCCAGCAGGCGGCGTGGTCGTCGCTGTAGGGTGTACCGTCTTCCAGATGTGGCGTGGTGGCGTTCCGTGGGCCCTGCAGGCCAGGGTCTTGCATATATAAGTGCGCCAACAGTAGTGGGGCACGTGGCGGTCCCGAACCCCCCTGGGCGGAGTGCTAGCGCGTGTACTAAGGGGGTCCGGGAGTCACGCGGAGGTCCCAGACCCCTCGAGGGGGGGAGGTCCGGGACTCCGGCTGCTAATACTGAGCATACCTCCTTAGGGGACACGTGGCGACGCCGGATCCCTTCCCGAGTAGGGGACGGGTCCGGGGCCATAGGTGTGGTGAGGTGGAGTCCGGACAGCAGGAGTTGGAAGAATAGTAACGGGAGTTGTGCCGAGCACGTCTCGTACCACGTCGCTGGTTCTCACAGTGTTGCCACAGCGTCCGGGATGGCGGAGCAGTGACCGGAGTTGGCGGACGGGACTCCGGTCATAGCCACTGTGGGGAATGATGTTCTGACGCCGTCTGTCCTGGGCGTTGTGGATGAGTGGTTGGCTTTTAATGCCTTCGTACGATGGGCGAGTGAGCGGAAGGACCGTTTGTCCCCTTCGTCGAGGGGTAGCCTCGAGCGAGAAGAAGATGATTCGCCCCACTCGAGGGTAGGTTCGCTACCCTCGAGCGAGGCGGAGATGAATCACCTCCCCGAGGGTAGGCTCGCTACCCTCGAGCGAGGTGGAGACGCGGGGCGTGGTTGAGGGTCTCGACGGGAGCCCTCGAGCGAGACGGAGATCACCCCGCGAGTCCAAGGGGGGTGCGGACGGGCTGCATGCTAGGCTTCTTTGAGTCCTTTCCTTTCTTCCAGATTGGAAGGTGGCCGTAGGCCTTCGCGGGCACAGTTGCCTAATATGTGTTTGCATTTTTAGGGTGATTTTAGTACCCCGATTAGGGTGCCCCTAATCGTGGTCCCCGACAGCTACCACACAAAACTCAAAGCAAAACGGGCCAAACTAGTGCAATTAATGCAAAAGTTTGTGCCACGATGTCTTGTTAGAATTTTTCTTAACGAACGCTCCCGATCCACAACCTTGGACCCCAAACTCATGGTTTGGTGTGTTTTTTTTTCGTTTGGGTGCATTTGGAACTGTTTCGCTACTGCGCGAAACTTGCTGCAAAACGCGCCAAACTGGTGCAATTAATGCAAAAGTTAGTGCCTCGATGTCTTGTTAGAATTTTTCTTAACGAATAATCCCGATCCACACCATTGGTCCCTAAACTCATGTTTTGCTGCAATACTTTCCGTTTGGGTGCATTTGGGACCGTTTCGCTACTGCACAAAACTTGGTTCAAAACGCGCCAAACTGGTGCAATTAATGCAAAAGTTCATGCCACGATGACTTGTTACAATTTCTCACAACGAACGCTCCCCATCCACACCATTGGACCCTAAACTCATGTTTTAGTGTGTTTGTTTCTGTTTGGGTTCATATGGGACCGTTTTGCTATTGCACCAAATTCGGTGGAAAATGGGCCAACCTAGTGCAATTAATGCAAAAGTTCGTGCCACAAAGTCTCGTCAGAATTTCTCAAAATGAGCGCTCTTGATCCACACAATTGGACCCTAAGCTCATGTTTTCATACGTTTCTTTCCGTTTATGTGCATTCGGGACCGCGTTGCTACCACAATAAACTCGAAGCAAAATGGGCCAAACTAGTGCAATTAATGCAAAAGTTTGTGCCAGGATGTCTTGTTAGAGTTATTCTTAACGAATGCTCCCGATCCACACCATTGGACTGTAAACTCATGTTTTGGTGTGTTCCTTTCCGTTTGGGTGCATTTGGGACTGTTTCGCCATAGCACGAAACTTAGTGCAAACAAACTGGTGGAATTAATGCAAAAATTTGTGCCATGATGTCTTGTTAGATTTTTTCTCAACGAACACTCCCGATCCACACCATTGGTCTGTAAACTCATGTTTTGGTGTGTTCCTTTCTGTTTAGGTGCATTTGGGACCGTTTCGCCACAGCACGAAACTTAGTGCAAACAAACTGGTGGAATTAATGCAAAAATTCGTGCCATGATATCTTGTTAGATTTTTTCTCAACGAACACTTCCGATCCACACCATTAGACCCTAAACTCATGTTTTGGTGCGATTCTTTCCGTTTGGGTGCATTTGGGACCGTTTCACTACTGCACGAAACTTGTTTCAAAACAAGCCAGACTGGTGCAATTAATGTAAAAGTTTGTGCCATGATATCTTGATGGAATTTTTCACAAAGAACGCTCCCGATCGACACCATTGGACCCTAAACTCATGTTTTGGTGCGTTTCTTTCCGGTTGGGTGCATTTGGACTGTTTCGCTACTGCTCAAAACATGCTGCAAAATGCGCCAAACTGGTGCAATTAATGCAAAAGTTCTTTCCACGATGTCTTGTTACAATTTCTCGCAACGAACACTCCCGATCCACACCATTGGACCCTAAATTCATGTTTTAGTGTGTTTGTTTCCGTTTGGGTGCATATGGGACCGTTTTGCTACTGCACGAAACTCGGTGCAAAATGGGCCAACCTAGTGCAATTAATGCAAAAGTTCGTGCCACAAAGTCTTGTCAGAATTTCTCCAAACGAACGCTCCCAATCCACACCATTGGACCCTAAGCTCATGTTTTCATGCGTTTCTTTCTGTTTGTGTGCATTTGGGACCGTTTCGCTACTATAGAAAACTCGAAGACAAATGGGCCATATTGGTGAAATTAATGAAAAAGTTCGTGACACGATGTCTTGTTTGAATTATTCGCAACGAATGCTCCCGATCCACGCCTTTGGACCCTAAACTCAGATTCTGGTGCGTTTCTTTCTATTTGGGTGCATTTGGAATTGTTTCGCTACTGCACGAAACTTGCTATAAAATTGGCCAAACTGGTTCAATTAATGCAAAAGTTTTTGCCGTAATGTGATGTTAGAATTTTTCTTAACGAACGCTCCCGATCCACACCATTGGACTCTAAACTCGTGTTTTGGTGCGTTTCTTTCTGTTTGGGTGCATTTGGAACCGTTTTGCTACTACACGAAACTTGCTGCAAAACACGTCAAAATGGTGGAATTAATGCAAAATTTCGTACCACAATGTCTAATTAGATTTTTTCGCAAGGAACGCTCCCAATCCGCACCATTGGACCCTAAACTATTGTTTTGGTGCATTTCTTTCCGTTTGGGCCAACTTGGTGCAATTAGTGCAAAAGTTTGTGCCACGATGTCCTGTTTGAATTTTTCTTAACGAACACTCCCGATCCACAACATTGGACCCTAAACTCATGTTTTGGTGCATTTTTTTGTTAGGGTGCATTTGGAACTATTTCGCTACTGCGCGTGACATGCTGCAAAACACGCCAAACTGACACAATTAATGCAAAAGTTAGTGTCACAATGTCTTGTTAGAATTTTTCTTAATGAATGCTCCCGATCCACACCATTGGACCCTAAACTCATGTTTTGGTGCGTTTCTTTCCGGTTGGGTGCATTTGGGACCGTTTCGCTACTGCACAAAACTTGCTGCAAAACGCGCCAGATTGGTCCAATTAATGCAAAAGTTCGTGCCACGATGTCTTGTTACAATTTCTCGCAACGAACACTCCCGATCCACACCATTGGACCCTAAACTCATGTTTTAGTGTGTTTGTTTCCGTTTGGGTGCATATGGGACCGTTTTGCTACTGCACGAAACTCGGTGCAAAATGGCCCAACCTAGTGCAATTAATGCAAAAGTTCGTGCCACAATGTCTCGTCAGAATTTCTCAAAACGAACTCTCCCAATCCACACCATTGGACCCTAAGCTCATGTTTTCATGCGTTTCTTTCTGTTTGGGTGCATTTCGGACCGTTTCACTACTATTGAAAACTCGAATCCAAACGGGCCATATTGGTGAAATTAATGCAAAAGTTCGTGACATGATGTCTTGTTTGAATTATTCGCAATGAATGCTCCCGATCCAAACCATTGGTCCCTAAACTCATGTTTTGGTGCGTTTCTTTCCGGTTGGGTGCATTTGGTACCGTTTCGCTACTGCACAAATCTTGCTGCAAAACGCGCAAAACTGGTGCAATTAATGCAAAAGTTCATGCCACGATGTCTCGTAAGAATTTTTCGCAACAAATGCTCCCGAGCCACACTATTCGACCTTAAACTCATGTTTTGGTGCATTTCTTTCTGTTTGGGTTCATTTGGAACCGTTTCGCTACTACGCGAAACTTGCTGCAAAACACGCCAAACTGGTGGAATTAAAGCAAAAATTCATGCCATGATGTCTTGTTAGATTTTTTCGCAACGAACACTCCTGATCCACACCATTGGACTGTAAACACATGTTTTGGTGTGTTCCTTTCCGTTTGGGTGCATTTGGGACCGTTTCGCTACAGCACGAAACTTGGTGCAAAATGCGCCAAACTGGTGCAATTAATGCAAAAGTTCATGCCATAATGTCGCATTAGAATTTTTCGCAACGAATGCTCCAGATCCCCGCCATTCGACCCTAAACTCATGTTTTGGTGTGTTTGTTTCCATTTGGGTGCATATGGGACCTTTTTGCTACTTCACGAAACTCCGTGCGAAATGGTTTAAACTGTTGCAACTAATGCAAAAGTTAGTGCCACTAAGTCTCGTCAGAATTTCTCAAAATGAGCACTCTTGATCCACACAATTGGACCCTAAGCTCATGCTTCATGCGTTTCTTTCCGTTTGGGTGCATTCGGGACCGCTTCGCTACCACACAAAACTCGAAGCAAAACGGGCCAAACTGGTGCAATTAATGCAAAAGTTTGTGCCACGATGTCTTGTTAGAATTTTTCTTAACGAACGCTCCCGATCCACAACATTGGACCCTAAACTCATGTTTTGGTGCGTTTTTTTCCGTTTGGGTGCATTTGGAACTGTCTCGCTACTGCACGAAACTTGCTATAAAATGGGCCAAACTGGTTCAATTAATGCAAAAGTTAGTGCGACGATGTCTTGTTAGAATTTTTCTTAACGAATGCTCCCGATCCACACCATTGGTCCCTAAACTCATGTTTTGGTGCAATTCTTTCCGTTTGGGTGCATTTGGGACCATTTCGCTACTGCACGAAACTGGGTTCAAAATGCGCCAAACTGGTGCAATTATTGCAAAACATCGTGCCATGATGCCTTGTTACAATTTCTCGCAACGAATGCTCACCATCCATACCATTGGACCCTAAACTCATGTTTTAGGGTGTTTGTTTCTGTTTGGGTTCATATGGGACCATTTTGCTACTGCACCAAACTTGGTGCAAAATGGGCTAACCTAGTGCAATTAATACAAAAGTTCGTACCACAAAGTCTCGTCAGAATTTCTCAAAACGAACATTCCCGATCCACACCGTTGGACCCTAAGCTCATGTTTTCATGCGTTTCTTTCTGTTTGGGTGAATTTGGGACCGTTTCGCCACAACAGAAAACTCGAAGCCAAACAGGCCATACTGGTGCAATTAATGCAAAAGTTAGTGACACGATGTCTTATTTGAATTATTCGCAACGAACGCTCCCGATCCATGCCATTGGACATTAAACTCATATTTTGGTGCGTTTCTTTCTGTTTGGGTGTATTTTGGGACCGTTTCGCTACTGCACGAAACTTGCTATAAAATGGGCCAAACTGGTGCAATTAATGCAAAAGTTTGTGCCATGATGTCATGTTAGAATTTTTTTAACGAACGCTCCTGATCCACACCATTGGACCCTAAACTCATGTTTTGGTGCGATTCTTTCCGTTTGGGTGCATTTGGGACCGTTTCGATACTGCATGAAACTTGGTGCAAAACGCGCCAGACTGGTGCAATTCATGCAAAAGTTCGTGCCACGATGCCTTGTCGGAATTTTTCGCAGAGAACGCTCCCGATCCACACCATTGGACCGTATGCTCATGTTTCGGTGTGTTCCTTTCCGTTTAGGTGCATTTGGGACCGTTTTTCTACTGCACGAAACTTGCTGCAAAACGCGCCAAACTGGTGCAATTAATGCAAAAGTTCGTGCCACGATGTCTTGTAAGAATTTATCGCAATAAACGCTCCCAATCCACACCATTGGACCTTAAACTCATGTTTTGGTACGTTTCTTTCTGTTTGGGTGCATTTGGAACCGTTTTCCTACTACACGATGTCTTGTTATAATTTTACACAACGAACGCTCCCGATCTACACCATTGGACCCTAAACTCATGTTTTGGTGTGTTTGTTTCCGTTTGGGTGCATATGGGACCTTTGTGCTACTTCACGAAACTCCGTGCGAAATGGTTTGATCTGGTGGAATTAATGCAAAAATTCGTGCCATGATGTCTTGTTAGATTTTTTCGCAACGAACACTCCTAATCCACACCATTGGACTGTAAGCTCATGTTTTGGTGCGTTCCTTTCCGTTTAGGTGCATTAGGGACCGTTTTGCTACTGCACGAAACTTGGTGCAAAACGCGCCAGACTGGTGCAATTAATGCAAACGTTCGTGGCACGATGCCTTGTCGGAATTTTTCGCAGAGAACGCTCCCGATCCACACCATTGGACCCTAAACTCATGTTTTGGTGTGTTTCTTTCCGGTTGGGTGCATCTGGGACTGTTTTGCTACTGCACAAAACTTGCTGCAAAACGAGCCAAACTGGTGCAATTAATGCAAAAGTTTGTGTCGCGATGTCTTGTAAGAATTTTTCACAACAAACGCTCCCAATCCACACAATTGGACCTTAAACTCATATTTTGGTGTGTTTCTTTCCATTTGGGTGCATTTGGAACGATTTTGCTACTATACGAAACTTGCTGCAAAACACGCCAAACTAGTGGAATTAATGCAAAAATTTGTGCCACGATGTCTTGTAAGATTTTTCGCAACAAACGCTCCCGATCCACACCATTGGACCCTAAACTCATGTTTTGGTGCGTTTCTTTCCATTTGGGTGCATTTAGGACCGTTTCGCTACTGCACAAAACTCGATCCAAAATGGGCCAACCTGTTGCAATAAATGCAAAAGTTCGTGCCACAAAGTCTCGTAAGAATTTCTTGAAACTTATGCTCCCGATCCACACAATTGGACCCTAAGCTCATGTTTTCATGCATTTCTTTCCGTTTGGGTGCATTTGGGACCGTTTCGCTACTGCACGAAACTGGGTTCAAAACGCGCCAAGCTGGTGCAATTAATGCAAAACTTCGTGCCACGATGCCTTGTTACAATTTGTCGCAACGAACGCTCACCATCCATACCATTGGACCCTAAACTCATGTTTTACGGTGTTTGTTTCTGTTTGGGTTCATATGGGACCATTTTGCTACTACACCAAACTCGGTGCAAAATGGGCTAACCTAGTGCAATTAATGCAAAAATTTGTACCACAAAGTCTCGTCAGAATTTCTCAAAACGAACGCTCCCGAACCACACCGTTGGACCCTAAGCTAATGTTTTCATGCGTTTCTTTCTGTTTGGGTGAATTTGGGACCGTTTCGCCACAACAGAAAACTCGAAGCCAAACAGGCCATACTGGTGCAATTAATGCAAAAGTTAGTGACACGATGTGTTGTTTGAATTATTCGCAACGAACGCTCCCGATCAATGCCATTGGACCCTAAACTCATATTTTGGTGCGTTTCTTTCTGTTTGGGTGTATTTTGGGACCGTTTCGCTACTGCACGAAACTTGCTATAAAATGGGCCAAACTGGTGCAATTAATGCAAAAGTTAGTGCCACAATGTCTTGTTAGAATTTTTCTTAATGAATGCTCCCGATCCACACTATTGGACACTAAACTCATGTTTTGGTGCGATTCTTTCTATTTGGGTGCATTTGGGACCGTTTCGCTACTGCACGAAACTTGGAACAAAACACGCCAGATTGGTACAACATTGGACCCTAAACTCATGTTTTGGTGCGTTTTTTTCCGTTTGGGTGCATTTGGAACTGTCTCGCTGCTGCACGAAACTTGCTATAAAATGGTCCAAACTGGTTCAATTAATGCAAAAGTTAGTGCCACAATGTCTTGTTAGAATTTTTCTTAATGAATGCTCCCGATCCACACTATTGGACACTAAACTCATGTTTTGGGGTGATTCTTTCTATTTGGGTGCATTTGGGACCGTTTCGCTACTGCACGAAACTTGGAACAAAACACGCCAGATTGGTACAATTAATGCAAAAGTTAGTGCCACAATGTCTTGTTAGAATTTTTCTTAATGAATGCTCCCGATCCACACTATTGGACACTAAACTCATGTTTTGGTGCGATTCTTTCTATTTGGGTGCATTTGGGACCGTTTCGCTACTGCACGAAACTTGGATCAAAACACGCCAGATTGGTCCAATTAATGCAAAAGTTCGTGCCACGATGTCGTGTCGGAATTTTTCACAACGAACGCTCCCGATCCACACCATTGGACCCTAAACTTATGTTTTGGTGCGTTTCTTTCCGGTTGGGTGCATTTGGGACCGTTTCGCTACTGCACAAAACTTGCTGCAAAACGCGCCAAACTGGTGCAATTAATTCAAAAGTTCGTGCCACGATGTCTTGTTACAATTTCTCGCAACGAACACTCCCGATCCACACCATTGGACCCTAAACTCATGTTTTAGTGTGTTTGTTTCCGTTTGGGTGCATATGGGACCGTTTTGCTACTGCACGAAACTCGGTGCAAAATGGCCCAACCTAGTGCAATTAATGCAAAAGTTCGTGCCACAATGTCTCGTCAGAATTTCTCAAAACGAACTCTCCCAATCCACACCATTGGACCCTAAGCTCATGTTTTCATGCGTTTATTTCTGTTTGGGTGCATTTCGGACCGTTTCGCTACTATAGAAAACTCGAATCCAAACGGGCCATATTGGTGAAATTAATGCAAAAGTTCGTGACATGATGTCTTGTTTGAATTATTCGCAATGAATGCTCCCGATCCAAACCATTGGTCCCTAAACTCATGTTTTGGTGCGTTTCTTTCCGGTTGGGTGCATTTGGTACCGTTTCGCTACTGCACAAATCTTGCTGCAAAACGCGCAAAACTGGTGCAATTAATGCAAAAGTTCATGCCACGATGTCTCGTAAGAATTTTTCGCAACAAATGCTCCCGAGCCACACTATTCGACCTTAAACTCATGTTTTGGTGCATTTCTTTCTGTTTGGGTTCATTTGGAACCGTTTCGCTACTACGCGAAACTTGCTGCAAAACACGCCAAACTGGTGGAATTAAAGCAAAAATTCATGCCATGATGTCTTGTTAGATTTTTTCGCAACGAACACTCCTGATCCACACCATTGGACTGTAAACACATGTTTTGGTGTGTTCCTTTCCGTTTGGGTGCATTTGGGACCGTTTCGCTACAGCACGAAACTTGGTGCAAAATGCGCCAAACTGGTGCAATTAATGCAAAAGTTCATGCCATAATGTCGCATTAGAATTTTTCGCAACGAATGCTCCAGATCCCCGCCATTCGACCCTAAACTCATGTTTTGGTGTGTTTGTTTCCATTTGGGTGCATATGGGACCTTTTTGCTACTTCACGAAACTCCGTGCGAAATGGTTTAAACTGTTGCAACAAATGCAAAAGTTTGTGCCACTAAGTCTCGTCAGAATTTCTCAAAATGAGCACTCTTGATCCACACAATTGGACCCTAAGCTCATGCTTCATGCGTTTCTTTCCGTTTGGGTGCATTCGGGACCGCTTCGCTACCACACAAAACTCGAAGCAAAACGGGCCAAACTGGTGCAATTAATGCAAAAGTTTGTGCCACGATGTCTTGTTAGAATTTTTCTTAACGAACGCTCCCGATCCACAACATTGGACCCTAAACTCATGTTTTGGTGCGTTTTTTTCCGTTTGGGTGCATTTGGAACTGTCTCGCTACTGCACGAAACTTGCTATAAAATGGGCCAAACTGGTTCAATTAATGCAAAAGTTAGTGCGACGATGTCTTGTTAGAATTTTTCTTAACGAATGCTCCCGATCCACACCATTGGTCCCTAAACTCATGTTTTGGTGCAATTCTTTCCGTTTGGGTGCATTTGGGACCATTTCACTACTGCACGAAACTGGGTTCAAAACGCGCCAAACTGGTGCAATTATTGCAAACCATCGTGCCACGATGCCTTGTTACAATTTCTCGCAACGAATGCTCACCATCCATACCATTGGACCCTAAACTCATGTTTTAGGGTGTTTGTTTCTGTTTGGGTTCATATGGGACCATTTTGCTACTGCACCAAACTTGGTGCAAAATGGGCTAACCTAGTGCAATTAATACAAAAGTTCGTACCACAAAGTCTCGTCAGAATATCTCAAAACGAACGTTCCCGATCCACACCGTTGGACCCTAAGCTCATGTTTTCATGCGTTTCTTTCTGTTTGGGTGAATTTGGGACCGTTTCGCCACAACAGAAAACTCGAAGCCAAACAGGCCATACTGGTGCAATTAATGCAAAAGTTAGTGACACGATGTCTTATTTGAATTATTCGCAACGAACGCTCCCAATCCATGCCATTGGACATTAAACTCATATTTTGGTGCGTTTCTTTCTGTTTGGGTGTATTTTGGGACCGTTTCGCTACTGCACGAAACTTGCTACAAAATGGTCCAAACTGGTGCAATTATTGCAAAAGTTTGTGCCATGATGTCATGTTAGAATTTTTTTAACGAACGCTCCTGATCCACACCATTGGACCCTAAACTCATGTTTTGGTGCGATTCTTTCCGTTTGGGTGCATTTGGGACCGTTTCGATACTGCACGAAACTTGGTGCAAAACGCGCCAGACTGGTGCAATTCATGCAAAAGTTCGTGCCACGATGCCTTGTCGGAATTTTTCGCAGAGAACGCTCCCGATCCACACCATTGGACCATAAGCTCATGTTTCGGTGTGTTCCTTTCCGTTTAGGTGCATTTGGGACCGTTTTTCTACTGCACGAAACTTGCTGCAAAACGCGCCAAAATGGTGCAATTAATGCAAAAGTTCGTGCCACGATGTCTTGTAAGAATTTATCGCAATAAACGCTCCCAATCCACACCATTGTACCTTAAACTCATGTTTTAGTACGTTTCTTTCTGTTTGGGTGCATTTGGAACCGTTTTCCTACTACACGATGTCTTGTTATAATTTTACACAACGAACGCTCCTGATCTACACCATTGGACCCTAAACTCATGTTTTGGTGTGTTTGTTTCCGTTTGGGTGCATATGGGACCTTTGTGCTACTTCACGAAACTCCGTGCGAAATGGTTTGATATGGTGGAATTAATGCAAGAATTCGTGCCATGATGTCTTGTTAGATTTTTTCGCAACGAACACTCCTAATCCACACCATTGGACTGTAAGCTCATGTTTTGGTGCGTTCCTTTCCGTTTAGGTGCATTAGGGACCGTTTTGCTACTACACGAAACTTGGTGCAAAACGCGCCAGACTGGTGCAATTAATGCAAACGTTCGTGGCACGATGCCTTGTCGGAATTTTTCGCAGAGAACGCTCCCGATCCACACCATTGGACCCTAAACTCATGTTTTGGTGTGTTTCTTTCTGGTTGGGTGCATCTGGGACTGTTTTGCTACTGCACAAAACTTGCTGCAAAACGAGCCAAACTGGTGCAATTAATGCAAAAGTTTGTGTCGCGATGTCTTGTAAGAATTTTTCACAACAAACGCTCCCGATCCACACAATTGGACCTTAAACTCATATTTTGGTGTGTTTCTTTCCGTTTGGGTGCATTTGGAACGATTTTGCTACTATACGAAACTTTCTGCAAAACACGCCAAACTAGTAGAATTAATGCAAAAATTTGTGCCACGTTGTCTTGTTAGATTTTTTCGCAACAAACGCTCCCGATCCACACCATTGGACCCTAAACTCATGTTTTGGTGCGTTTCTTTCCGTTTGGGTGCATTTAGGACCGTTTCGCTACTGCACAAAACTCGATCCAAAATGGGCCAACCTGTTGCAATAAATGCAAAAGTTCGTGCCACAAAGTCTCGTAAGAATTTCTTGAAACTTACGCTCCCGATCCACACAATTGGACCCTAAGCTCATGTTTTCATGCATTTCTTTCCGTTTGGGTGCATTTGGGACCGTTTCGCTACTGCACGAAACTGGGTTCAAAACGCGCCAAGCTGGTGCAATTAATGCAAAACTTCGTGCCACGATGCCTTGTTACAATTTCTCGCAACGAACGCTCACCATCCATACCATTGGACCCTAAACTCATGTTTTACGGTGTTTGTTTCTGTTTGGGTTCATATGGGACCATTTTGCTACTACACCAAACTCGGTGCAAAATGGGCTAACCTAGTGCAATTAATGCAAAAGTTTGTACCACAAAGTCTCGTCAGAATTTCTCAAAACGAACGCTCCCGAACCACACCGTTGGACCCTAAGCTAATGTTTTCATGCGTTTCTTTCTGTTTGGGTGAATTTGGGACCGTTTCGCCACAACAGAAAACTCGAAGCCAAACAGGCCATACTGGTGCAATTAATGCAAAAGTTAGTGACACGATGTCTTGTTTGAATTATTCGCAACGAACGCTCCCGATCAATGCCATTGGACCCTAAACTCATATTTTGGTGCGTTTCATTCTGTTTGGGTGTATTTTGGGACCGTTTCGCTACTGCACGAAACTTGCTATAAAATGGGCCAAACTGGTGCAATTAATGCAAAAGTTTGTGCCATGATGTCATGTTAGAATTTTTTTAACGAACGCACCTGATCCACACCATTGGACCCTAAACTCATGTTTTGGTGCGATTCTTTCCGTTTGGGTGCATTTGGGACCGTTTCGATACTGCACGAAACTTGGTGCAAAATGCGCCAGACTGGTGCAAATCATGCAAAAGTTCGTGCCACGATGCCTTGTCGGAATTTGTCGCAGAGAATCCTCCCGATCCACACCATTGGGCCCTAAACTCATGTTTTGGAGCATTTCTTTTCAGTTGGGTGCATCTGGGACCATTTCGGTACTGCACAGAACTTGCTGCAAAACAGGCCAAACTGGTGCAATTAATGCAAAAGTTCGTGCCACGATGTCTTGTAAGAATTTATCGCAACAAACGCTCCCAATCCACACCATTGGACCTTAAACTCATGTTTTGGTACGTTTCTTTCTGTTTGGGTGCATTTGGAACCGTTTTGCTACTACACGATGTCTTGTTATAATTTTACACAACGAACGCTCCCGATCCGCACCATTGGACCCTAAACTCATGTTTTGGTGTGTTTGTTTCCGTTTGGGTGCATATGGGACCTTTGTGCTACTTCACGAAACTCCGTGCGAAATGGTTTGATCTGGTGGAATAAATGCAAAAATTCGTGCCATGATGTCTTGTTAGATTTTTTCGCAACGAACACAAAACTTGCTACAAAACGAGCCAAACTGGTGCAATTAATGCAAAAGTTCGTGTCGCGATGTCTTGTAAGATTTTTTTCACAACAAACACTCCCGATCCACACAACTGGACCTTAAACTCATATTTTGGTGCGTTTCTTTCCGTCTGGGTGCATTTGGAACCGTTTTGCTACTACACGAAACTTGCTGCAAAACACGCCAAACTGGTGGAATTAATGCAAAAATTTGTGCCACGATGTCTTGTTAGATTTTTTCGCAACAATGCTCCTGATCCACACCATTGGTCCCTAAACTCATGTTTTGGTGCGTTCCTTTCCGTTTGGGTGCATTTGGGACCGTTTCGCTACTGCACGAAACTTGGTGCAAAACATGCCAGACTAGTGCAATTAATGTAAAAGTTCGTGCCACGATGTCTTGTCAGAATTTTTCGTAAAGAACGCTCCTGATCCACACCATTGGACCGTAAACTCATGTTTTGGTGCGGTTCTTTCCGGTTGGGTGCATTTGGGACCGTTTCGCTTCTACACAAAACTTGCTGCAAAACGCGCCAAACTTGTGCATTTAATGCAAAAGTTCATGCCACGATGTCCTGTAAGAATTTTTCGCAACAAACGCTCCCGATAAAAACCATTGGACCTTAAACTGATGTTTTGCTGTGTGTCTTTCCGTTTGGGTGCATTTGGGACCATTTCGCTACTGTACGAAACTTGGTGCAAAATGCACCAAACTGGTGCAATTAATGCAAAAGTTCATGCCACGATGTCGCGTTAGAATTTTTCGCAACGAATGCTCCCGATCCACACCAATGGACCCTAAACTCATGTTTTGTTGCGTTTCTTTCCGTTTGGGTGCTTTTGGGACCGTTTCGCTGCAACACGAAACTCGGTGCAAAATGGGCCAACCTGTTGCAATTAATGCAAAAGTTCGTGCCAGAAAGTCTCGTCAAAATTTCTAGAAACTTACGCTCCCGATCCACACAATTGGACCCTAAGCTCATGTTTTGATGCGTATCTTACCGTTAGGGTGCATTTGGGACCGTTTCGCTACTACATAAAACTCGAAACAAAACAGGTCAGACTATTGCAATTAATACAAAAGTTCGTGCCACGATGTCTTGTAAGAATTTTTGTTAACGAACCCTCCCGATCCACACCATTGGACCCTAAACTCATGTTTTGGTGCAACTCTTTCTGTTTGGGTGGATTTGGGACCGTTTCGCTACTGCACGAAACTTGGTGTAAAACGCGCCAGACTGGTGCAATTAATGTAAAAGTTCGTGCCGCGATGTCTTGTTGGAATTTTTCGTAAAGAACACTCCCGATCCACACCATTGGACTGTAAACTCATGTTTTGGTGCGTTTCTTTCCGGTTGGGCGCATTTGGGACCATTTCGCTACTGCACAAAACTTGCTACAACACGCGCCAAACTTGTGCAATTAATGCAAAAGTTCGTGCCACGATTCTTGTAATAATTTTTCACAACAAACGCTCCCAATCCACACCATTGGACCTTAAACTGATGTTTTGGTGCGTGTCTATCTGTTTGGGTCCATTTGGGACCGTTTCGCTACCGTACAAAACTTGGTGCAAAATGCGCCAAACTGGTGCAATTAATGCAAAAGTTCATGCCAGGATGTCGCGTTAGAATTTTTCGCAACAAACACTCCCGATCCTCACCATTGGACCCTAAACTCATGTTTTGGTGCGTTTCTTTCCATTTGGGTGCATTTGGGACCGTTTCGCTGCTGCACGAAACTCGGTGCAAAATGGGCTAACCTATTGCAATTAATGCAAAAGTTTGTGCCACAAAGTCTCGTCAGAATTTCTCGAAACTTACGCTCCCGATCCACACAATTGGACCCTAAGCTCATGTTTTCATGCGTTTCTTTTCGTTAGGGTGCATTTGGGACCGTTTCGCTACTACACAAAACTCGAAACAAAACAGGTCACACTATTGCAATTAATGCAAAAGTTCGTGCCACGATATTTTGTTACAATTTCACGCAACGAACGCTCCTGATCTGCACCATTGGACCCTAAACTCATGTTTTGGTGTGTTTGTTTCCGTTTGGGTTCATATGAGACCTTTTTGCTACTTCACGAAACTCGGTGCGAAATGGTCCAACCCAGTGCAATTAATGCAAAAGTTTGTGCCACTAAGTCTTGTTAGAATTTCTCAGAACGAGCGCTCTTGATCCACACAAATGGACCCTAAGGTCATGTCTTCATACGTTTCTTTCCGTTTGGGTGCATTCAGGTCCGCTTTGCTACCACACAAAAGTCGAAGCAAAACGTGCCAAACTGGTGCAATTAATGCAAAAGTTTGTGCCAGGATGTGTTGTTACAATTTCTTGCAACAAACGCTCCCCATCCACACCGTTGGACCCTAAGCTCATGTTTTCATGCGTTTCTTTCTGTTTGGGTGCATTTGGGACGGTTTCGCTACTACAGAAAACTCGAAGCCAAACGGCCCATATTGGGGCCCTAATGCAAAAGTTCGTGACACGATGTCTTGTATGAATTATTCGCAACGAACGCTCCCGATCCGCGCCATTGGACCCTAAACTCATATTTTGGTGCGTTAATTTCTGTTTGGGTGTATTTGGGACCATTTCGCTACCGCACGAAACTTGCTATAAAATGGGCCAAACTGGTGAAATTAATGCAAAAGTTTGTGCCATGATGTCATGTTAGGATTTTTCTTAATGAACGCTCTTGATCCACACCATTGGACCCTAAGCTCATGTTTTCATGCGTTTCTTTCTGTTTGGGTGAATTTGGGACCGTTTCGCTACTACAGAAAACTTGAAGCCAAACATGCCATACTGCTGCAATTAATGCAAAAGTTCGTGACACGATGTCTTGTTTGAATTATTCGGAACGAATGCTCCCGATCCATTCCATTGGACCCTAAACTCATATTTTGGTGTGTTTCTTTCTGTTTGGGTGTATTTGGGACCGTTTCACTACTGCACGAAACTTGCTATAAAATGGGCCAAACTGGTGCAATTAATGCAAAAGTTTGTGCCATGATGTCATGTTAGATTTTTTTTAACGAACGCTCCTGATCCACACCATTGGACCCTAAACTCATGTTTTGGGACCGTTTCGCTACAGCACGAAACTTGGTGCAAAACACGCCAGACTGGTGCAATTGATGCAAAAGTTCGTGCCACGATGCCTTCTCAGAATTTTTCGCAGAGAATGCTGTCGATCCACACCATTGGACCCTAAACTCATGTTTTGGTGCGTTTCTTTTTGGTTGGGTGCATCTGGGACCATTTCGGTACTGCACAAAACTTGCTGCAAAACGCGCCAAACTGGTGCAATTAATGCAAAAGTTCGTGCCACGATATCTTGTAAGAATTTATCGCAACAAATGCTCCCGATCCACACCATTGGGCCTTAAACTCATGTTTTGGTATGTTTCTTTCTGTTTGGGTGCATTTGGAACCGTTTTGCTACTACACGATGTCTTGTTATAATTTCACACAATGAACGCTCCCGATCCGCACCATTGGACCCTAAACTCATGTTTTGGTGTGTTTGTTTCCGTTTGGGTGCATATGGGACCTTTTTGCTACATCACGAAACTCCGTGCGAAATGGTTTAAACCGGTGCAATTAATGCAAAAGTTTGTGCCACTAAGTCTCATCAGAATTTATCAAAACGAGCACTCTTGATCCACACAATTGGACCCTAAGCTCATGTTTTCATACGTTTCTTTCCGTTTGGGTGCATTCGGATCTTGGTGCACGAAACTTTCCGCTACTGCACGAAACTTGGTGCAAAACGCGCCAGACTGGTGCAATAAATGCAAAGGTTCGTGGCACGATGTCTTGTCGAAATTTTTCGCATAGAACGCTCCCGATCCACACCATTGACCCTAAACTCATGTTTTGGTGTGTTTCTTTCCGGTTGGGTGCATCTGGGACTGTTTCGCTACTGTACAAAACTTGCTGCAAAACGAGCCACACTGGTGCAATTAATGCAAAAGTTTGTGTCGCGATGTCTTGTAAGAATTTTTCACAACAAACGCTCCTGATCCACACAATTGGACCTTAAACTCATGTTTTGGTGCGTTTCTTTCCATTTGGGTGCATTTGGAACCATTTTGCTACTACACGAAACTTGCTGCAAAACACGACAAACTGGTGGAATTAATGCAAAAATTTGTGCCACGATGTCTTGTTAGATTTTTTTGCAAGAAACGCTCCCGATCCACACCATTGGACCCTAAACTCATGTTTTGGTGTGTTTCTTTCCGTTTGAGTGCATGTGGGACCATTTCGCCACTGCACAAAACTCGATCCAAAATGGGCCAACCTGTTGTAATTAATGCAAAAGTTCGTGCCACAAAGTCTCGTCAGAATTTCTTGAAACTTACGCTCCCGATCCACGCAATTGGACCCTAAGCTCATGTTTTCATGCATTTCTTTCCGTTTGGGTGCATTTGGGACTGTTTCGCTACTACACAAAACTCGAAAAAAATGGGTCACACTGGTGCAATCAATGCAAAAGTTCGTGCCACGATGTCTTGTTACAATTTGACGTAACGAACACTCCCGATCCGCAGCATTGGACCCTAAACTCATGTTTTGGTGTGTTTGTTTCTGTTTGGGTGCATATGGGACAATTTTTTCTACTTCACGAAACTCGGTGGAAAATGGTCCAAACGGGTGCAATTAAAGCAAAAGTTCGTGCCAGTAAGTCACGTCACAATTTCTCAAAACGAGTGCTCTTGATCTACACAATTGGACTCTAAGCTCATGTTTTCATACGTTTCTTTCCGTTTGGGTGCATTCGGTACCGCTTCGCTACCACACTAAACTCGAAGCAAAACGGGCCAAACTGGTGCAATTAATGTAAAAGTTTGTGCCAGGATGTCTTGTTAGAGTTATTCTTAACGAACGCTCCCGATCCACACAATTGGACACTAAACTCATGTTTTGGTGTGTTTTTTTTGTTTGGGTGCATTTGGAATTGTTTTGCAATTGCATGAAACTTGCTGCCAAACGCGCCAAACTGGTGCAATTAATGCAAAACTTCGTACCACAATGACTTGTTAGAATTTTTCTTAACAAACAATCCCGATCCACACCATTGGACCGTAAACTCATGTTTTGTTGTGGTCCTTTCCGTTTGGGTGCATTTGGGACCGTTTCGCCACAGCACGAAACTTGGAGCAAACAAACTGGTGGAATTAATGCAAAAATTCGTGCCATGATGTCTTGTTAGATTTTTTGAGTAACGAACACTCCTGATCCACACCATTGGACCGTAAGCTCATGTTTTGGTGTGTTCCTTTCCGTTTAGGTGCATTTGGGACCATTTTTCTACTGCACGAAACTTGGTGCAAAACGCGCCAGACTGGTGCAATTAATGCAAAAGTTCGTGCCACGATGTCTTCTCGGAATTTTTCGCAGAGAACGCTCCCGGTCCACACCATTGGACCCTAAACTCATGTTTTGGTGTGTTTCTTTCCGGTTGGGTGCATCTGGGACTGTTTCGCTACTGCACAAAATTTGCTGCAAAACGAGCCAAACTGGTGCAATTAATGCAAAAGTTCGTGTCGCGATGTCTTGTAAGAATTTTTCACAACAAATGCTCCCGATCCACACAACTGGACCTTAAACTCATATTTTGGTGCGTTTCTTTCCGTCTGGGTGCATTTGGAACCGTTTTGCTACTACACGAAACTTGCTGCAAAACACGCCAAACTGGTGGAATTAATGCAAAAATTTGTGCCACGATGTCTAGTTAGATTTTTTCGCAACAAATGTTCCTGATCCACACCATTGGTCCCTAAACTCATGTTTTGGTGCGTTCCTTTCCGATTGGGTGCATGTGGGACGGTTTCGCTACTGCACGAAACTTGGTGCAAAACGCGCCAGACTGGTGCAATTAATGCAAAAGTTCGTGCCACGATGTCTTGTCAGAATTTTTCGTAAAGAATGCTCCTGATCCACACCATTGGACCGTAAACTCATGTTTTGGTGCGTTTCTTTCCGGTTGGGTGCATTTGGGCCGTTTCGCTTCTGCACAAAACTTGCTGTAAAACACGCCAAACTGGTGCATTTAATGCAAAAGTTCATGCCACGATGTCTTGTAAGAATTTTTCGCAACAAACGCTCCCAATCCACACCATTGGAACTTAAACTGATGTTTTGCTGCGTGTCTTTCCGTTTGGGTGCATTTGGGACCATTTCGCTACTGTACGAAACTTGGTGCAAAATGCACCAAACTGGTGCAATTAATGCAAAAGTTCATGCCACGATGTCGCGATAGAATTTTTCGCAACGAATGCTCCGATCCACACGATTGGACCCTAAACTCATGTTTTGGTGCGTTTCTTTCCGTTTGGGTGCATTTGGGACCGTTTCGCTGCTACACGAAACTCGGTGCAAAATGGGCCAACCTGCTGCAATTAATGCAAAAGTTCGTGCCACAAAGTCTCGTCAGAATTTCTAGAAACTTACGCTCTCGATCCACACAATGGGACCCTAAGCTCATGCTTTCATGCGTTTCTTTCCGTTAGGGTGCATTTGGGACCGTTTCGCTACTACACAAAATTCGAAACAAAACAGGTCACACTGTTGCAATTAACGCAAAAGTTCGTGCCACGATGTCTTGTTAGAATTTTTGTTAACAAACCCTCTTGTAGCGAAAATGGCCTCTCATGCCATATTTCAATATAATGTTTTGGCGATTGATGACACACGCAACACTTGAACTAATGTGTTTGCTTAGATGATATACTCAGGCTTTTAGGTTCAAGTGATGACAAAGAGAAGAGAGGCGAAGCTAGGCCCGAAGGGCCGCCCCTACGGGGTTCCGCTACCCGGTTAGCGGACGGGGGTCGAGGGGGAGCCGCCCCTCGCGGGTCTCAGGGCAGCGCCCTGAAACCTAAAAGAAATCAAGTCACCGGTTGAACCGACGCCAAGCAAATTACACACGTCGGTGCATTGACTTGAGCACGTCTGGGAGTTTTAGTATCACCGGATGAACCGACGTAAGGCAAAATGTACTCATCGGTGCAATGACAGAGATGGCCTGCGGGCTAGGGTTTGGCACCGGATGAACCGACGATAGGAAGTTTGAATACGTCGGTGCAATGGCAGAAGCAGACCAAGGAAAATGCATACATCGGATGAACCGATGATGCACCGGTTAATGGCGTCGGTGCAGTTGTCCAGAGAGTTTGTTTTTCAAGGATCAGAGGACAGTTGCACTCACCGGTTAAACCGACGCTAACATTACATCCACCGGTCGATTGCGTCGGTTGATTGCCCGTACACGTAACGGCTAGTTTTCAGTGGGCAGTTTAGTATCACCGGTTAAACCGACGATGGCGATTTGGGGAGCATCGGATTAACCGGCGTTAAGCATTTTTCTGGCAGCTTTTCTCCAACGGCTATATTTGCTTGTGCTGCCTATATATACCCCCAAGGCCGGGTCATTTGAGAGTGCTGGAGTTCAAAGAAGTATACTAGAGCTAAAGATCATCTCCAACCACCATAGAGCTTCATTGTACATCATATAGGCTTAAGCACACTTGTTAGAGTGCTTAGTGCTTTATTAGGGATTAGTTCTTGCGAGAGCTCCCTTGAGAGAAGTCTTGCTGCGGCAAGCAAACACTTGTACTCGTCGTGTGACCCTCCGACTTGGTGTGGAGTGGCAACGACACTTTGTGCGGGGAAGGAGGCCCCTACTTGGTGTTAAAGCTCCAAGATAGTGAAGACGGTGCCGTGGTGACGCTTCGAGATAGACGGTGGCGGTGACCTCGTCTTTGTGACTTGGTGTCACTTAGCCTTTGCTTGTCGGGAGCCTTGGAGGCGTGGCAAGACGGTGATCAAGCGAAGAGACTCGGTATCACACTTGTTCTTTGTGAGCAAGTGGCCGTGGACGTAGGGAGGGACTTTGGTGTCCTAACCGAACCACGTTAAATCGTGTGTCTTGGTGTCTTCCCGGGAGTTTGCATATCCTCTCCCTTACCGCTTTACTTACCGCTTTACGTTTCCGCATTTACTCTTTCTTGCTTACCTTTACTTTCCTAGTTAGTTTGATTAGGATTGACTATAGGTTGCAAGTCTTTTGGGGTAAGTAGAGGGTAGCATAGATAAACCTTAGTCATAACTAGCATGTGTAGGACGTGTTAGGTTTATCTTATGCAATTAGATTGAGCCCTAGGATAGAAAAGCGATTAGCGACCCTATTCACCCCCTCCCCCTCTAGGGTCGGACACCCCGGTGATCCTTACACCTCTCGATCCACACCATTGGACCCTAAACTCATGTTTTGGTTCAACTCTTTCCGTTTGGGTGCATTTGGGACCGTTTCGCTACTGCACGAAACTTGGTGCAAAATGCGCCAGACTGGTGCAATTAATGCAAAAGTTCGTGCCACGATGTCTTGTCGGAATTTTTCGCAGAGAACGCTCCCGATCCACACCATTGGACCGTAAACTCATGTTTTGGTGCGTTTCTTTCCGGTTGGGTGCATTTGGGACTGTTTCGCTACTGCACAAAATTTGCTGCAAAACGAGCCAAATTGGTGCACTTAATGCAAAAGTTCGTGTCGCGATGTCTTGTAAGAATTTTTCACAACAAATGCTCCCGATCCACACAACTGGACCTTAAACTCATATTTTGGTGCGTTTCTTTCCGTCTGGGTGCATTTGGAACCGTTTTGCTACTACACGAAACTTGCTGCAAAACACGCCAAACTGGTGGAATTAATGCAAAAATTTGTGCCACGATGTCTAGTTAGATTTTTTCGCAACAAATGTTCCTGATCCACACCATTGGTCCCTAAACTCATGTTTTGGTGCGTTCCTTTCCGATTGGGTGCATGTGGGACGGTTTCGCTACTGCACGAAACTTGGTGCAAAACGCGCCAGACTGGTGCAATTAATGCAAAAGTTCGTGCCACGATGTCTTGTCAGAATTTTTCGTAAAGAATGCTCCTGATCCACACCATTGGACCGTAAACTCATGTTTTGGTGCGTTTCTTTCCGGTTGGGTGCATTTGGGACCGTTTCGCTACTGCACAAAATATGCTGCAAAACGAGCCAAACTGGTGCAATTAATGCAAAAGTTCGTGTCGCGATGTCTTGTAATAATTTTTCGCAACAAACGCTCCCGATCCACACAATGGGACCTTAAAGTCATGTTTTGGTGCATTTCTTTCCATCTGGGTGCATTTGGTACCGTTTTGCTACTACACGAAACTTGCTGCAAAACACGCTAAACTGGTGGAATTAATGCAAAAATTTGTGCCACGATGTATTGTTAGATTTTTTCACAACAAATGCTCTCGATCCACACCATTGGACCATAAACTCATGTTTTGGTGCGTTCCTTTCCGTTTGGGTGCATTTGGGACCGTTTCGCTACTGCACGAAAGTTGGTGCAAAACACGCGCAGACTGGTGCAATTAATGCAAAAGTTCGTGCCACGATGTCTTGTCAGAATTTTTCATAAAGAACGCTCCTGATCCACACCATTGGACCGTAAACTCATGTTTTGGCCCGTTTCTTTCCTGTTGGGTGCATTTGGGACCGTTTCGCTACTGCACAAAACTTGCTGCAAAACGCGCCAAACTGGTGCAATTAATGCAAAAGTTCATGCCACGATGTCTTCTAAGAATTTTACGCAACAAATGCTCCCGATCCACACCATTGGACCTTAAACTGATGTTTTGCTGCGTGTCTTTCCGTTTGGGTGCATTTGGGACCATTTCGCTACTGTACGAAACTTGGTGCAAAATGCACCAAACTGGTGCAATTAATGCAAAAGTTCATGCCACGATGTCGTGTTAGAATTTTTTTGCAACGAACGCTCCTGATCCACACCATTGGACCTTAAACTGATGTTTTGCTGCGTGTCTTTCCGTTTGGGTGCATTTGGGACCATTTCGCTACTGTACGAAACTTGGTGCAAAATGCACCAAACTGGTGCAATTAATGCAAAAGTTCATGCCACGATGTCGCGTTAGAATTTTTTGCAACGAACGCTCCCGATCCGCACCATTGGACCCTAAACTCATGTTTTGGTGTGTTTGTTTCCATTTGGGTGCATATGGGACCTTTTTGCTACTTCACGAAACTCCGTGCGAAATGGTTTAAACAGGTGCAATTAATGCAAAAGTTTGTGCCACTAATCTCGTTAGAATTTCTCAAAACGAGCACTCTTGATCCACACAATTGGACCATAAGCTCATGTTTTCATACGTTTCTTTCCGTTTGGGTGCATTCGGGACCGCTTCGCTACCACACTAAACTCGAAGCAAAACGGGCCAAACTGGAGCAATTAATGCAAAAGTTTGTGCCAGGATGTCATGTTAGAATTTTTTTAACGAACGCTCCTGATCCACACCATTGGACCCTAAACTCATGTTTTGGTGCGATTCTTTCCGTTTGGGTGCATTTGGGACCGTTTCGCTACAGCACGAAACTTGGTGCAAAACGCTCTAGACTGGTGCAATTGATGCAAAAGTTCGTGCCACGACGCCTTGTCTGAATTTTTCGTGGAGAATGCTGTCGATCCACACCATTGGACCCTAAACTCATGTTTTGGTGCGTTTCTTTTCGGTTGGGTGCATCTGGGACCGTTTCGGTACTGCACAAAACTTGCTGCAAAACACGCCAAACTGGTGCAATTAATGCAAAATTTCGTGCCACGATATCTTGTAAGAATTTATCGCAACAAATGCTCCCGATCCACACCATTGGGCCGTAAACTCATGTTTTGGTACGTTTCTTTCTGTTTGGGTGCATTTGGAACCGTTTTGCTACTACACGATGTCTTGTTATAATTTCACACAACGAACACTCCCGATCAGCACCATTGGACCCTCAACTCATGTTTTAGTGTGTTTGTTTCTGTTTGGGTGCATATGGGACCTTTTTGCTACTTCACGAAACTCCATGCGAAATGGTTTAAACTGGTGCAATTAATGCAAAAGTTTGTGCCACTAAGTCTCGTCAGAATTTCTCAAAACGAGCACTCTTGATCCACACAATTGGACCCTAAGCTCATGTTTTCATATGTTTCTTTCCGTTTGGGTGCATTCGGGACTGCTTCGCTACCACACTAAACTCGAAGCAAAATGGGCCAAACTGGAGTAATTAATGCAAAACTTTGTACCAGGATGTCTTGTTAGAGTTATTCTTAACGAACGCTCCCGATCCACACAATTGGACACTAAACTCATGTTTTGGTGTGTTTTTTTCGTTTGGGTTCATTTGGAACCGTTTTGCATCTGCACGAAACTTGCTGCAAAACGCGCCAAACTGGTGCAATTAATGCAAAAGTTCGTCCCATGATGAGTTGTTAGAATTTTTCTTAACGAACGCTCCCGATCGACACCATTGGACCGTAAACTCATGTTTTGGTGTGTTCCTTTCTGTTTTGGTGCATTTGGGACCATTTCACCGCATCACGAAACTTGGTGCAAACAAACTGGTGGAATTAACGCAAAAATTATTGCCATGATGTCTTGTTAGATTTTTTCGTAACGAACACTCCTAATCCACACCATTGGACCGTAAGCTCATGTTTTGGTGCGTTCCTTTCCGTTTAGGTGCATTTGGGACCGTTTTGCTACTTCACGAAACTTGGTGCAAATTGCGCCAGACTAGTGCAATTAATGCAAAAGTTCGTGGCACGATGTCTTGTCGGAATTTTTCGCAGAGAACGCTCCCGATCCACACCATTGGACCCTAAACTCATGTTTTGGTGTGTTTCTTTCTGGTTGGGTGCATCTGGGACTATTTTGCTACTGTACAAAACTTGCTGCAAAACGAGCTAAACTGGTGCAATTAATGCAAAAGTTTGTGTCGCGATGTCTTGTAAGAATTTTTCACAACAAACGCTCCCGATCCACACAATTGGACCTTAAACTCATATTTTGGTGCGTTTCTTTCCGTTTGGGTGCATTTGGAACCATTTTGCTACTACATGAAACTTGCTGCAAAACACGCCAAACTGGTGGAATTAATGCAAAAATTTGTGCCACGATGTCTTGTTAGATTTTTTCGCAACAAATGCTCCCGATCCACACCATTGGACCCTAAACTCATGTTTTGGTGTGTTTCTTTCCGTTTGGTGCATTTGGGACCATTTCGCTACTGCACAAAACTCGATCCAAAATGGGCCAGACTGGTGCAATTAATGCAAAAGTTCGTGCCACGATGCCTCGTCAGAATTTCTTGAAACTTGCGCTCCCGATCCACACAATGGGACCCTAAGCTCATGTTTTCATGCATTTCTTTCCGTTAGGGTGCATTTGGGACAGTTTCGCTACTACACAAAATTCGAAACAAAACAGGTCACTCTGTTGCAATTAATGCAAAAGTTCGTGCCACGATGTCTTGTTAGAATTTTTGTTAATGAACCCTCCCGATCCACACCATTGGACCCTAAACTCATGTTTTTGTTCAACTCTTTCCGTTTGGGTGCATTTCGGACCGTTTCGCTACTGCACGAAACTTGGTGCAAAACGCGCCAGACTGGTGCAATTAATGCAAAAGTTCGTGCCACGATGTCTTCTCGGAATTTTTCGTAGAGAACGCTCCCGATCCACACCATTGGACCGTAAACTCATGTTTTGGTGCGTTTCTTTCCGGTTGGGTGCATTTGGGACCATTTCGCTACTGCACAAAACATGCTGCAAAACGAGCCAAACTGGTGCAATTAATGCAAAAGTTCGTGTCGCGATGTCTTGTAATAATTTTTCGCAACAAACGCTCCCGATCCTCACAATGGGACCTTAAAGTCATATTTTGGTGCATTTCTTTCCCTCTGGGTGCATTTGGTACCGTTTTGCTACTACACGAAACTTGCTGCAAAACACGCCAAACTGGTGGAATTAATGCAAAAATTTGTGCCATGATGTCTTGTTAGATTTTTTCGCAACAAATGCTCCTGATCCACACCATTGGTCCCTAAACTCATGTTTTGGTGCGTTCCTTTCCGTTTGGGTGCATTTGGGACCATTTCGCTACTGCACGAAACTTGGTGCAAAACGCTCCAGACTGGTGCAATTAATGCAAAAGTTCGTGCCACGATGTCTTGTCAGATTTTTTCGTAAAGAACGCTCCTGATCTACACCATTGAACCGTAAACTCATGTTTTGGTGCGTTTCTTTCCGGTTGGGTGCATTTGGGCCGTTTCGCTTCTACACTAAACTTGCTGCAAAACGCGCCAAACTAGTGCATTTAATGCAAAAGTTCATGCCACGATGTCTTGTAAGAATTTTTCGCAACAAATGCTCCCGATCCACACCATTGGAACTTAAACTGATGTTTTGCTGCGTGTCTTTCCGTTTGGGTGCATTTGGGACCATTTCGCTACTGTACGAAACTTGGTGCAAAATGCACTAAACAGGTGCAATTAATGCAAAAGTTCATGCCACGATGTCGCGATAGAATTTTTCGCAATGAATGCTCCCTATCCACACCATTGGACCCTAAACTCATGTTTTGGTGCGTTTCTTTCCGTTTGGGTGCATTTGGGACCGTTTCGCAGCTACACGAAACTCGGTGCAAAATGGGCCAACCTGTTGCAATTAATGCAAAAGTTCGTGCCACAAAGTCTCGTCAGAATTTCTAGAAACTTACGCTCTCGATCCACACAATGGGACCCTAAGCTCATGTTTTCATGTGTTTCTTTCCGTTAGGGTGCATTTGGGACAGTTTCGCTACTACACAAAATTCGAAACAAAACAGGTCACACTGTTGAAATTAATGCAAAAGTTCGTGCCACGATGTCTTGTTAGAATTTTTGTTAATGAACCCTCCTGATCCACACCATTGGACCCTAAACTCATGTTTTGGTTCAACTCTTTCCGTTTGGGTGCATTTGGGACCGTTTCGCTACTGCACGAAACTTGGTGCAAAACGCGCCAGACTGGTGCAATTAATGCAAAAGTTCGTGCCACGATGTCTTCTCGGAATTTTTCGCAGAGAACGCTCCCGATCCACACCATTGGACCGTAAACTCATGTTTTGGTGCGTTTCTATCCGGTTGGGTGCATTTGGGACCATTTCGCTACTGCACAAAACATACTGCAAAACGAGCCAAACTGGTGCAATTAATGCAAAAGTTCGTGTCGCGATGTCTTGTAATAATTTTTCGCAACAAACACTCCCAACCCACACAATGGGACCTTAAAGTCATATTTTGGTGCATTTCTTTCCATCTGGGTGCATTTGGTACCGTTTTGCTACTACACGAAACTTGCTGCAAAACTCGCCAAACTGGTGGAATTAATGCAAAAATTTGTGCCACGATGTCTTGTTAGATTTTTTCGCAACAAATGCTCCCGATCCACACCATTGGACCCTAAACTCATGTTTTGGTGCGTTCCTTTCCGTTTGGGTTCATTTGGGACCGTTTCGCTACTGCACGAAAGTTTGTGCAAAACACGCCAGACTGGTGCAATTAATGCAAAAGTTCGTGCCACGATGTCTTGTCAGAATTTTTCGTAAAGAACGCTCCTGATCCACACCATTGGACCGTAAACTCATGTTTTGGTGCGTTTCTTTCCAGTTGGGTGCATTTGGGCCGTTTCGCTTCTGCACAAAACTTGCTGCGAAACACGCCAAACTGGTGCATTTAATGCAAAAGTTCATGCCACGATGTCTTGTAAGAATTTTTTTCAACAAACGCTCCCAATCCACACCATTGGAACTTAAACTGATGCTTTGCTGCGTGTCTTTCCGTTTGGGTGCATTTGGGACCATTTCGCTACTGTACGAAACTTGGTGCAAAATGCACCAAACTGGTGCAATTAATGCAAAAGTTCATGCCCCGATGTCGCGATAGAATTTTTCGAAAACGAATGCTCCGATCCACATGATTGGACCCTAAACTCATGTTTTGGTGCGTTTCTTTCCGTTTGGGTGCATTTGGGACCGTTTCGGTGCTACACGAAACTCGGTGCAAAATGGGCCAACCTGTTGCAATTAATGTAAAAGTTCGTGCCACAAAGTCTCGTCAGAATTTCTAGAAACTTACGCTCTCGATCCACACAATGGGACCCTAAGCTCATGTTTTCATGCGTTTCTTTCCGTTAGGGTGCATTTGGGACCGTTTCGCTACTACACAAAATTCGAAACAAAACAGGTCACACTGTTGCAATTAATGCAAAAGTTCGTGCCACGATGTCTTGTTAGAATTTTTGTTAACGAACCCTCCCGATGCACACCATTGGACCCTAAACTCATGTTTTGGTTCAACTCTTTCCGTTTGGGTGCATTTGGGACCGTTTCGCTACTGCACGAAACTTGGTGCAAAACGCGCCAGACTGGTGCAATTAATGCAAAAGTTCGTGCCACGATGTCATGTCGGAATTTTTCGCAGAGAACGCTCCCGATCCACACCATTGGACCGTAAACTCATGTTTTGGTGTGTTTCTTTCCGGTTGGGTGCATTTGGGACCGTTTCGCTACTGCACAAAACATGCTGCAAAACGAGCCAAACTGGTGCAATTAATGCAAAAGTTCGTGTCGCGATGTCTTGTAATAATTTTTCGCAACAAACACTCCCGATCCACACAATGGGACCTTAAAGTCATATTTTGGTGCATTTCTTTCCATCTGGGTGCATTTGGTACCGTTTTGCTACTACACGAAACTTGCTGCAAAACACGCCAAACTGGTGGAATTAATGCAAAAATTTGTGCCACGATGTCTTGTTAGATTTTTTCATAACAAATGCTCCCGATCCACACCATTGGACCCTAAACTCATGTTTTGGTGCGTTCCTTTCCGTTTGGGTGCATTTGGGACCGTTTCACTACTGCACGAAAGTTGGTGCAAAACACGCCAGACTGGTGCAATTAATGCAAAAGTTCGTGCCATGATGTCTTGTCAGAATTTTTCGTAAAGTACACTCCTGATCCACACCATTGGACCGTAAACTCATGTTTTGGTCCGTTTCTTTCCTGTTGGGTGCATTTGGGACCGTTTCGCTACTGCACAGAACTTGCTGCAAAACGCGCCAAACTGGTGCAATTAATGCAAAAGTTCATGCCACGATGTCTTGTAAGAATTTTTCGCAACAAACGCTCCCGATCCACACCATTGGACCTTAAACTGATGTTTTGCTGCGTGTCTTTCCGTTTGGGTGCATTTGGGACCATTTCGCTACTGTACGAAACTTGGTGCAAAATGCACCAAACTGGTGCAATTAATGCAAAAGTTCATGCCACGATGTCACGTTAGAATTTTTTGCAACGAACGCTCCCGATCCACACCATTGGACCTTAAACTGATGTTTTGCTGCGTGTCTTTCCGTTTGGGTGCATTTGGGACCATTTCGCTACTGTACGAAACTTGGTGCAAAATGCACCAAACTGGTGCAATTAATGCAAAAGTTCATGCCACGATGTCGCGTTAGAATTTTTTGCAACGAACGCTCCCGATCTGCACCATTGGACCCTAAACTTATGTTTTGGTGTGTTTGTTTCCATTTGGGTGCATATGGGACCTTTTTGCTACTTCACGAAACTCCATGCGAAATGGTTTAAACAGGTGCAATTAATTTAAAAGTTTGTGCCACTAAGTCTCGTCAGAATTTCTCAAAACAAGCACTCTTGATCCACACAATTGGACAATAAGCTCATGTTTTCATACATTTCTTTCCGTTTGGGTGCATTCGGGACCGCTTCGCTACCACACTAAACTCGAGGCAAAACAGGCCAAACTGGAGCAATTAATGCAAAAGTTTGTGCCAGGATGTCTTGTTAGAGTTATTCTTAACGAACGCTCCCGATCCACACAATTGGACACTAAACTCATGTTTTGGTGTGTTTTTTCGTTTGGGTTCATTTGGAACCGTTTTGCAACTGCACGAAACTTGCTGCAAATCGCGGCAAACTGGTGCAATTAATGCAAAAGTTCGTCCCACGATGACTTGTTAGAATTTTTCTTAACGAAAGCTCCCGATCCACACCATTGGACCGTAAACTCATGTTTTGGTGTGTTCCTTTCTGTTTGGGTGCATTTGGGACCGTTTCACCGCATCACGAAACTTGGTGCAAACAAACTGGTGGAATTAATGCAAAAATTCGTGCCATGATGTCTTGTTAGATTTTTTTGCAACGAACACAACAATCCACACCATTGGACCGTAAGCTCATGTTTGGGTGCGTTCCTTTCCGTTTAGGTGCATTTGGGACCGTTTTGCTACTTCACGAAACTTGGTGCAAAACGCGCCAGACTGGTGCAATTAATGCAAAAGTTCGTGGCACGATGTCTTGTCGGAATTTTTCGCAGAGAACGCTCCCGATCCACACCATTGAACCCTAAACTCATGTTTTGGTGTGTTTCTTTCCGGTTGGGTGCATCTGGGACTGTTTCGCTACTGTACAAAACTTGCTGCAAAACGAGCCAAACTGGTGCAATTAATGCAAAAGTTTGTGTCGCGATGTCTTGTAAGAATTTTTCACAACAAACGCTCCCGATCCACACAATTGGAACTTAAACTCATATTTTGGTGCGTTTCTTTCCGTTTGGGTGCATTTGGAACCATTTTGCTACTACATGAAACTTACTGCAAAACTCGCCAAACTGGTGGAATTAATGCAAAAATTTGTGCCATGATGTCTTGTTAGATTTTTTCGCAACAAACGCTCCCGATCCACACCATTGGACCCTAAACTCATGTTTTGGTGTGTTTCTTTCCGTTTGGTGCATTTGGGACCATTTCGCTACTGCACAAAACTCGATCCAAAATGGGCCAACCTGTTGTAATTAATGCAAAAGTTCGTGCCACAAAGTCTCGTCAGAATTTCTTGAAACTTACGCTCCCGATCCACACAATTGGACCCTAAGCTCATGTTTTCACGCGTTTCTTTCCGTTATGGTGCATTTGGGACCGTTTCGCTACTACACAAAATTCGAAACAAAACAGGTCACACTGTTGCAATTAATGCAAAAGTTCGTGCCACGATGTCTTGTCAGAATTTTTGTTAACGAACCCTCCCGATCCACACCATTAGACGCCAAACTCATGTTTTGGTTCAACTCTTTCCGTTTGGGTGCATTTGGGACCGTTTCGATACTGCACGAAACTTGGTGCAAAACGCGCCAGACTGGTGCAATTAATGCAAAAGTTCGTGCCACGATGTCTTCTCGGAATTTTTCGCAGAGAATGCTCCCGATCCACACCGTTGGACCGTAAACTCATGTTTTGGTGCGTTTCTTTCCGGTTGGGTGCAATTGGGACCGTTTCGCTACTGCACAAAACATGCTGCAAAACGAGCCAAACTAGTGCAATTAATGCAAAAGTTTGTGTCGCGATGTCTTGCAATAATTTTTCGCAACAAACGCTCCCGATCCACACAATTGGACCTTAAAGTCATATTTTGGTGCATTTCTTTCCATCTGGGTGCATTTGGTACCGTTTTGCTACTACACGAAACTTGCTGCAAAACACGCCAAACTGGTGGAATTAATGCAAAAATTTGTGCCACGATGTCTTGTTAGATTTTTTCGCAACAAATGCTCCCGATCCACACCATTGGACCCTAAACTCATGTTTTGGTGCGTTCCTTTCCGTTTGGGTGCATTTGGGACCGTTTCGCTACTGCACGAAAGTTGGTGCAAAACACGCCAGACTGGTGGAATTAATGCAAAAGTTCGTGCCACGATGTCTTGTCAGAATTTTTCGTAAAGAACCCTCCTGATCCACACCATTGGACCGTAAACTCATGTTTTGGTCCGTTTCTTTCCTGTTGGGTGCATTTGGGACCATTTCTCTACAACACAAAACTTGCTGCAAAACGCGCCAAACTGGTGCAATTAATGCAAAAGTTCATGCCACGATGACTTGTAAGAATTTTTCACAACAAACGCTCCCGATCCACACCATTGGACCTTAAACTGATGTTTTGCTGCGTGTCTTTCCGTTTGGGTGCATTTGGGACCATTTCGCTACTGTACGAAACTTGGTGCAAAATGCACCAAACTGGTGCAATTAATGCAAAAGTTCATGCCACGATGTCGCGTTAGAATTTTTTGCAACGAACGCTCCCGATCCACACCATTGGACCTTAAACTGATGTTTTGCTGCGTGTCTTTCCGTTTGGGTGCATTTGGGACCATTTCGCTACTGTACGAAACTTGGTGCAAAATGCACCAAACTGGTGCAATTAATGCAAAAGTTCATGCCATGATGTCGCGTTAGAATTTTTTGCAACGAACACTCCCGATCCGCACCATTGGACCCTAAACTCATGTTTTGGTGTGTTTGTTTCCATTTGCGTGCATATGGGACCTTTTTGCTACTTCACGAAACTCCATGCGAAATGGTTTAAACAGGTGCAATTAATTTAAAAGTTTGTGCCACTAAGTCTCGTCAGAATTTCTCAAAACAAGCACTCTTGATCCACACAATTGGACAATAAGCTCATGTTTTCATACATTTCTTTCCGTTTGGGTGCATTCGGGACCGCTTCGCTACCACACTAAACTCGAAGCAAAACGGGCCAAACTGGAGCAATTAATGCAAAAGTTTGTGCCAGGATGTCATGTTAGAATTTTTTTAACGAACACTCCTGATCCACACCATTGGACCCTAAACTCATGTTTTGGTGCGATTCTTTCCGTTTGGGTGCATTTGGGACCGTTTCGCTACAGCACGAAACTAGGTGCAAAACGCTCCAGATTGGTGCAATTGATGCAAAAGTTCGTGCCACGATGCCTTGTCTGAATTTTTCGCAGAGAATGCTGTCGATCCACACCATTGGACCCTAAACTCATGTTTTAGTGCGTTTCTTTTCGGTTGGGTGCATCTGGGACCGTTTCGGTACTGCACAAAACTTGCTGCAAAACGCACCAAACTGGTGCAATTAATGCAAAATTTCGTGCCACGATATCTTGTAGGAATTTATCGCAACAAATGCTCCCGATCCACACCATTGGGCCTTAAACTCATGTTTTGGTACGTTTCTTTCTGTTTGGGGGCATTTGGAACCGTTTTGCTACTACACGATGTCTTGTTATAATTTCACACAACGAACACTCCCGATCTGCACCATTGGACCCTAAACTCATGTTTTTGTGTGTTTGTTTCCGTTTGGGTGCATATGGGACCTTTTTGCTACTTCACGAAACTCCGTGCGAAATGGTTTAAACTGGTGCAATTAATGCAAAAGTTTGTGCCACTAAGTCTCGTCAGAATTTCTCAAAACGAGCACTCTTGATCCACACAATTGGACCCTAAGCTCATGTTTTCATACGTTTCTTTCCGTTTGGGTGCATTCGGGACTGCTTCGCTACCACACTAAACTCGAAGCAAAACGGGCCAAACTGGAGCAATTAATGCAAAACTTTGTACCAGGATGTCTTGTTAGAGTTATTCTTAATGAACGCTCCCGATCCACACAATTGGACACTAAACTCATGTTTTGGTGTGTTTTTTTTCGTTTGGGTGCATTTGGAACCGTTTTGCAACTGCACGAAACTTGCTGCAAAACGCGCCAAACTGGTGCAATTAATGCAAAAGTTCGTCCCATGATGACTTGTTAGAATTTTTCTTAACGAACGCTCCCGATCGATACCATTGGACCGTAAACTCATGTTTTGGTGTGTTCCTTTCTGTTTTGGTGCATTTGGGACCATTTCACCGCATCACGAAACTTGGTGCAAACAAACTGGTGGAATTAATGCAAAAATTCGTGCCATGATGTCTTGTTAGATTTTTTCACAATGAACACTCCTAATCCACACCATTGGACCGTAAACTCATGTTTTGGTGCGTTCCTTTCCGTTTAGGTGCATTTGAGACCGTTTTGCTACTGCACGAAACTTGGTGCAAAATGCGCCAGACTGGTGTAATTAATGCAAAGGTTCATGGCACGATGTCTTGTCGGAATTTTTCGCAGAGAACGCTCCTGATCCACACAATTGGGCCATAAACTCATGTTTTGGTGTGTTTCTTTCCGGTTGGGTGCATCTGGGACTGTTTCGCTACTGTACAAAACTTGCTGCAAAACGAGCCAAACTGGTGCAGTTAATGCAAAAGTTTGTGTCGCGATGTCTTGTAAGAATGTTTCACAACAAACGCTCCCGATCCACACAATTGGACCTTAAACTCATATTTTGGTGCGTTTCTTTCCATTTGGGTGCATTTGGAACCATTTTGTTACTACACGAAACTTGTTGCAAAACACACCAAACTGGAGGAATTAATGCAAAAATTTGTGCCACGATGTCTTGTTAGATTTTTTCGCAACAAACGCTCCCGATCCACACCATTGGACCCTAAACTCATGTTTTGGTGTGTTTCTTTCCGTTTGGGTGCATTTGGGACCATTTCGCTACTGCACAGAACTCGATCCAAAATGGGCCAACCTGTTGTAATTAATGCAAATGTTCATGCCACAAAGTCTCGTCAGAATTTCTTGAAACTTACGCTCCCGATCCACACAATTGGAACTTAAGCTCATGTTTTCATGCATTTCTTTCCGTTTGGGTGCATTTGGGACCGTTTCGCTACTACACAAAACTTGAAGCAAAATGGGCCAAACTGGTGCAATTAATGCAAAAGTTTGTGCCAGGATGTCTTGTTAGAGTTATTCTTAACGAACGCTCCCGATCCACACAATTGGACTCTAAGCTCATGTTTTCATAAGTTTCTTTCCGTTTTGGTGCATTCGGGACCGCTTCGCTACCACACTAAACTTGAAGCAAAATGGGCCAAACTGGTGCAATTAATGCAAAAGTTTGTGCCAGGATGTCTTGTTAGAGTTATTCTTAACGAACGCTCCCGATCCACACAATTGGACACTAAACTCATGTTTTGGTGTGTTTTTTTTCGTTTGGGTGCATTTGGAATTGTTTTCCAATTGCACGAAAATTCCTGCCAAACGCGCCAAACTGGTGCAATTAATGCAAAACTTCGTGCCACGATGACTTGTTAGAATTTTTCTTAATGAACGCTCCCGATCCACACCATTGGACCGTAAACTCATGTTTTGGTGTGTTCCTTTCCGTTTGGGTGAATTTGGGACCGTTTCGCCACAGCACGAAACTTGGAGCAAACAAACTGGTTGAATTAATGCAAAAATTCGTGCCATGATGTCTTGTTAGATTTTTTGAGCAACGAGCTCTCCTGATCCACACCATTGGACCGTAAGCTCATGTTTTGGTGCGTTTCTTTCCGGTTGGGTGCATTTGGGACCGTTTCGCTACTGCACAAAACATGCTACAAAACGAGCCAAACTGGTGCAATTAATGCAAAAGTTCGTGTCGCGATGTCTTGTAATAATTTTTCGCAACAAACGCTCCCGATCCACACAATTGGACCTTAAACTCATATTTTGGTGCATTTCTTTCCATCTGGGTGCATTTGGTACCGTTTTGCTACTACACGAAACTTGCGGCAAAACACGCCAAACTAGTGGAATTAATGCAAAAATTTGTGCCACGATGTCTTGTTCGATTTTTTCGCAACAAATGCTCCCGATCCACACCATTGGACCATAAACTCATGTTTTGGTGCGTTCCTTTCCGTTTGGGTGCATTGGGGACCGTTTCGCTACTGCACGAAACTTGGTGCAAAACGCGCCAGACTGGTGCAATTAATGCAAAAGTTCGTGCCACGATGTCTTGTCAGAATTTTTCGTAAAGAACGCTCCTAATCGACACCATTGGACCGTAAACTCATGTTTTGGTCCATTTCTTTCCTGTTGGGTGCATTTGGGACCGTTTCGCTACTGCACAAAACTTGCTGCAAAACACACCAAACTGGTGCAATTAATGCAAAAGTTCATGCCACGATGTCTTGTCAGAATTTTTCGCAACAAACGCTCCCGATCCACACCATTGCACGTTAAACTGATGTTTTGCTACGTGTCTTTCCGTTTGGGTGCATTTGGGACCATTTCGCTACTGTACGAAACTTGGTGCAAAATGCACCAAACTGGTGCAATTAGTGCAAAAGTTCATGCCACGATGTCGCGTTAGAAGTTTTTGCAACAAATGCTCCCGATCCACACCATTGGACCCTAAACTAATGTTTTGGAGCGTTTCTTTCCATTTGGGTGCATTTGGGACTGTTTCGCTGCTACACGAAACTTGGTGCAAAATGGGCCAACCTGTTGCAATTAATGCAAAAGTTCGTGCCACAAAGTCTCGTCAGAATTTCTAGAAACTTACGCTCCCGATCCACACAATTGGACCCTAAGCTCATGTTTTCATGCGTTTCTTTCCGTTAGGGTGCATTTGGGACCTTTTCGCTACTACACAAAACTAGAAACAAAACAGGTCACACTGTTGCAATTAATGCAAAAGTTTGTGCCACGATGTCTTGTTAGAATTTTTGTTAACGAACACTCCCGATCCACACCATTGGGCACTAAACTCATGTTTTGGTGCAACTCTTTCCGTTTGGGTGCATTTGGGACCGTTTCGCTACTGCACGAAACTTGGTGCAAAACGCGCCAGACTGGTGCAATTAATTCAAAAGTTCGTGCCACGATGTCTTGTCAGAATTTTTCGTAAAGAACGCTCCTGATCCACACCATTGGACTGTAAACTCATGTTTTGGTCCATTTCTTTCCTGTTGGGTGCATTTGGGACCGTTTCGCTACTGCACAAAACTTGGTGCAAAATGCGCCAAACTGGTGCAATTAATGCAAAAGTACGTGTCACGATGTCTTGTAAGTATTTTTCACAACAAACGCTCCCGATCCACACCATTGGACCTTAAACTGATGTTTTGCTGTGTGTCTTTCCGTTTGGGTGCATTTGGGACCATTTCGCTACTGTACGAAACTTGGTGCAAAATGCGCCAAACTGGTGCAATTAATGCAAAAGTTCATGCCACGATGTCGCGTTAGAATTTTTCATAACGAACGCTCCCGATCCACACCATTGGACCATAAACTCATGTTTTGGTGCGTTTCTTTCCGTTTGGATGGATTTGGGACCGTTTCGCTGCTGCATGAAACTCGGTGCAAAATGGGCCAACCTGTTGCAATTAATGCAAAAGTTCGTGCCACAAAGTCTCGTCAGAATTTCTCGAAACCTAAGCTCTCGATCCACACAATTGGACCATAAGCTCATATTTTCATGCGTTTCTTTCCGTTTGGGTGCATTTGGGACCGTTTCGCTACTACACAAAACTCGAAACAAAACAGGTCACACTGTTGCAATTAATGCAAAAGTTCGTGCCACGATGTCTTGTTATAATTTCACGCAACGAACGCTCCCGATCCGCATCATTGTTCCCTAAACTCATGTTTTGGTGTGTTTGTTTCCGTTTGGGTGCATATGAGACCTTTTTGCTACTTCACGAAACTCGGTGCGAAATGGTCCAACCCAGTGCAATTAATGCAAAAGTTTGTGCCACTAAGTCTTGTCAGAATTTCTTAGAACGAGCGCTCTTGATCCACACAATTGGACCCTAAGCTCATGTTTTCATATGTTTCTTTCTGTTTGGGTGCATTCGGGACCGCTTCGCTACCACACAAAAGTCGAAGCAAAACAGGCCAAACTGGTGCAATTAATGCAAAAGTTTGTGCCAGGATGTCTTGTTACAATTTCTTGCAACGAACGCTCCCCATCCACACCATTGGACCCAAAACTCATGTTTTAGTGTGTTTGTTTCCGTTTGGGTTCATATGGGACCATTTTTCTACTGCACGAAACTCGGTGCAAAATGGGCCAACCTAGTGCAATTAATGCAAAAGTTCGTGCAACAAAGTCTCGTCAGAATTTCTCAAAATGAACGCTCTCGATCCACACCGTTGGACCCTAAGCTCATGTTTTCATGCATTTCTTTCTGTTTGGGTGCATTTGGAACCGTTTCGCTACTACACAAAACTCGAAGCCAAACAGGCCATACTGGTGCAATTAATGCAAAAGTTCGTGACACGATGTCTTGCTTGAATTATTCGCAACGAACGCTCCCAATCTATGCCATTGGACCCTAAACTCATATTTTGGTGCGTTTCTTTCTGTTTGGGTGTATTTGGGACCGTTTTGCTACTGCACGAAACTTGCTACAAAATGGGCCAAACTGGTGCAATTAATGCAAAAGTTTGTGCCATGATGTCATGTTAGAATTTTTCTTAATGAATGCTCCTGATCCACACCATTGGACCCTAAACTCATGTTTTGGTGCAATTCTTTCCGTTTGGGTGCATTTGGGACCGTTTCGCTACTACACGAAACTTGGTGCAAAACGAGCCAGACTGGTGCAATTAATGCAAACTTTCGTGCCACGATGTCTTGTTAGAGTTATTCTTAACGAACGCTCCCGATCCGCACAATTGGACCCTGAACTCATGTTTTGGTGCATTTTTTTCGTTTGGGTGCATTTGGAACCAATTTGCGACTACACGAAACTTGCTGCAAAACACGCCAAACTGGTGCAATTAATGCAAAAGTTCATGCCACAATGTCTTGTTAGAATTTTTTCGCAACGAACACTTCCGATCCACACCATTGGACCGTAAACTCATGTTTTGGTGTGTTCCTTTCCGTTTGGGTGCATTTGTAACCGTTTCGCTACATAACGAAACTTGGTGCAAACAAACCGGTGGAATTAATGCAAAAATTCGTCCCATTATGTCTTGTTAGATTTTTTCGCAACGAACACTTCCGATCCACACCATTGGACCGTAAACTCATGTTTTGGTGCATTCTTTTCCGTTTAGGTGCATTTGGGACCGTTTTCCTACTGCACGAAACTTGGAGTAAAACACGCTAGACTGGTGCAATTAATGCAAAAGTTCGTCCCACGATGTCTTGTCAGAATTTTTCGCAGAGAACGCTCCCGATCCACACCATTGGACCCTAAACTCATGTTTTGGTGCGTTTCTTTTCCGTTTGGGTGCATCTGGGACCGTTTCGCTACTACACAAAACTTGATGCAAAACGAGCCAAACTGGTGCAATTAATGCAAAAGTTCGTGCCGCGATGTCTTGTAATAATTATTCGCAACAAACGCTCCCGATTCACACAATTGGACCTTAAACTCATGTTTTTGTGCGTTTCTTTCCGTTTGGGTGTATTTGGGACCGTTTCACTGCTGCACGAAACTCGGTGCAAAATGGGCCAACCTGTTGCAACTAATGCAAAAGTTCGTGCCACAAAGTCTCGTCAGAATTTCTCGAAACTTATGCTCCCGATCCACACAATTGGACCCTAAGCTTATATTTTCATGCGTTTCTTTCCGTTAGGGTGCATTTGGTACCGTTTCGCTACTACAAAAAACTCGAAACAAAACAGGTCACACTGTTGCAATTAATGCAAAAGTTCGTGCCACGATGTCTTGATACAATTCACGCAACGAACGCTCCCGATCCGCACCATTGGACCCTAAACTCATGTTTTGGTGTGTTTGTTTCCGTTTGGGTGCATATGGGACCTTTTTGCTACTTCACGAAACTCGATGCGAAATGGTCCAAACTGGTGCAATTAATGCAAAAGTTCGTGCCACTAAGTCTCGTCAGAATTTCTCAAAACGAGAGCTCTTGATCCACACAATTGGACCCTAAGCTCATGTTTTCATACGTTTCTTTCTGTTTGGGTGCATTTGGGACCGCTTCGCTACCACACTAAACTCGAAGCAAAACGGGCCAAACTAGTGCAATTAATTCAAAAGTTTGTGCCAGGATGTCTTCTTGTCAGAGTTATTCTTAATGAATGCTCCCGATCCACACAATTGGACCCTAAACTCATGTTTTCATCCGTTTCTTTCCGTTAGGGTGCATTTGGGACCTTTTCGCTTCTACACAAAACTTGAAACAAAACAGGTCACACTATTGCAATTAATGCAAAAGTTCGTGGCACGATGTCTTGTTAGAATTTTTGTTAACGAACACTCCTGATCCACACCATTGGGCACTAAACTCATATTTTGGTGCAACTCTTTCCGTTTGGGTGCATTTGGTACCGTTTCGCTACTGCACGAAACTCGGTGCAAAACGCGCCAGACTGGTGCAATTAATTCAAAAGTTCGTGCCACGATGTCTTGTCGGAATTTTTCGTAAAGAACGCTCCTGATCCACACCATTGGACCGTAAACTCATGTTTTGGTCCGTTTCTTTCCTGTTGGGTGCATTTGGGACCGTTTCGCTACTGCACAAAACTTGCAGCAAAATACGCCAAACCGGTGCAATTAATGCAAAAGTTCATGCCACGATGTCTTGTAAGAATTTTTCGCAACAAACGCTCCCGATCCACACCATTGCACGTTAAACTGATGTTTTGCTACGTGTCTTTCCGTTTGGGTGCATTTGGGACCATTTCGCTACTGTACGAAACTTGGTGCAAAATGCACCAAACTGGTGCAATTAATGCAAAAGTTCATGCCACGATGTCGCGTTAGAATTTTTCATAACGAACGCTCCCGATCCACACCATTGGACCATAAACTCATGTTTTGGTGCGTTTCTTTTCGTTTGGATGGATTTGGGACCGTTTCGCTGCTGCATGAAACTCGGTGCAAAATGGGCCAACCTGTTGCAATTAATGCAAAAGTTCGTGCCACAAAGTCTCGTCAGAATTTCTCGAAACCTAAGCTCTCGATCCACACAATTGGACCATAAGCTCATATTTTCATGCGTTTCTTTCCGTTTGGGTGCATTTGGGACCGTTTCGCTACTACACAAAACTCGAAACAAAACAGGTCACACTGTTGCAATTAATGCAAAAGTTCGTGCCACGATGTCTTGTTATAATTTCACGCAACGAACGCTCCCGATCCGCATCATTGTTCCCTAAACTCATGTTTTGGTGTGTTTGTTTCCGTTTGGGTGCATATGAGACCTTTTTGCTACTTCACGAAACTCGGTGCGAAATGGTCCAACCCAGTGCAATTAATGCAAAAGTTTGTGTCACTAAGTCTTGTCAGAATTTCTCAGAACGAGCGCTCTTGATCCACACAATTGGACCCTAAGCTCATGTTTTCATATGTTTCTTTCTGTTTGGGTGCATTCGGGACCGCTTCGCTACCACACAAAAGTCGAAGCAAAACAGGCCAAACTGGTGCAATTAATGCAAAAGTTTGTGCCAGGATGTCTTGTTACAATTTCTTGCAACGAACGCTCCCCATCCACACCATTGGACCCAAAACTCATGTTTTAGTGTGTTTGTTTCCGTTTGGGTTCATATGGGACCATTTTTCTACTGCACGAAACTCGGTGCAAAATGGGCCAACCTAGTGCAATTAATGCAAAAGTTCGTGCAACAAAGTCTCGTCAGAATTTCTCAAAACGAACGCTCTCGATCCACACCGTTGGACCCTAAGCTCATGTTTTCATGCATTTCTTTCTGTTTGGGTGCATTTGGAACCGTTTCGCTACTACACAAAACTCGAAGCCAAACAGGCCATACTGGTGCAATTAATGCAAAAGTTCGTGACACGATGTCTTGCTTGAATTATTCGCAACGAACGTTCCCAATCTATGCCATTGGACCCTAAACTCATATTTTGGTGCGTTTCTTTCTGTTTGGGTGTATTTGGGACCGTTTTGCTACTGCACGAAACTTGCTACAAAATGGGCCAAACTGGTGCAATTAATGCAAAAGTTTGTGCCATGATGTCATGTTAGAATTTTTCTTAATGAATGCTCCTGATCCACACCATTGGACCCTAAACTCATGTTTTGGTGCTATTCTTTCCGTTTGGGTGCATTTGGGACCGTTTCGCTACTACACGAAACTTGGTGCAAAACGAGCCAGACTGGTGCAATTAATGCAAACTTTCATGCCACGATGTCTTGTTAGAGTTATTCTTAACGAACGCTCCCGATCCGCAGAATTGGAGCCTGAACTCATGTTTTGGTGCATTTTTTTCGTTTGGGTGCATTTGGAACCAATTTGCAACTACACGAAACTTGCTGCAAAACACGCCAAACTGGTGCAATTTATGCAAAAGTTCGTGCCACAATGTCTTGTTAGAATTTTTCTTAACGAACGCTCCCGATCCACACCATTGGACCGTAAACTCATGTTTTGGTGTGTTCCTTTCCGTTTGGGTGCATTTGTAACCGTTTCGCTACATCACGAAACTTGGTGCAAACAAACTGGTGGAATTAATGCAAAAATTCGTGCCATTATGTCTTGTTAGATTTTTTTGCAACGAACACTTCCGATCCACACCATTGGACCGTAAACTCATGTTTTGGTGCGTTCCTTTCCGTTTAGGTGCATTTGGGACCGTTTTCCTACTGCACGAAACTTGGAGTAAAACACGCTAGACTGGTGCAATTAATGCAAAAGTTCGTCCCACGATGTCTTGTCGGAATTTTTCGCAGAGAACGCTCCCGATCCACACCATTGGACCCTAAACTCATGTTTTGGTGCGTTTCTTTCCGTTTGGGTGCATCTGGGACCGTTTCGCTACTACACAAAACTTGATGCAAAACGAGCCAAACTGGTGCAATTAATGCAAAAGTTCGTGCCGCGATGTCTTGTAATAATTATTCGCAACAAACGCTCCCGATTCACACAATTGGACCTTAAACTCATGTTTTTGTGCATTTCTTTCCGTTTGGGTGTATTTGGGGCCGTTTCACTGCTGCACAAAACTCAGTGCAAAATGGGCCAACCTGTTGCAACTAATGCAAAAGTTCGTGCCACAAAGTCTCGTCAGAATTTCTCGAAACTTATGCTCCCGATCCACACAATTGGACCCTAAGCTTATATTTTCATGCGTTTCTTTCCGTTAGGGTGCATTTGGTACCGTTTCGCTACTACAAAAAACTCGAAACAAAACAGGTCACACTGTTGCAATTAATGCAAAAGTTCGTGCCACGATGTCTTGATACAATTCACGCAACGAACGCTCCCGATCCGCACCATTGGACCCTAAACTCATGTTTTGGTGTGTTTGTTTCCGTTTGGGTGCATATGGGACCTTTTTGCTACTTCACGAAACTCGATGCGAAATGGTCCAAACTGGTGCAATTAATGCAAAAGTTCGTGCCACTAAGTCTCGTCAGAATTTCTCAAAACGAGAGCTCTTGATCCACACAATTGGACCCTAAGCTCATGTTTTCATACGTTTCTTTCTGTTTGGGTGCATTTGGGACCGCTTCGCTACCACACTAAACTCGAAGCAAAACGGGCCAAACTAGTGCAATTAATTCAAAAGTTTGTGCCAGGATGTCTTCTTGTCAGAGTTATTCTTAATGAATGCTCCCGATCCACACAATTGGACCCTAAACTCATGTTTTCATCCGTTTCTTTCCGTTAGGGTGCATTTGGGACCTTTTCGCTTCTACACAAAACTTGAAACAAAACAGGTCACACTATTGCAATTAATGCAAAAGTTCGTGGCACGATGTCTTGTTAGAATTTTTGTTAACGAACACTCCCGATCCACACCATTGGGCACTAAACTCATGTTTTGGTGCAACTCTTTCCGTTTGGGTGCATTTGGGACCGTTTCGCTACTGCACGAAACTGGGTGCAAAACGCGCCAGACTGGTGCAATTAATTCAAAAGTTCATGCCACGATGTCTTGTTGGAATTTTTCGTAAAGAACGCTCCTGATCCACACCATTGGACCGTAAACTCATGTTTTGGTCCGTTTCTTTCCTGTTGGGTGCATTTGGGACCATTTCGCAACTGCACAAAACTTGCTGCAAAACACGCCAAACTGGTGCAATTAATGCAAAAGTTCATGCCACGATGTCTTGTAAGAATTTTTCGCAACAAACGCTCCCGATCCACACCATTGCAAGTTAAACTAATGTTTTGCTACGTGTCTTTCCGTTTGGGTGCATTTGGGACCATTTCGCTACTGTACGAAACTTGGTGCAAAATTCACCAAACTGGTGCAATTAATGCAAAAGTTCATGCCACGATGTCGCGTTAGAATTTTTTGCAACGAATGCTCCCGATCCACACCATTGGACCCTAAACTCATGTTTTGGTGCGTTTCTTTCCGTTTGGGTGCATTTGGGACCGTTTCGCTACTACACGAAACTCGGTGCAAAATGGGCCAACCTGTTGCAATTAATGCAAAAGTTCGTGCCACAAAGTCTCGTCAGAATTTTTAGAAACTTACGCTCCCGATCCACACAATTGGACCCTAAGCTCATGTTTTCATGCGTTTCTTTCCGTTAGGGTGCATTTGGGACCTTTTCGCTACTACACAAAACTAGAAACAAAACATGTCACACTGTTGCAATTAATGCAAAAGTTTGTGCCACGATGTCTTGTTAGAATTTTTGTTAACGAACACTCCCGATCCGCACCATTGGGCACTAAACTCATGTTTTGGCGCAACCCTTTCCGTTTGGGTGCATTTGGGACCGTTTCGCTACTGCACGAAACTTGGTGCAAAATGCGCCAGACTGGTGCAATTAATTCAAAAGTTCGTGCCACGATGTCTTGTCAGAATTTTTCGTAAAGAACGCTCCTGATCCACACCATTGGACCGTAAACTCATGTTTTGGTTCGTTTCTTTCCTGTTGGGTGCATTTGGGACCGTTTCGCTGCTACACGAAACTCGATGCGAAATGGTCCAAACTGGTTTAATTAATGCAAAAGTTCGTGCCACTAAGTCTCGTCAGAATTTCTCAAAACGAGAGCTCTTGATCCACACAATTGGACCCTAAGCTCATGTTTTCATACGTTTCTTTCTGTTTGGGTGCATTTGGGACCGCTTCGCTACCACACTAAACTCGGAGCAAAATGGGCCAAACTAGTGCAATTAATTCAAAAGTTTGTGCCAGGATGTCTTGTCAGATTTATTCTTAATGAATGCTCCCGATCCACACAATTGGACCCTAAACTCATGTTTTCATGCGTTTCTTTCCGTTAGGGTGCATTTGGGACCTTTTCGCTTCTACACAAAACTCGAAACAAAACAGGTCACACTGTTGCAATTAATGCAAAAGTTCGTGCCACGATGTCTTGTTAGAATTTTTGTTAACGAACACTCCCGATCCACACCATTGGTCACTAAACTCATGTCTTGGTGCAACTCTTTCAGTTTGGGTGCATTTGGGACCGTTTCGCTACTGCACGAAACTTGGTGCAAAACGCGCTAGACTGGTGCAATTAATTCAAAACTTCGTGCCACGATGTCTTGTCGGAATTTTTCGTAAAGAACGCTCCCGATCCACACCATTGGACCGTAAACTCTTGTTTTGGTGCGTTTTTTCCAGTTGGGTGCATTTGGGACCGTTTCGCTACTGCACAAAACTTGGTGCAAAATGCGCCAAACTGGTGCAACTAATGCAAAAGTTCGTGCCACGATGTCTTATAAGTATTTTTCACCACAAACGCTCCCGATCCACACCATTGGACCTTAAACTGATGTTTTGCTGTGTGTCTTTCTGTTTGGGTGCATTTGGGACCATTTCGCTACTGTACGAAACTTGGTGCAAAATGCGCCAAACTGGTGCAATTAATGCAAAAGTTCATGCCACGATGTCGCGTTAGAATTTTTCGTAACGAACGCTCCCGATCCACACCATTGGACCCTAAACTCATGTTTTGGTGCGTTTCTTTCCGTTTGTATGCATTTGGAACCATTTTGCTGCTGCACGAAACTCGGTGCAAAATGGGCCAACCTGTTGCAATTAATGTAAAAGTTCGTGCCACAAAGTCTCATCAGAATTTCTCGAAACTTATGCTCCCGATCCACACAATTGGACCCTAAGCTTATGTTTTCATGCGTTTCTTTCTGTTAGGGTGCATTTGGTACCGTTTCGCTACTACAAAAAACTCGAAACAAAACAGGTCACACTGTTGCAATTAATGCAAAAGTTCGTGCCATGACGTCTTGATACAATTCACGCAACGAACGCTCCCGATCCGCACCATTGGACCCTAAACTCATGTTTTGGTGTGTTTGTTTCCGTTTGGGTGCATATGGGACCTTTTTGCTACTTCACGAAACTCGATGCGAAATGGTCCAAACTGGTGCAATTAATGCAAAAGTTCGTGCCACTAAGTCTCGTCAGAATTTCTCAAAACGAGCACTCTTGATCCACACAATTGGACCCTAAGCTCACGTTTTCATACGTTTCTTTCCGTTTGGGTGCATTTGGGACCGCTTCGCTGCCGCACTAAACTCGAAGCAAAACGGGCCAAATTGGTGCAATTAATTCAAAAGTTTGTGCCAGGATGTCTTGTCAGAGTTATTCTTAATGAACGCTCCCGATCCACACAGTTGGACCCTAAACTCATGTTTTGGTGGGTCTTTTTCGTTTGGGTGCATGTGGAACCGTTTCGCAATTGCACCAAACTTGGTGCAAAACACACCAAACTGGTGCAACTAATGCAAAAGTTAGTGCCACGATGTCTTGTTAGAATTTTTCACAACAAACGCTCCCGATCCACACCATTGGACAGTAAACTCATGTTTTCGTGCGTTTCTTTCCGGTTGGGTGCATCTGGGACCGTTTCGCTACTGCACAAAACTTGCTGCAAAATGCGCCAAACTGGTGCAATTAATGCAAAAGTTCGGCCCACGATGTCTTGTCGGAATTTTTCGTAAAGAACGCTCCCGATCCACACCATTGGACCGTAAACTCTTGTTGTGGTGCATTTTTTCCGGTTGGGTGCATTTGGGACCATTTCGCTACTGCACCGAACTTGGTGCAAAATGCGCCAAACTGGTGCATTTGATGCAAAAGTTCGTGCCACGATGTCTTGTAAGAATTTTTGACAACAAACGCTCCCGATCCACACCATTGGACCTTAAACTGATGTTTTACTGTGTGTTTTTTCCGTTTGGGTGCATTTGGTACCGTTTCACTACTGTACGAAACTTGGTTCAAAATGTGCCAAACTGGTGCAATTAATGCAAAAGTTCATGCCACAAAGTCTCGTCAGAATTTCTCGAAACTTAAGCTCCCGATCCACACAATTGGACCCTAAGCTCATATTTTCATGCGTTTCTTTCCGTTTGGGTGCATTTGGGACCGCTTCGCTACCACACTAAACTCAAAGCAAAATGGGCCAAACTGGTGCAATTAATTCAAAGTTTGTGCCAGGATGTCTTGTTAGAGTTATTCTTAATGAACGCTCCCGATACACACAATTGGACCCTAAACTCATGTTTTGTGCGTCTTTTTCATTTGGGTGCATTTGGAAGCGTTTCGCAACTGCACAAAACTTAGTGTAAAACACACCAAACTGGTGCAATTAATGCAAAAGTTAGTGCCACGATGTCTTGTTAGAATTTTTGTTAACGAACACTCCCGATCCACACCATTGGACCCTAAACTCATGTTTTGGTGCAACTCTTTCCGTTTGGGTGCATTCGGGACCGTTTCGCTACTGCACGAAACTTGGTGCAAAACGCGCCAGACTGGTGCAATTAATTCAAAACTTCCTGCCACGATGTCTTGTCAAATTTTTTAGTAAAGAACGCTCACGATCCACACCATTGGACCGTAAACTCTTGTTTTGGTGCGTTTTTTCCGGTTGGGTGCATTTGGGACCGTTTCGCTACTGCACAAAACTTGGTGCAAAATGCGCCAAACTAGTACAATTGAAGCAAAAGTTCGTGCCACGATGTCTTGTAAGAATTTTTCACAACAAACGCTCCCGATCCACACCATTGGACCTTAAACTGATGTTTTGCTGTGTGTCTTTCCGTTTGGGTGCATTTGGGACGATTTCGCTACTGTACGAAACTTGGTGCAAAATGCGCCAAACTGGTGCAATTAATGCGAAAGTTAATGCCACGATGTCGCATTAGAATTTTTCGTAACGAACGCTCCCGATCCACACCATTGGACCCTAAACTCATGTTTTGGTGCGTTTCTTTCCGTTTGGGTGCATTTGGTACCGTTTCGCTAATATAAAAAACTCGAAACAAAATAGGTCACACTGTTGCAATTAATGCAAAAGTTTGTGCGACGATGTCATGTTACAATTTCATGCAACGAACGCTCCCGATCCGCACCATGGGACCCTAAACTCATGTTTTGGTGTGTTTGTTTCCGTTTGGATGCATATGGGACCTTTTTACTACTTCACGAAACTCGATGCGAAATGGTCCAAACTGGTGCAATTAATGCAAAAGTTCGTGCCACTAAGTCTCGTCAGAATTTCTCAAAACGAGCGCTCTTGATCCACACAATTGGACCCTAAGCTCATGTTTTCATACGTGTTTTCCGTTTGGGTGCATTTGGGACCGCTTCGCTTGGGTGCAATTAATTCAAAAGTTTGTGCCAGGATATCTTGTTAGAGTTATTCTTAACGAACGCTCCCGATCCACACAATTGGACCCTAAACTCATGTTTTGGTGCGTTTTTTTCGTTTCGGTGCATTTGGAACCGTTTCGCAACTGCACAAAACTTGGTGCAAAACACACCAAACTGGTGCAATTAATGCAACAGTAAGTGCTACAATGTCTTGTTAGAATTTTTTTAACTAACACTCCCGATCCACACCATTGGACCCTAAACTCATGTTTTGGTGCAACTCTTTCCGTTTGGGTGCATTTGGGACCGTTTCGCTACTGCACGAAACTTGGTGCAAAACGCGCCAGACTGGTGCAATTAATTCAAAACTTTGTGCCACGATGTCTTGTTAGATTTTTTCGTAAAGAACGCTCCCGATCCACACCATTGGACCGCAAAATCTTGTTTTGGTGCGTTTCTTTCCGGTTGGGTGCTTTTGGGAACGTTTCGCTACAACACAAAACTTGGTGCAAAATGCGCCAAACTGGTGCAATTAATGTAAAAGTTCGTGCCACGATGTCTTGTAAGAACTTTCACAACAAACGCTCCCGATCCTCACCATTGGACCTTAAACGGAAGTTTTGCTGTGTGTCTTTCCGTTTGGGTGCATTTGGGACCATTTCGCTACTGTACGAAACTTGGTGCAAAATGCGCCAAACTGGTGCAATTAATGCGAAAGTTAATGCCACGATGTCGCATTAGAATTTTTCGTAACGAACGCTCCCGATCCACGCCATTGGACCCTAAACACATGTTTTGGTGCATTTCTTTCCGTTTGGGTGCATTTGGGACCGTTTCGCTGCTGCATGAAACTCGATGCAAAATGGGCCAACCTGTTGCAATTAATGCAAAAGTTCGTGCCACAAAGTCTCGCCAGAATTTCTCGAAACATAAGCTCCCGATCTACACAATTGGACCCTAAGCTCATGTTTTCATGCGTTTCTTTCCATTTGGGTGCATTCGGGACCGTTTCGCTACTACAGAAAACTCGAAACAAAACAGGTCACACTGTTGCAATTAATTCAAAAGTTCGCGCCACGATGCCTTGTTATAATTTCACGCAACGAACGCTCCCGATCCGCACCATTGGACCCTAAACTAATGTTTTGGTGTGTTTGTTTCCGTTTGGGTGCATATGAGACCTTTTTGTTACTTCACGAAACTCGGTGCGAAATGGTCCAACCTAGTGCAATTAATGCAAAAGCTTGTGCCACTAAGTCTTGACATAATTTCTCAGAACGAGCGCTCTTGATCCACACAATTGGACCCTAAGCTCATGTTTTCATATGTTTCTTTCTGTTTGGGTGCATTCGGGACCGTTTCCCTACCACACAAAAGTCGAAGCAAAACGGGCCAAGCTGGTGCAATTAATGCTAAAGTTTGTGCCAGGATGTCTTGTTACAATTTCTCGCAACGAACGCTCCCCATCCACACTATTGGACCCAAAACTCATGTTTTAGTGTGTTTGTTTCCGTTTGGGTTCATATGGGACCGTTTTTCTACTGCACCAAACTCGGTGCAAAATGGGCCAACATAGTGCAATTAATGCAAAAGTTCGTGCAACAAAGTCTCGTCAGAATTTCTCAAAACGAACGCTCCCGATCCACACCGTTGGACCCTAAGATCATGTTTTCATGCGTTTCTTTCTGTTTGGGTGCATTTGGAACCGTTTCGCTACTACACAAAACTCGAAGCCAAACGGGCCATACAGGTGCAATTAATGCAAATGTTTGTGACCCGATTTCTTGTAAGAATTTTCAAAACAAATGCTCCCGATCCTCACCATTGGACCTTAAACTGAGGTTTTGCTGTGTGTCTTTCCGTTTGGGTGCATTTGGGACCATTTCGCTACTGTACGAAACTTGGTGCAAAATGCGCCAAACTCGTGCAATTAATGCAAAAGTTCATGCCACGATGTCGCATTAGAATTTTTCGTAACGAACGCTCCCGATCCACACCATTGGACCCTGAACTCATGTTTTGGTGTGTTTCTTTCCGTTTGGGTGCATTTGGTACAGTTTCGCTAATACAAAAAACTCGAAACAAAACAGGTCACACTGTTGCAATTAATGCAAAAGTTCGTGCCACGATGTCTTGTTACAATTTCACGCAACGAACGCTCCCGATCCGCACCATGGGACCCTAACCTCATTTTTGGTGTGTTTATTTCCGTTTGGGTGCATATGGGACCTTTTTACTACTTCACGAAACTCGATGCGAAATGGTCCAAACTGGTGCAATTAATGCGAAAGTTCGTGCCACTAAGTCTCGTCAGAATTTCTCTAAACGAGCGCTCTTGATCCACACAATTGGACCCTAAGCTCATGTTTTCATACGTGTTTTCTGTTTGGGTGCATTCGGAACCGCTTCGCTTGGGTGCAATTAATTCAAAAGTTTGTGCTAGGATGTCTTGTTAGAGTTATTCTTAACGAACGCTCCCGATCCACACAATTGGACCCTAAACTCATGTTTTGGTGCGTTTTTTCATTTCGGTGCATTTGGAACCATTTCGCAACTGCACAAAACTTGGTGCAAAACACACCAAACTAGTGCAATTAATGCAAAAGTAAGTGCCACGATGTCTTGTTAGAATTTTTTTAACTAACACTCCCGATCCACACCATTGGACCCTAAACTCATGTTTTGGTGCAACTCTTTCCGTTTCGGTGCATTTGGGACCGTTTCGCTACTGCACGAAACTTGGTGCAAAACGCGCCAGACTGGTGCAATTAATTCAAAACTTTCTGCCACGCTGTCTTGTCGGAATTTTTCGTAAAGAACGCTCCCGATCCACACCATTGGACCATAAACTCTTGTTTTGGTACGTTTCTTTCCGGTTGGGTGCTTTTGGGAACGTTTCGCTACTGCACAAAACTTGGTGCAAAATGCGCCAAACTGGTGCAATTAATGTAAAAGTTCGTGCCACGATATCTTGTAAGAATTTTCAGAACAAACGCTCCCGATCCTCACCATTGGACCTTAAACTGATGTTTTGCTGTGTGTCTTTCCATTTGGGTGCATTTGGGACCATTTCGCTACTGTACGAAACTTGGTGCAAAATCCGCCAAACAGGTGCAATTAATGCAAAAGTTCATGCCACGATGTCGCGTTAGAATTTTACGTAACGAACGCTCCCGATCCACACCATTGGACCCTAAACACATGTTTTGGTGCGTTTCGTTCCATTTGGGTGCATTTGGGACCGTTTCGCTGCTGCACGAAACTCGGTGCAAAATGGGCCAACCTGTTGCAATTAATGCAAAATTTCGTGCCACAAAGTCTCGTCAGAATTTCTCGAAACATAAGCTCCCGATCCACACAATTGGACCCCAAGCTCATGTTTTCATATGTTTCTTTCCGTTTGGGTGCATTCGGGACCGCTTCCCTACCACACAAAAGTCGAAGCAAAACGAGCCAAGCTGGTGCAATTAATGCAAAAGTTTGTGCCAGGATGTCTTGTTACAATTTCTCACAACGAACGCTCCCCATCCACACCATTGGACCCAAAACTCATGTTTTAGTGTGTTTGTTTCCGTTTGGGTTCATATGGGACCGTTTTTCTTCTGCACCAAACTCGGTGCAAAATGGGCCAACCTAGTGCAATTAATGCAAAAGTTCGTGCAACAAAGTCTCGTCAGAATTTCTCAAAACGAACGCTCCCGATCCACACCGTTGGACCCTAAGATCATGTTTTCATGCGTTTCTTTCTGTTTGGGTGCATTTGGAACCGTTTCTCTACTACACAAAACTCGAAGCCAAACGTGCCAAACGGGTGCAATTAATGCAAAAGTTCGTGACACGATGTCTTGCTTGAATTATTCGCAACAAACGCTCCCGATCTATGCCATTGGACCCTAAACTCATGTTTTGGTGTGATTCTTTCCGTTTGGGTGCATTTGGGACCGTTTCGCTACTGCACGAAACTTGGTGCAAAACGAGCCAGACTAGTGCAATTAATGCAAACTTTCGTGCCACGATGTCTTGTTAGAGTTATTCTTAACGAACGCTCCCGATCCGCACAATTGGACCCTGAACTCATGTTTTGGTGCATTTTTTTCGTTTGGGTGCATTTGGAACCAATTTGCAACTGCACGATACTTGCTGCAAAACGCGCCAAACTGGTGCAATTAATGCAAAAGTTCGTGCCACAATTTCTTGTTAGAATTTTTCTTAACAAACACTCCTGATCCACACCATTGGAACGTAAACTCATGTTTTGGTGTGTTCCTTTCCGTTTGGGTGCATTTGTAATCATTTCGCTACATCACGAAACTTGGTGCAAACAAACTGGTGGAATTAATGCAAAAATTCGTGCCATTATGTCTTGTTAGATTTTTTCGCAACGAACACTCCCGATCCACACCATTCGACCGTAAACTCATGTTTTGGTGCATTCCTTTCCGTTTAGGTGCATTTGGGACCATTTTGCTACTGCACAAAACTTGGTGTAAAACACGCTAGACTGGTGCAATTACTGTAAAAGTACATCCCACGATGTCTTGTCGGAATTTTTCGCAGAGAACGCTCCCGATCCACACCATTGGACCCTAAACTCATGTTTTGTTGCGTTTCTTTCCGTTTGGGTGCATCTGGGACCGTTTCGCAACTGCACATAACTTGCTGCAAAACGAGCCAAACTGGAGCAATTAATGCAAAAGTTCGTGCCGCAATGTCTTGTAAGAATTTTTTCACAACAAACGCTCCCAATCCACACAATTGGACCTTAAACTCATGTTTTGGTGCGTTTCTTTCCGTTTGGGTGCATTTGGAACTGTTTTGCTACTATACGAAACCTGCTGCAAAACACGACAAACTGGTGGAATTAATGCAAAAGTTTGTGCCACAAAGTCTCGTCAGATTTTCTAGAAACTTACGCTCCCGATCCACACAATTGGACCCTAAGCTCATGTTTTCATGCGTTTCTTTCCGTTAGGGTGCATTTGGGACCGTTTCGCTACTACACAAAACTCGAAACAAAACAGGTCACACTGATGCAATTAATGCAAAAGTTCATGCCACGATGTCTTGTTACAATTTCATGCAACGAACGCACCCGATCCACACCATTGAACCCTAAACTCTTGTTTTGGTGTGTTTGTTTCCGTTTGGGTGCATCTGGAACCTTTTTGCTACTTCACAAAATTCGATGCGAAATGGTCCAAACTAGTGCAATTAATGCAAAAGTTCGTGCCACTAAGTCTCGTCAGAATTTCTCAAAACGAGTGCTCTTGATCCACACAATTGGACCCTAAGCTCATGTTTTCATACGTTTCTTTTCGTTTGGGTGCATTCGGGACCGCTTCGCTACCACACTAAACTCGAAGCAAGACGGGCTAAACTGGTGCAATTAATGCAAAAGTTTGTGCTAGGATGTCTTGTTAGAGTTATTCTTATCGAACGCTCCCGATCCATACAATTGGACCCTAAACTCATGTTTTGGTGCGTTTTTTTTCGTTTGGGTGCATTTGGAACCGTTTCGCAACTGCACAAAACTTGGTGCAAAACACACCAAACTAGTGCAATTAATGCAAAAGTTAGTGCCACGATGTCTTGTTGGAATTTTAGTTAACGAACACTCCCGATCCACACCATTGGACCGTAAACTCATGTTTTGGTGTGTTTATTTCCGGTTGGGTGCATTTGGGACCGTTTCGCTACTGCACAAAACTTGCTGCAAAACGTGCCAAACTGGTGCAATTAATGCAAAAGTTCATGCCACAATGTCGCTTTAGAATTTGTCGCACCGAATGCTCCCGATCCACACCATTGGACCCTAAACTTGTGTTTTGGTGCGTTTCTTTCCATTTGGGAGCATTTGGGACCGTTTCGCTACTGCACGAAACTCGGTGCAAAATGGGCCGACCTGTTGCAATTAATGCAAAAGTTCGTGCCACAAAGTCTCGTCAGAATTTCTCGGAACTTACGCTCCCGATCCACACAATTGTACCCTAAGCTCATGTTTTCATGCGTTTCTTTTCGTTAGGGTGGATTTGGGACCGTTTTGTTACTACACAAAACTCGAAACAAAATAGGTCACACTGTTGCAATTAATGCAAAAGTTCGTGCCACGATGTCTTGTTACAATTTCATACAACGAACGCTCCCGATCCGCACCATTGGATCCTAAACTCATGTTTTGTGTGTTTTTTTTCTGTTTGGGTGCATATGGGACCTTTTTGCTACTTCACGAAACTCGATGCGAAATGGTCCAAACTGGTGCAATTAATGCAAAAGTTCATGCCACTAAGTCTCGTCAGAATTTCTCAAAACGAGCGCTCTGGATCCACACAATTGGACCCTAAGCTCATGTTTTCATATGTTTCTTTCTGTTTGGGTGCATTCGGGACCGCTTCGCTACCACACTAAACTCGAAGCAAAACGGACCAAACTGGTGCAATTAATTCAAAAGTTTGTGCCGTGATGTCCTGTTAGAGTTATTCTTAACGAACGCTCCCGATCCACATAATTGGACCCTAAACTCATGTTTTGGTGCGTTTTTTTTCGTTGGGGTGCATTTGGAACCGTTTCGCAACTGCACAAAACTTGGTGCAAAACACACCAAACTGGTGCAATTAATGCAAATGTTAGTGCCACGATGTCTTGTTAGAATTTTAGTTAACGAACACTCCCGATCCACACCATTGGACCCTAAACTCATGTTTTGGTGCAACTCTTTCCGTTTGGGTGCATTTGGGACCGTTTTGCTACTGCACAAAACTTGGTGCAAAATGCGCCAAACTGGTGCAATTAATGCAAAAGTTTGTGCCACAAAGTCTCATCAGAATTTCTCAAAACGAACGCTCCCAATCCACACCGTTGGACCCTAAGCTCATGTTTTCATGCGTTTCTTTCTGTTTGGGTGCATTTGGGACCGTTTCGCTACTATAGAAAACTCGAAGCCAAACGGGCCATATTGGTGAAATTAATGAAAAAGTTCGTGACACGATGTCTGGTTTGAATTATTCGCAACGAATGCTCCCGATCCACGCCTTTGGACCCTAAACTCATATTCTGGTGCGTTTCTTTCTATTTGGGTGCATTTGGAATTGTTTCGCTACTACACGAAACTTGCTATAAAATGGGCCAAACTAGTGGAATTAATGCAAAAGTCTATGCCACGATGTCTTGTTAGATTTTTTCGCAACGAACGCTCCCAATCGGCACCATTGGACCCTAAACTATTGTTTTGGTGCGTTTCTTTCCGTTTGGGCCAACTTGGTGTACTTAATGCAAAAGTTTGTGCCACAATATCTTGTTTGAATTTTTCTTAACGAACACTCCCGATCCACAACATTGGACCCTAAACTCATGTTTTGGTGCATTTTTTTTGTTTGGGTGCATTTGGAACTGTTTCGCTAATGCGCAAGACTTGCTGCAAAACGTGCCAAACTGGTAAAATTAATGCAAAAGTTAGTGCCATGATGTCTTGTAAGAATTTTTCACAACAAACGCTCCCGATCCACACCATTGGACCCTAAACTCATGTTTTGGTGCGTTTCTTTCCGGTTGGGTGCATTTGGGACCGTTTCGCTACTGCATAAAACTTGATGCAAAACGCGCCAAACTGGTGCAATTAATGCAAAAGTTCATGCCACGATATCTTGTTACAATTTCTCGCAACGAAGACTCCCGATCCACACCATTGGACCCTAAACTCATGTTTTAGTGTGTTTGTTTCTGCTTGGGTGCATATGGGACAGTTTTGCTACTGCACGAAACTCGGTGCAAAATGGGCCAACCAAGTGCAATTAATGCAAAAGTTCGTGCCACAAAGTCTCGTTAGAATTTCTCAAAACGAACGCTCCCAATCCACACCGTTGGACCTTAAGCTCATGTTTTCATGTGTTTCTTTCTATTTGGGTACATTTGGGACTGTTTCGCTACTATAGAACACTCGAAGCCAAACGGGCCATATTGGTGAAATTAATGCAAAAGTTCGTGACACGATGTCTTGTTTGAATTATTCGCAACGAATGCACCCGATCCACACCTTTTGACCCTAAACTCAGATTCTGGTGCGTTTCTTTCTATTTGGGCGCATTTGGAATCGTTTCGCTACTGCACGAAACTTGCCATAAAATGGGCCAAACTGGTTAAATTAATGCAAAAGTTTGTGCCATGATGTGATGTTAGAATTTTTCTTAACGAACGCTCCCGATCCACACCATTGGACCCTAAACTAATGTTTTGGTGCGATTCTTTCCGTTTGGGTGCATTTGGTACCATTTCGCTACTGCACGAAACTTGGTGCAAAACGCGCCAGACTGGTGCAATTAATACAAAAGTTCGTGTCATGATGTCTTGTCAGAATTTTTTGCAAAGAATGCTCCCGATCCACACCATTGGACCCTAAACTCATGTCTTGGTGCGTTTCTTTCCGGTTGGGTGCATTTCGAACTGTTTCGCTACTGCACAAAACTTGCTGCAAAACACGCCAAACTGGTGCATATAATGCAAAAGTTCGTGCCACGATGTGTTGTAAGAATTTTTCGCAACAAACGCTCCCGATCCACACCATTGGACCTTAAACTCATGTTTTGGTGCGTTTCTTTCTGTTTGGGTGCATTTGGAACCGTTTTGCTACTACACGAAACTTGCTTCAAAACACGCCAAACTAGTGGAATTAGTGCAAAAGATCGTGCCATGATGTCTTGTTAGATTTTTTCGCAACGAACGCTCCCAATCCGCACTATTGGACCCTAAACTCTTGTTTTGGTGCGTTTCTTTTCGTTTGGGCCAACTTGATGCAATTAATGCAAATGGTTGTGCCACGATGTCTTGTTTGAATTTTTTTTAACGGACACTCCCAATCCGCAACATTGGACCCTAAACTCATGTTTTGGTGCGTTTTTTTCGTTTGGGTGCATTTGGAACTATATTGCTACTGCGCGAAACTTGCTGCAAAACGCGCCAAACTAGTGCGATTAATGCAAAAGTTAGTGCCGCGATGTCTTGTTAGAATTTTTCTTAATGAATGCTCCCGATTAAAACCATTGGTCCCTAAACTCATGTTTTGGTGCGTTTCTATCCGGTTGGGTGCATTTGGTACCATTTCGCTACTGCACAAAACTTGCTGCAAAACGTGCCAAACTGGTGCAATTAATGCAAAAGTTCGTGCCACGATGTCTTGTAAGAATTTTTCGCAACAAATTCTCCTGAGCCACACTATTGGACCTTAAACTCATGTTTTGGTGCATTTCTTTCTGTTTGGGTGCATTTGGAACCGTTTCGCTACTACACGAAACTTGCTACAAAACACGCCAATCTGGTGGAATTAAAGCAAAAATTCGTGCCATGATGTCTTGTTAGATTTTTTCGCAACGAACACTCCCGATCCACACCATTGGACCGTAAACTCATGTTTTGGTGTGTTGCTTTCCGTTTGGGTGCATTTGGGACCGTTTCGCTACAGCACGAAACTTGGTGCAAAATGCGCCAAACTGGTGCAATTAATGCAAAAGTTAATGCCATAATGTCGCATTAGAATTTTTCGCAACGAACGCCCCAGATCCCCACCATTTTACCCTAAACTCATGTTTTGGTGTGTTTGTTTCCGTTTGGGTGCATATGGGACCTTTTTTCTACTTCACGAAACTCCGTGCGAAATGGTTTAGGCTGGTCCAATTAATGCAAAAGTTTGTGCCACTAAGTCTCGTCAGAATTTATCAAAACGAGCACTCTTGATCCACACAATTGGACCCTAAGCTCATGCTTCATGCGTTTCTTTCCGTTTGGGTGCCTTCGGGACCGCTTCGCTACCACACAAAACTCGAAGCAAAACAGACCAAACTGGTGCAATTAATGCAAAAGTTTGTGCCACGATGTCTTGTTAGAATTTTTCTTAACAAACGCTCCCGATCAACAACATTGGACCCTAAACTCATGTTTTTGTTCGTTTTTTTCCATTTGGGTGCATTTGGAATTGTTTCGCTACTGCACAAAACTTGCTGCAAAACGCGCCAAACTGGTGCAATTTATGCAAAAGTTAGTGCCACGATGTCTTGTTAGAATTTTTCTTAACGAATGCTCCTGATCCACACCATTGGTCCCTAAACTCATGTTTTGGTGCAATTCTTTCCGTTTGGGTACATTTGGGACTGTTTCGCTACTGCACGAAACTGGGTTCAAAACACGCCAAACTGGTGCAATTAATGTAAAAGTTCATAACACGATGCCTTGTTACAATTTCTCGCAACGAACGCTCCCCATCCACACCATTGGACCCTAAACTCATGTTTTGGTGCATTTCTTTCCATTTGGGTGCAATTGGGACCGCTTCGCTACTGCACGAAACTCGGTGCAAAATGGGCCAACCTGTTGCAATTAATGCAAAAGTTCGTGCCACAAAGTCTCGTCATAATTTCTCAAAATGAACGCTCCCGATCCACACCGTTGGACCCTAAGCTCATGTTTTCATGCGTTTCTTTCTGTTTGGGTGAATTTGGGACCGTTTCGCTACTACAGAAAACTCGAAGCCAAACAGGCCATACTGGTGCAATTAATGCAAAAGTTCGTGACACGATGTCTTGTTTGAATTATTCGCAACGAAAGCTCCCGATCCACGCCATTGGACCCTAAACTCATATTTTGGTGCGTTTCTTTCTATTGGGTGTATTTGGGACCGTTTCGCTACTGCACGAAACTTGCTATAAAATGGGCCAAACTGGTGCAATTAATGCAAAAGTTTGTGCCATGATGTCATGTTAGAATTTTTTTAATGAACGCTCCTGATCCACACCATTGGACCCTAAACTCATATTTTGGTGTGATTCTTTCTGTTTGGGTGCATTTGGGACCGTTTCGCTACTGCACGAAACTTGGTGCAAAACGCGCCAGATTGGTGCAATTGATGCAAAACTTCGTGCTACGATACCTTGTCGGAATTTTTCGCAGAGAACGCTCCCGATCCACACCATTGGACCCTAAACTCATGTTTTTGTGCGTTTCTTTTCGGTTGGGTGCATCTGGGACCGTTTCGGTACTGCACAAAACTTGCTGCAAAACGCGCCAAACTGGTGCAATTAATGCAAAAGTTCGTGCCACGATGTCTTGTAAGAATTTATCACAACAAACGCTCCCGATCCACACCATTGGACCTTAAACTCATGTTTTGGTGCGTTTCTTTCTGTTTGGGTGCATTTGGAACCGTTTTGCTACTACACGATGTCTTGTTATAATTTCACACAACGAACGCTCCCGATCCGCACCATTGGACCCAAAACTCATGTTTTGGTGTGTTTATTTCTGTTTGGGTGCATATGGGACCTTTTTGCTACTTCATGAAACTCTGTGCGAAATGGTTTAAACTGGTGCAATTAATGCAAAAGTTTGTGCCACTAAGTCTCATCAGAATTTCTCAAAACGAGCACTCTTGATCCACACAATTGGACCCTAAGCTCATGTTTTCATACGTTTCTTTCCGTTTGGGTGCATTCGGGACCACCTCTCTACCACACTAAACTCGAAGCAAAACGTGCCAAACTGGTGCAATTAATGCAAAAGTTTGTGCCAGGATGTCTTGTTAGAGTTATTCTTAACGAACGCTCCCGATCCACACAATTGACACTAAACTCATGTTTTGGTGTATTTTTTTCGTTTGGGTGCATTTGGAACCGTTTTACAACTGCACAAAACTTGCTGCAAAACGCGCCAAACTGGTGCAATTAATGCAAAAGTTTGTCCCACGATGTCTTGTTAGAATTTTTCTTAACGAACGCTCCCAATCCACACCATTGGACCGTAAACTCATGTTTTGGTGTGTTCCTTTCCGTTTGGGTGCATTTGGGACCGTTTCGCCACAGCACGAAACTTGGTGCAAACAAACTGGTGGAAGTAATGCAAAAATTCGTGCCATGATGTCTTGTTAGATTTTTTGAGCAACGAACACTCCTGATCCACACTATTGGACCGTAAGCTCATGTTTTGGTGCGTTCATTTCTGTTTAGGTGCATTTGCGACCGTTTTGCTACTACACGAAACTTGGTGCAAAACGCGCCAGACTGGTGCAATTAATGCAAAAGTATGTGCCACGATGTCTTGTCGGAATTTTTCGTAGAGAACGCTCTCGATCCACACCATTGGACCCTAAACTCATGTTTTGGTTTGTTTCTTTCCGGTTGGGTGCATCTAGGACTGTTTCGCTACTACAAAAAACTTGCTGCAAAACGAGCCAAATTGGTGCAATTAATGCAAAAGTTTGTGTCGCGATGTCTTGTAAGAATTTTTCACAACAAACGCTCCCGATCCACACAATTGGATCTTAAACTCATATTTTGGTGCGTTTCTTTCCGTCTGGGTGCATTTGGAACCGTTTTGCTACTACACGAAACTTGCTGCAAAACACGCCAAACTGGCGGAATTAATGCAAAAATTTGTGCCACGATGCCTTGTGAGATTTTTTCGCAACAAATGCTCCCGATCCACACCATTGGACCCTAAACTCATGTTTTGGTGCGTTCCTTTCCGTTTGGGTGCATTTGGGACCGTTTCGCTACTGCACGAAACTTGCCGCAAAATGCGCCAGACTGGTGCAATTAATAAAAAATGTTTGTGCCACGATGTCGCGTTAGAACTTTTTGCAACGAACGCTCCCGATCCACACCATTGGACCCTAAACTCATGTTTTGGTGCATTTCTTTCCATTTGGGTGCATTTGGGACCGCTTCGCTACTGCACGAAACTCGGTGCAAAATGGGCCAACCTGTTGCAATTAATGCAAAAGTTCGTGCCACAAAGTCTCGTCATAATTTCTCAAAATGAACGCTCCCGATCCACACCGTTGGACCCTAAGCTCATGTTTTCATGCGTTTCTTTCTATTTGGGTGAATTTGGGACCGTTTCGCTACTACAGAAAACTCAAAGCCAAACAGGCCATACTGGTGCAATTAATGCAAAAGTTCGTGAGACGATGTCTTGTTTGAATTATTCGCAACGCAAGCTCCCGATCCACGCCATTGGACCCTAAACTCATATTTTGGTGCGTTTCTTTCCATTGGGTGTATTTGGGACCGTTTCGCTACTGCACGAAACTTGCTATAAAATGGGCCAAACTGGAGCAATTAATGCAAAAGTTTGTGCCATGATGTCATGTTAGAATTTTTTTAATGAACGCTCCTGATCCACACCATTGGACCCTAAACTCATATTTTGGTGTGATTCTTTCCGTTTGGGTGCATTTGGGACCGTTTCGCTACTGCACGAAACTTGGTGCAAAACGCGCCAGACTGGTGCAATTGATGCAAAAGTTCGTGCCACGATACCTTGTCGGAATTTTTCGCAGAGAACGCTCCCGATCCACACCATTGGACCCTACACTCATGTTTTTGTGCGTTTCTTTTCGGTTGGGTGCATCTGGGACCGTTTCGGTACTGCACAAAACTTGCTGCAAAACGCGCCAAACTGGTGCAATTAATGCAAAAGTTCGTGCCATGATGTCTTCTAAGAATTTATCGCAACAAACGCTCCCTATCCACACCATTGGACCTTAAACTCATGTTTTGGTGCGTTTCTTTCTGTTTGGGTGCATTTGGAACCGTTTTGCTACTACACGATGTCTTGTTATAATTTCACACAACGAACGCTCCCGATCCGCACCATTGGACCCAAAACTCATGTTTTGATGTGTTTATTTCTGTTTGGGTGCATATGGGACCTTTTTGCTACTTCATGAAACTCTGTGCGAAATGGTTTAAACTGGTGCAATTAATGCAAAAATTTGTGCCACTAAGTCTCATCAGAATTTCTCAAAACGAGCACTCTTGATCCTCACAATTGGACCCTAAGCTCATGTTTTCATACGTTTCTTTCGGTTTGGGTGCATTCGGGACCACTTCTCTACCACACTAAACTCGAAGCAAAACGGGCCAAACTGGTGCAATTAATGCAAAAGTTTGTGCCAGGATGTCTTGTTAGAGTTATTCTTAACGAACGCTCCTGATCCACACAATTGACCCTAAACTCATGTTTTGGTGTGTTTTTTTCGTTTGGGTGCATTTGGAACCGTTTTGCAACTGCACGAAACTTGCTGCAAAACGCGCCAAACTGGTGCAATTAATGCAAAAGTTCGTCCCATGATGTCTTGTTAGAATTTTTCTTAACGAACGCTCCCAAACCACACCATTGGACCGTAAACTCATGTTTTGGTGTGTTCCTTTCCGTTTGGGTGCATTTGGGACCGTTTCGCCATAGCACGAAACTTGGTGCAAACAAACTGGTGGAAGTAATGCAAAAATTCGTGCCATGATGTCTTGTTAGATTTTTTGAGCAACGAACACTCCTGATCCACACTATTGGACCGTAAGCTCATGTTTTGGTGCGTTCATTTCTGTTTAGGTGCATTTGCGACCGTTTTGCTACTACACGAAACTTGGTGCAAAACGCGCCAGACTGGTGCAATTAATAAAAAATGTTTGTGCCACGATGTCGCGTTAGAACTTTTTGCAACGAACGCTCCCGATCCACACCATTGGACCCTAAACTCATGTTTTGGTGCATTTCTTTCCATTTGGGACCGCTTCGCTACTGCATGAAACTCGGTGCAAAATGGGCCAACCTGTTGCAATTAATGCAAAAGTTCGTGCCACAAAGTTTTGTTAGAATTTCTCAAAACTTATGCTCCCGATCCACACAATTGGACCCTAAACACATGTTTTGATGCGTTTCTTTCCATTTGGGTGCATTTGGGACTGTTTCGCTACTGCACGAAACTCGGTGCAAAATGGGCCAACCTGTTGCAATTAATGCAAAAGTTCGTGCCACAAAGTCTCGTCAGAATTTCTCGAAACTTATTCTCTGATCCACACAATTGGACACTAAGCTCATATTTTCATGCATTTCTTTTTGTTTGGGTCCATTTGGGACCGTTTCGCTACTACACAAAACTCGAAACAAAACAGGTCACACTGTTGCAATTAATGCAAAAGTTCGTGCCACGATGTCTTGTTACAATTTCGCGCAACGAACGATCACGATCCGCACCATTGGACCCTAAACTCATGGTTTGGTGTGTTTGTTTCCGTTTGGGTGCATATGAGACCTTTTTGCTACTTCACGAAACTCGATGCGAAATGGTCCAACCTAGTGCAATTAATGCAAAAGTTCGTGCCACTAAGTCTCGTCAGAATTTCTCAAAACAAGGGCTCTTGATCCACACATTTGGACCCTAAGCTCATGGTTTCATACGTTTCTTTCCGTTTGGGTGCATTCGGGACCGCTTCGCTACCACACAAAACTCGAAGCAAAACAGGCCAATCTGGTACAATTAATGCAAAAGTTTGTGCCAGGATGTCATGTTAGAGTTATTCTTAACGAACGCTCCCGATCAACACAATTGGACCCTAAACTCATGTTTTGGAGCGTTTTTTCGTTTGGGTGCATTTAGAACCATTTCGCAACTGCATGAAACTTGCTGCAAAACACGCCAAAATGGAGCAATTAATGCAAAAGTTAGTGCCACAATGTCTTGTTATAATTTTTCTTAACGAACGCTCCCGATCCACACCATTGGACCCTAAACTCATGTTTTGGTGCGATTCTTTCCATTTGGGTGCATTTGGAACTGTTTCACTACTGCACGAAACTTGGTGCAAACCACGCCAGACTGGGGCAATTAATGTAAAAGTTCGTGCCACGATGTCTTCTCGGAATTTTTTTGCAAAGAACGCTCCCGATCCACACCATTGGACGCTAAACTCATGTTTTGGTGCATTTCTTTCCGGTTGGGTGCATTTGGGACCGTTTCGCTACTGCACAAAACTTGCTGCAAAACGCGCCAAACTGGTGCAATTAATGAAAAAGTTCGTGCCACGACGTCTTGTAAGAATTTTTCACAACAAATGCTCCCGATCCACACCATTGGACCATAAACTCATGTTTTGGAGCGTTTCTTTCCGTTTGGGTCCATTTGGGACCGTTTCGGTACTGCATGAAACTTGGTGCAAAATGCGCCAAACTGGTGCAATTAATGCAAAAGTTCATGCACGATGTCGCGTTAGAATTTTTCGCAACGAACGCTCCCGATCCTCACCATTGGACCCTAAACTCATGTTATGGTGCATTTCTTTCTAGTTGGGTGCATCTGGGACCGTTTCGCTATTGCACAAAACTTGCTACAAAATGAGCCAAACCGGTAAAAATAATGCAAAAGTTCGTGCCACAAAGTCTCGTCAGAATTTCTCGAAACTTACACTCCCGATCCACACAATTGGACCCTAAGCTCATGTTTTCATGCGTTTCTTTCCGTTTGGGTGCATTTGGGACCGTTTCGCTACTACACAAAACTCGAAACAAAACAGGTCACACTGGTGCAATTAATGCAAAAGTTTTTGCCACGATGTCGCGTTTGAACTTTTTGCAACGAACGCACCCGATCCACACCATTGGACCCTAAACTCATGATTTGGTGCGTTTCTTTCCATTTGGGTGCATTTGGGACCGTTTCGCTACTGCACGAAACTCTGTGCAAAATGGGCCAACCTGTTGTAATTAATGCAAAAGTTCGTGCCACAAAGTCTCGTTAGAATTTCTGGAAACCTATGCTCCCGATCCACACAATTGGACCCTAAACTCATGTTTTGATGCGTTTCTTTCCATTTGGGTGCATTTGGGAATGTTTCGCTACTGCACGAAACTCGGTGCAAAATGGGCCAACCTGTTGCAATTAATGCAAAAGTTCGTGCCACAAAGTCTCGTCAGAATTTCTCGAAACTTATTCTCCGGTCCACACAACTGGACACTAAGCTCATATTTTCATGCGTTTCTTTTTGTTTGGGTCCATTTGGGACCGTTTCGCTACTACACAAAACTCGAAACAAAACAGGTCACACTGTTGCAATTAATGCAAAAGTTCGTGCCACGATGTCTTGTTACAATTTCGTGCAACGAACGGTCCCGATCCGCACCATTGGACCCTAAACTCATGTTTTGGTGTGTTTATTTCCGTTTGGGTGCATATGAGACCTTTTTGCTACTTCACGAAACTCGATACGAAACGGTCTAACCTAGTGCAATTAATGCAAAAGTTCGTGCCACTAAGTCTCGTCAGAATTTCTCAAAACGAGGGCTCTTGATCCACACAGTTGGACCCTAAGCTCATGTTTTCATACATTTCTTTCCGTTTGGGTGCATTCGGGACCGCTTCGCTACCACACAAAACTCGAAGCAAAACAGGCCAATCTGGTGCAATTAATGCAAAAGTTTGTGCCAGGATGTCTTGTTAGAGTTATTCTTAACGAACGCTCCCGATCCACACAATTGGACCATAAACTCATGTTTTGGTGCGTTTTTTTTGTTTGGGTGCATTTAGAACCGTTTCGCAACTGCACGAAACTTGCTGCAAAACGCGCCAAAATGGTGCAATTAATGCAAAAGTTAGTGCCACGATGTCTTGTTAGAATTTTTCGCAACGAACGCTCCCAATCCACACCATTGGACCCTAAACTCAAGTTTTGGTGCGTTCCTTTCCGTTTGGGTGCATTTGGGGCTGTTTCGCTACTGCACGAAACATAGTGCAAAACACGCCAGACTGGTGCAATTAATGCAAATGTTCGTGCCACGATGTCTTCTCGAAATTTTTTGCAAATAAAGCTCCCGATCCCCACCATTGGACCCTAAACACATGTTTGGGTGCATTTCTTTCTGGTTGGGTGCATTTGGGACCGTTTCGCTACTACAGAAAACTTGCTGCAAAACACGCCAAACTGGTGCAATTAATGCAAAAGTTCGTGCCACGATGTCTTGTAAAAAATTTTCACAACAAACGCTCCCAATCCACAACATTGGACCTTCAACTCATGTTTTGGAGCGTTTCTTTCCATTTGGGTGCATTTGGGACTGTTTCGGTACTGCATGAAACTTGGTACAAAATGCGCCAAACTGGTGCAATTAATGCAACAGTTCATGCCACGATGTCGCGTTAGAATTTTTCACAGCGAACGCTCCCGATCCACACCATTGGACCCTAAACTCATCTTTTGGTGCATTCTTTCCGGTTGGGTGCATCTGGGACCGTTTCGCTATTGCACAAAACTTGCTGCAAAATGAGCCAAACTAGTGCAATTAATGCAAAAGTTCGTTCCACAAAGTCGCGTCAGAATTTCTCGAAACTTATGCTCCCGATCCACGACCCTAAGCTCATGTGTTCATGCATTTCTTTCCGTTTGGGTGCATTTGTGACCGTTTCGCTACAACACAAAACTCGAATCAAAACAGGTCACACCAGTGCAATTATTGCAAAAGTTTGTGCCACAATGTCGCGTTAAAACTTTTCGCAACGACCGCACCCGAGCCACACCATTGGACCCTAAACTCATGTTCTGGTGCGTTTCTTTCCATTTGGGTGCATTTGGGACCGTTTCGCTACTGCACGAAACTCTGTGCAAAATGGGCCAACCTGTTGCAATTAATGCAAAAGTTCGTGCCACAAAGCCTCGTTAGAATTTCTCGAAACATATGCTCCCGATCCACACAATTGGACCCTAAGCTCATGTCTTCATGCGTTTCTTTCCGTTTGGGTCCATTTGGGACCGTTTCGCTACTACACAAAACTCGAAACAAAACAGGTCACACTGTTGCAATTAATGCAAAAGTTCGTGCCACGATGTCTTGTTACAAGTTCGGAACCTAAACTCATGTTTTGGTTTGTTTGTTTCCGTTTGGGTGCATATGATACCTTTTTGCTACTTCACGAAACTCGGTACGAAATGGTCCAACCTAGTGCAATTAATGCAAAAGTTCGTGCCACTAATTCTCGTCAGAATTTCACAAAATGAGGGCTTTTGATCCACACAATTGGATCCTAAGCTCATGTTTTCATATGTTTCTTTCCGTTTGGGTGCATTTGGGACCGCTTCGCTACCACACAAAACTCAAAGCAAAATAGGTAAATCTGGTGCAATTAATGCAAAAGTTTGTGCCAGGATGTCTTGTTAGAGTTATTCTTAACGAAAGCCCCTGATCCACACAATTGGACCCTAAACTCTTTGTTTTGGTGTGCTTCTTTCTGGTTGGGTGCATTTAGGACCGTTTCACAACTCTTACGAAACTTGCTGCAAAACACGCCAAAATGGTGCAATTAATGCAAAATTTCGTGCCACGATGTCTTCTAAGAATTTTTTCACAACAAACACTCCCGATCCACACCATTGGACCTTAAACTCATGTTTTGGTGCGTTTCTTTCCGTTTGGGTGCATTTGGGACCGTTTTGCTACTGCACGAAACTTGGTGCAAAACGCACCAGACTGGTGCAATTAATGCAAAAGTTCGTGCCACGATGTCTTGTCAAAATTTTTCACAAAGACCGCTCCCGATCCACACCATTGGACCCTAAAATCTTGTTTTGGTGCGTTTCTTTCTGGTTGGGTACATTTGGGACCGTTTCGCTACTGCACAAAACTTGCTGCAAAACATGCCAAACTGGAGCAATTAATGCAAAAGTTAGTGCCACAATGTCTTGTTAGAATTTTTCTTAACGAACGCTCCCGATCCACACCATTGGACCCTAAACTCATGTTTTGGTGCGATTCTTTCCATTTGGGTGCATTTGGAACTGTTTCACTACTGCACGAAACTTGGTGCAAAACACGCCAGACTGGGGCAATTAATGTAAAAGTTCGTGCCACGATGTCTTCTCGGAATTTTTTTGCAAAGAACGCTCCCGATCCACACCATTGGACGCTAAACTCATGTTTTGGTGCATTTCTTTCCGGTTGGGTGCATTTGGGACCGTTTCGCTACTGCACAAAACTTGCTGCAAAACGCGCCAAACTGGTGCAATTAATGAAAAAGTTCGTGCCACGACGTCTTGTAAGAATTTTTCACAACAAATGCTCCCGATCCACACCATTGGACCATAAACTCATGTTTTGGAGTGTTTCTTTCCGTTTGGGTCCATTTGGGACCGTTTCGGTACTGCATGAAACTTGGTGCAAAATGCGCCAAACTGGTGCAATTAATGCAAAAGTTCATGCACGATGTCGCGTTAGAATTTTTCGCAACGAACGCTCCCGATCCTCACCATTGGACCCTAAACTCATGTTATGGTGCATTTCTTTCTAGTTGGGTGCATCTGGGACCGTTTCGCTATTGCACAAAACTTGCTACAAAATGAGCCAAACCGGTAAAAATAATGCAAAAGTTCGTGCCACAAAGTCTCGTCAGAATTTCTCAAAACTTACACTCCCGATCCACACAATTGGACCCTAAGCTCATGTTTTCATGCGTTTCTTTCCGTTTGGGTGCATTTGGGACCGTTTTGCTACTACACAAAACTCGAAACAAAACATGTCACACTGGTGCAATTAATGCAAAAGTTTTTGCCACGATGTCGCGTTTGAACTTTTTGCAACGAACGCACCCGATCCACACCATTGGACCCTAAACTCATGATTTGGTGCGTTTCTTTCCATTTGGGTGCATTTGGGACCGTTTCGCTACTGCACGAAACTCTGTGCAAAATGGGCCAACCTGTTGTAATTAATGCAAAAGTTCGTGCCACAAAGTCTCGTTAGAATTTCTGGAAACCTATGCTCCCGATCCACACAATTGGACCCTAAACTCATGTTTTGATGCGTTTCTTTCCATTTGGGTGCATTTGGGAATGTTTCGCTACTGCACGAAACTCGGTGCAAAATGGGCCAACCTGTTGCAATTAATGCAAAAGTTCGTGCCACAAAGTCTCGTCAGAATTTCTCGAAACTTATTCTCCGGTCCACACAACTGGACACTAAGCTCATATTTTCATGCGTTTCTTTTTGTTTGGGTCCATTTGGGACCGTTTCGCTACTACACAAAACTCGAAACAAAACAGGTCACACTGTTGCAATTAATGCAAAAGTTCGTGCCACGATGTCTTGTTACAATTTCGTGCAACGAACGGTCCCGATCCGCACCATTGGACCCTAAACTCATGTTTTGGTGTGTTTATTTCCGTTTGGGTGCATATGAGACCTTTTTGCTACTTCACGAAACTCGATACGAAATGGTCCAACCTAGTGCAATTAATGCAAAAGTTCGTGCCACTAAGTCTCGTCAGAATTTCTCAAAACGAGGGCTCTTGATCCACACAGTTGGACCCTAAGCTCATGTTTTCATACATTTCTTTCCGTTTGGGTGCATTCGGGACCGCTTCGCTACCACACAAAACTCGAAGCAAAACAGGCCAATCTGGTGCAATTAATGCAAAAGTTTGTGCCAGGATGTCTTGTTAGAGTTATTCTTAACGAACGCTCCCGATCCACACAATTGGACCATAAACTCATGTTTTGGTGCGTTTTTTTTGTTTGGGTGCATTTAGAACCGTTTCGCAACTGCACGAAACTTGCTGCAAAACGCGCCAAAATGGTGCAATTAATGCAAAAGTTAGTGCCACGATGTCTTGTTAGAATTTTTCGCAACGAACGCTCCCAATCCACACCATTGGACCCTAAACTCAAGTTTTGGTGCGTTCCTTTCCGTTTGGGTGCATTTGGGGCTGTTTCGCTACTGCACGAAACATAGTGCAAAACATTCCAGACTGGTGCAATTAATGCAAATGTTCGTGCCACGATGTCTTCTCGAAATTTTTTGCAAATAAAGCTCCCGATCCACACCATTGGACCCTAAACACATGTTTGGGTGCATTTCTTTCTGGTTGGGTGCATTTGGGACCGTTTCGCTACTACAGAAAACTTGCTGCAAAACACGCCAAACTGGTGCAATTAATGCAAAAGTTCGTGCCACGATGTCTTGTAAAAATTTTTCACAACAAACGCTCCCAATCCACAACATTGGACCTTCAACTCATGTTTTGGAGCGTTTCTTTCCATTTGGGTGCATTTGGGACTGTTTCGGTACTGCATGAAACTTGGTACAAAATGCGCCAAACTGGTGCAATTAATGCAACAGTTCATGCCACGATGTCGCGTTAGAATTTTTCACAGCGAACGCTCCCGATCCACACCATTGGACCCTAAACTCATCTTTTGGTGCATTCTTTCCGGTTGGGTGCATCTGGGACCGTTTCGCTATTGCACAAAACTTGCTGCAAAATGAGCCAAACTAGTGCAATTAATGCAAAAGTTCGTTCCACAAAGTCGCGTCAGAATTTCTCGAAACTTATGCTCCCGATCCACGACCCTAAGCTCATGTGTTCATGCATTTCTTTCCGTTTGGGTGCATTTGTGACCGTTTCGCTACAACACAAAACTCGAATCAAAACAGGTCACACCAGTGCAATTATTGCAAAAGTTTGTGCCACAATGTCGCGTTAAAACTTTTCGCAACGACCGCACCCGAGCCACACCATTGGACCCTAAACTCATGTTCTGGTGCGTTTCTTTCCATTTGGGTGCATTTGGGACCGTTTCGCTACTGCACGAAACTCTGTGCAAAATGGGCCAACCTGTTGCAATTAATGCAAAAGTTCGTGCCACAAAGCCTCGTTAGAATTTCTCGAAACATATGCTCCCGATCCACACAATTGGACCCTAAGCTCATGTTTTCATGCGTTTCTTTCCGTTTGGGTCCATTTGGGACCGTTTCGCTACTACACAAAACTCGAAACAAAACAGGTCACACTGTTGCAATTAATGCAAAAGTTCGTGCCACGATGTCTTGTTACAAGTTCGGAACCTAAACTCATGTTTTGGTTTGTTTGTTTCCGTTTGGGTGCATATGATACCTTTTTGCTACTTCACGAAACTCGGTACGAAATGGTCCAACCTAGTGCAATTAATGCAAAAGTTCGTGCCACTAATTCTCGTCAGAATTTCACAAAATGAGGGCTTTTGATCCACACAATTGGATCCTAAGCTCATGTTTTCATATGTTTCTTTCCGTTTGGGTGCATTTGGGACCGCTTCGCTACCACACAAAACTCAAAGCAAAATAGGTAAATCTGGTGCAATTAATGCAAAAGTTTGTGCCAGGATGTCTTGTTAGAGTTATTCTTAACGAAAGCCCCTGATCCACACAATTGGACCCTAAACTCTTTGTTTTGGTGTGCTTCTTTCTGGTTGGGTGCATTTAGGACCGTTTCACAACTCTTACGAAACTTGCTGCAAAACACGCCAAAATGGTGCAATTAATGCAAAATTTCGTGCCACGATGTCTTCTAAGAATTTTTTCACAACAAACACTCCCGATCCACACCATTGGACCTTAAACTCATGTTTTGGTGCGTTTCTTTCCGTTTGGGTGCATTTGGGACCGTTTTGCTACTGCACGAAACTTGGTGCAAAACGCGCCAGACTGGTGCAATTAATGCAAAAGTTCGTGCCACGATGTCTTGTCAAAATTTTTCACAAAGACCGCTCCCGATCCACACCATTGGACCCTAAAATCTTGTTTTGGTGCGTTTCTTTCTGGTTGGGTACATTTGGGACCGTTTCGCTACTGCACAAAACTTGCTGCAAAACATGCCAAACTGGAGCAATTAATGCAAAAGTTAGTGCCACAATGTCTTGTTAGAATTTTTCTTAACGAACGCTCCCGATCCACACCATTGGACCCTAAACTCATGTTTTGGTGCGATTCTTTCCATTTAGGTGCATTTGGAACTGTTTCACTACTGCACGAAACTTGGTGCAAAACACGCCAGACTGGGGCAATTAATGTAAAAGTTCGTGCCACGATGTCTTCTCGGAATTTTTTTGCAAAGAACGCTCCCGATCCACACCATTGGACGCTAAACTCATGTTTTGGTGCATTTCTTTCCGGTTGGGTGCATTTGGGACCGTTTCGCTACTGCACAAAACTTGCTGCAAAACGCGCCAAACTGGTGCAATTAATGAAAAAGTTCGTGCCACGACGTCTTGTAAGAATTTTTCACAACAAATGCTCCCGATCCACACCATTGGACCATAAACTCATGTTTTGGAGTGTTTCTTTCCGTTTGGGTCCATTTGGGACCGTTTCGGTACTGCATGAAACTTGGTGCAAAATGCGCCAAACTGGTGCAATTAATGCAAAAGTTCATGCACGATGTCGCGTTAGAATTTTTCGCAACGAACGCTCCCGATCCTCACCATTGGACCCTAAACTCATGTTATGGTGCATTTCTTTCTAGTTGGGTGCATCTGGGACCGTTTCGCTATTGCACAAAACTTGCTACAAAATGAGCCAAACCGGTAAAAATAATGCTAAAGTTCGTGCCACAAAGTCTCGTCAGAATTTCTCGAAACTTACACTCCCGATCCACACAATTGGACCCTAAGCTCATGTTTTCATGCGTTTCTTTCCGTTTGGGTGCATTTGGGACCGTTTCGCTACTACACAAAACTCGAAACAAAACATGTCACACTGGTGCAATTAATGCAAAAGTTTTTGCCACGATGACGCGTTTGAACTTTTTGCAATGAACGCACCCGATCCACACCATTGGACCCTAAACTCATGATTTGGTGCGTTTCTTTCCATTTGGGTGCATTTGGGACCGTTTCGCTACTGCACGAAACTCTGTGCAAAATGGGCCAACCTGTTGTAATTAATGCAAAAGTTCGTGCCACAAAGTCTCGTTAGAATTTCTGGAAACCTATGCTCCCGATCCACACAATTGGACCCTAAACTCATGTTTTGATGCGTTTCTTTCCATTTGGGTGCATTTGGGAATGTTTCGCTACTGCACGAAACTCGGTGCAAAATGGGCCAACCTGTTGCAATTAATGCAAAAGTTCGTGCCACAAAGTCTCGTCAGAATTTCTCGAAACTTATTCTCCGGTCCACACAACTGGACACTAAGCTCATATTTTCATGCGTTTCTTTTTGTTTGGGTCCATTTGGGACCGTTTCGCTACTACACAAAACTCGAAACAAAACAGGTCACACTGTTGCAATTAATGCAAAAGTTCGTGCCACGATGTCTTGTTACAATTTCGTGCAACGAACGGTCCCGATCCGCACCATTGGACCCTAAACTCATGTTTTGGTGTGTTTATTTCCGTTTGGGTGCATATGAGACCTTTTTGCTACTTCACGAAACTCGATACGAAATGGTCCAACCTAGTGCAATTAATGCAAAAGTTCGTGCCACTAAGTCTCGTCAGAATTTCTCAAAACGAGGGCTCTTGATCCACACAGTTGGACCCTAAGCTCATGTTTTCATACATTTCTTTCCGTTTGGGTGCATTCGGGACCGCTTCGCTACCACACAAAACTCGAAGCAAAACAGGCCAATCTGGTGCAATTAATGCAAAAGTTTGTGCCAGGATGTCTTGTTAGAGTTATTCTTAACGAACGCTCCCGATCCACACAATTGGACCATAAACTCATGTTTTGGTGCGTTTTTTTTGTTTGGGTGCATTTAGAACCGTTTCGCAACTGCACGAAACTTGCTGCAAAACGCGCCAAAATGGTGCAATTAATGCAAAAGTTAGTGCCACGATGTCTTGTTAGAATTTTTCGCAACGAACGCTCCCAATCCACACCATTGGACCCTAAACTCAAGTTTTGGTGCGTTCCTTTCCGTTTGGGTGCATTTGGGGCTGTTTCGCTACTGCACGAAACATAGTGCAAAACACGCCAGACTGGTGCAATTAATGCAAATGTTCGTGCCACGATGTCTTCTCGAAATTTTTTGCAAATAAAGCTCCCGATCCACACCATTGGACCCTAAACACATGTTTGGGTGCATTTCTTTCTGGTTGGGTGCATTTGGGACCGTTTCGCTACTACAGAAAACTTGCTGCAAAACACGCCAAACTGGTGCAATTAATGCAAAAGTTCGTGCCACGATGTCTTGTAAAAATTTTTCACAACAAACGCTCCCAATCCACAACATTGGACCTTCAACTCATGTTTTGGAGCGTTTCTTTCCATTTGGGTGCATTTGGGACTGTTTCGGTACTGCATGAAACTTGGTACAAAATGCGCCAAACTGGTGCAATTAATGCAACAGTTCATGCCACGATGTCGCGTTAGAATTTTTCACAGCGAACGCTCCCGATCCACACCATTGGACCCTAAACTCATCTTTTGGTGCATTCTTTCCGGTTGGGTGCATCTGGGACCGTTTCGCTATTGCACAAAACTTGCTGCAAAATGAGCCAAACTAGTGCAATTAATGCAAAAGTTCGTTCCACAAAGTCGCGTCAGAATTTCTCGAAACTTATGCTCCCGATCCACGACCCTAAGCTCATGTGTTCATGCATTTCTTTCCGTTTGGGTGCATTTGTGACCGTTTCGCTACAACACAAAACTCGAATCAAAACAGGTCACACCAGTGCAATTATTGCAAAAGTTTGTGCCACAATGTCGCGTTAAAACTTTTCGCAACGACCGCACCCGAGCCACACCATTGGACCCTAAACTCATGTTCTGGTGCGTTTCTTTCCATTTGGGTGCATTTGGGACCGTTTCGCTACTGCACGAAACTCTGTGCAAAATGGGCCAACCTGTTGCAATTAATGCAAAAGTTCGTGCCACAAAGCCTCGTTAGAATTTCTCGAAACATATGCTCCCGATCCACACAATTGGACACTAAGCTCATGTTTTCATGCGTTTCTTTCCGTTTGGGTCCATTTGGGACCGTTTCGCTACTACACAAAACTCGAAACAAAACAGGTCACACTGTTGCAATTAATGCAAAAGTTCGTGCCACGATGTCTTGTTACAAGTTCGGAACCTAAACTCATGTTTTGGTTTGTTTGTTTCCGTTTGGGTGCATATGATACCTTTTTGCTACTTCACGAAACTCGGTACGAAATGGTCCAACCTAGTGCAATTAATGCAAAAGTTCGTGCCACTAATTCTCGTCAGAATTTCACAAAATGAGGGCTTTTGATCCACACAATTGGATCCTAAGCTCATGTTTTCATATGTTTCTTTCCGTTTGGGTGCATTTGGGACCGCTTCGCTACCACACAAAACTCAAAGCAAAATAGGTAAATCTGGTGCAATTAATGCAAAAGTTTGTGCCAGGATGTCTTGTTAGAGTTATTCTTAACGAAAGCCCCTGATCCACACAATTGGACCCTAAACTCTTTGTTTTGGTGTGCTTCTTTCTGGTTGGGTGCATTTAGGACCGTTTCACAACTCTTACGAAACTTGCTGCAAAACACGCCAAAATGGTGCAATTAATGCAAAATTTCGTGCCACGATGTCTTCTAAGAATTTTTTCACAACAAACACTCCCGATCCACACCATTGGACCTTAAACTCATGTTTTGGTGCATTTCTTTCCGTTTGGGTGCATTTGGGACCGTTTCGCTACTGCACGAAACTTGGTGCAAAACGCGCCAGACTGGTGCAATTAATGCAAAAGTTCGTGCCACGATGTCTTGTCAAAATTTTTCACAAAGACCGCTCCCGATCCACACCATTGGACCCTAAAATCTTGTTTTGGTGCGTTTCTTTCTGGTTGGGTACATTTGGGACCGTTTCGCTACTGCACAAAACTTGCTGCAAAACATGCCAAACTGGAGCAATTAATGCAAAAGTTAGTGCCACAATGTCTTGTTAGAATTTTTCTTAACGAACGCTCCCGATCCACACCATTGGACCCTAAACTCATGTTTTGGTGCGATTCTTTCCATTTGGGTGCATTTGGAACTGTTTCACTACTGCACGAAACTTGGTGCAAAACACGCCAGACTGGGGCAATTAATGTAAAAGTTCGTGCCACGATGTCTTCTCGGAATTTTTTTGCAAAGAACGCTCCCGATCCACACCATTGGACGCTAAACTCATGTTTTGGTGCATTTCTTTCCGGTTGGGTGCATTTGGGACCGTTTCGCTACTGCACAAAACTTGCTGCAAAACGCGCCAAACTGGTGCAATTAATGAAAAAGTTCGTGCCACGACGTCTTGTAAGAATTTTTCACAACAAATGCTCCCGATCCACACCATTGGACCATAAACTCATGTTTTGGAGTGTTTCTTTCCGTTTGGGTCCATTTGGGACCGTTTCGGTACTGCATGAAACTTGGTGCAAAATGCGCCAAACTGGTGCAATTAATGCAAAAGTTCATGCACGATGTCGCGTTAGAATTTTTCGCAACGAACGCTCCCGATCCTCACCATTGGACCCTAAACTCATGTTATGGTGCATTTCTTTCTAGTTGGGTGCATCTGGGACCGTTTCGCTATTGCACAAAACTTGCTACAAAATGAGCCAAACCGGTAAAAATAATGCAAAAGTTCGTGCCACAAAGTCTCGTCAGAATTTCTCGAAACTTACACTCCCGATCCACACAATTGGACCCTAAGCTCATGTTTTCATGCGTTTCTTTCCGTTTGGGTGCATTTGGGACCGTTTCGCTACTACACAAAACTCGAAACAAAACATGTCACACTGGTGCAATTAATGCAAAAGTTTTTGCCACGATGTCGCGTTTGAACTTTTTGCAACGAACGCACCCGATCCACACCATTGGACCCTAAACTCATGATTTGGTGCGTTTCTTTCTGGTTGGGTGCATTTGGGACCGTTTCGCTACTGCACAAAACTTGCTGCAAAACATGCCAAACTGGTGCAATTAATGCAAAAGTTCGTGCCACAATGTCTTGTTAGAATTTTTCTTAACGAACGCTCCCGATCGACACCATGGGACCTTAAACTCATGGTTTGGTGCGTTTCTTTCCGGTTGGGTGCATCTGGGACCGTTTTGCTACTGCACAAAACTTGCTGCAAAACGAGCCAAACTGGTGCAATTAATGCAACAATTCGTGCCACGATGTCTTGTTAGATTTTTTCGCAACGAACCCTCCCGATCCACACAATTGGACCCTAAACTCAAGTTTTGGTACATTTCTTTCCGTTTGGGTGTATTTGGGACCGTTTCGCTACTGCACAAAACTTGCTGCAAAACGAGCCAAACTGGTGCAATTAATGCAACAATTCGTGCCACGATGTCTTGTTAGATTTTTCGCAACGAACGCTCCCGATCCACACAACTGGACCCTAAACTCATGTTTTGGTACGTTTCTTTCCGTTTTGGTGCATTTGGGACCGTTTCGCTACTGCACGAAACTTGGTGCAAAATGCGCCAAACTGGTGCAATTAATGCAAAAGTTCATGCCGTGAAGTCGCGTTAGAATTTTTCGCAACGAACGCTCCCGATCCACACCATTGGACCCTAAACTCATGTTTTGGTGCGTTTCTTTCCCTTTGGGTGCATTTGGGACCGTTTCTCTACTGCACGAAACTCGGTGCAAAATGGCCAACTTGGTGCAATTAATGCAAAAATTCGTGCCAAAAAGTCTCGTCAGAATTTCTCGAAACTTACGCTCCCGATCCACATAATTGGACCCTAAGCTCATGTTTTCATGCATTTCTTTCCGTTTGGGTGCAGTCAGGACCGCTTCGCTACCGCCCAAAACTCGAAGAAAAACGAGCCAAACTGGTGCAATTAATGCAAAAGTTTGTGCCAGGATGTCTTGTTAGAGTTATTCTTAACGAACGCCCCCGATCCACACAATCGGACCCTAAACTCATGTTTTGGTGCGTTTTTTTCGTTTGGGTGCATTTGGAGCCATTTCAAAACTGCACGAAACTTGCTGCAAAATACGCCAAAATGGTGCAATTAATGCAAAAGTTAGTGCCATGATGTCTTGTTAGAATTTTTGTTAACGGACGCTCCCGATCCACACCATTGGACCCTAAACTCATGTTTTGGTGCGATTCTTTCCGTTTGGGTGCATTTGGGACCATTTCGCTACAGCACGATGCTTGGTGCAAAACGCGCCAGACTGGTGCAATTAATGCAAAAGTTCGTGCCACGATGTCTTGTCGGAATTTTTCACAAAGAGCGCTCCCGATCCACACCATTGGACCCTAAACTCCTATTTTGGTGCGTTTCTTTCTGGTCGGGTGCATTTCGGACCGTTTCGCAACTGCACGAAACTTGCTGCAAAACGCGCCAAACTGGTGCAATTATTGCAAAAGTTCGTGCCACGATGTCTTGTAAGAATTTTTCACAACGAACGCTCCCGATCCACACCATTTGACCTTAAACTCATGTTTTGGTGCGTTTCTTTCCGTTTGGGTGCATTTGGGACCGTTTCGCTACTGCACGAAACTTGGTGCAAAATGCGCCAAACAGGTACAATTAATGGAAAAGTTCAGGCCACGATGTTGCATTAGAATTTTTTGCAACGAACACTCCCGATCCACACCATTGGACCCTAAACTCATGTTTTGGTGTGTTTGTTTCCGTTTGGGTGCATATGAGACCTTTTTGCTACTTCACGAAACTCGGTGCGAAATGGTCCAACCTAGTGCAATTAATGCAAAAGTTCGTGCCACTAAGTCTCATCAGAATTTCTGAAAACGAGCGCTCTTGATCCTCACAATTGGACCCTAAGCTCATGTTTTCATACGTTTCATTCCGTTTGGGTGCATTCGGGACCGCTTCGCTACCACACAAAACTCGAAGCAAAACAGACCAATTTGGTGTAATTAATGCAAAAGTTTGTGCCAGGATGTCTTGTTAGAGTTACTCTTAACGAATACTCACGATCCACACAATTGGACCCTAAACTCATGTTTTGGTGCATTTTTTCGTTTGGGTGCATTTGGAATAGTTTCACAACTGCACGAAACTTGCTGCAAAACGCGCAAAAATGGTGCAATTAATGCAAAAGTTTGTGCCAGGATGTCTTGTTAGAATTTTTCACAACGAACGCTCCCGATCCACACCATTCGACCGTAAACTCTAGTTTTGGTGCGTTCCTTTCCGTTTGGGTGCATTTGGGACCGTTTCGCTACTGCACAAAACTTGGTGCAAAACGCGCCAGACTGGTGCAATTAATGCAAAAGTTCGTGCCACGATGTCTTGTCGGAATTTTTCGCAAAGAACGCTCCCGATCCACACCATTGGACCCTAAACTCATGTTTTGGTGCGTTTCTTTCCGGTTCGGTGCATCTAGGACCGTTTCGCTACTGTACAAAACTTGCTGCAAAACGAGCCAAACTGGTGCAATTAATGCAAAAATTCGTGCCACGATGTCTTGTTAGATTTTTTCGCAACGAACACTCCCGATCCACACCATTGGACCCTAAACTCATGTTTTGGTGCGTTTCTTTCCGTTTGGGTGCATTTGGGACCGTTTCGCTACCGCACGAAACTTGGTGCAAAATGCGCCAAACTGGTGCAATTAATGTAAAAGTTCATGCCATGATTCGTGTAAGAATTTTTTGCAACGAACGCTCCCGATCCACACCATTAGACCCTAAACTCATGTTTTGGTACGTTTCTTTCCCTTTGGGTGCATTTGGGACCGTTTTTCTACTGCACGAAACTTGGTGCCAAATGGGCCAACCTAGTACAATTAATGCAAAAATTTGTGCCACAAAGTTTCTTCAGAATTTCTCGAAACTTACGCCCCTGATCCATAAAATAGGACCCTAAGCTCATGTTTTCATACATTTCTTTCCGTTTGGGTGCATTCGGGACCGCTTCGCTACCACACAAAACTCGAAGCAAAACGGGCCAAACTAGTGCAATTAATGCAAAAGTTTGTGCCAGGATGTCTTGTTAGAGTTGTTCGTAACGAACGCCCCCGATCCACACAATTGGACCCTAAACTCATGTTTTGGTGCGTTTTTTTTCGATTGGGTACATTTGGAACCGTTTCACAACTGCATGAAAGTTGCTTCAAAACGCGCCAAAATGGTGCAATTAATGCAAAAGTTAGTGCCACGATGTCTTGTTAGAATTTTTCTTAACGAACGCTCCCGATCCACACCATCGGACCCTAAACTCATGTTTTGGTGCGATTCTTTCTGTTTGGGTGCATTTGGGACCATTTCGCTACTGCACGAAACTTGGTGCAAAACGCGCCAGACTGGTGCAATTAATGCAAAAGTTCGTGCCACGATGTCTTGTCGGAAACTTTCGCAAAGAGCACTCCCGATCCACACCATTGGACCCTAAACTCTTGTTTTGGTGCGTTTCTTTCTGGTTGGGTGCATTTCGGATCATTTCGCTACTGCACAAAACTAGCTGCAAAATGCGCCAAACTGGTGCAATTAATGCAAAAGTTCGTGCCACGATGTCTTGTAAGAATTTTTTCTCAACAAACACTCCCGATCCACACCATTGGACCTTAAACTCATGTTTGGGTGCATTTCTTTCTGTTTGGGTGCATTTGGGACCATTTCGCTTCTGCACGAAACTTGGTGCCAAATGTGCCAAACTGGTACAATTAATGGAAAAGTTCAGGCCACGATGTTGCGTTAGAATTTTTTGCAACGAACGCTCCCGATCCACACCATTGGGCCCTAAGCTCATGTTTTGGTGTGTTTGTTTCCGTTTGGGTGCATATGAGACCTTTTTGCTACTTCACGAAACTCGGTGTGAAATGGTCCAACCTAGTGCAATTATTGCAGAAGTTCGTGTCACTAAGTCTCGTCAAAATTTCTGAAAACGAGCGCTCTTGATCCTCACAATTGGACCCTAAGCTCATGTTTTCATACATTTCTTTCCATTTGGGTGCATTAGGGACCGCTTCGCTACAACACAAAACTCGAAGCAAAACAGACCAATCTGGTGCAATTAATGCAAATGTTTGTGCCAGGATGTCTTGTTAGAGTTATTCTTAACGAACACTCACGATCCACACAATTGGACCCTGAAATCATGTTTTGGTGCATTTTTTTCGTTTGGGTGCATTTGGAACCGTTTCGCAACTGCATGAAACTTGCTGTAAAACGCGCCAAACTGGTGCAATTATTGCAAAAGTTCGTGCCACGATGTCTTGTTAGAATTTTTCACAACGAACGCTCCCGATCCACACCATTGGACCGTAAACTCTAGTTTTGGTGCGTTCCTTCCGTTTGGGTGCATTTGGGGCCGTTTCGCTACTGCACGAAACTTGGTGCAAACAAACTAGTGGAATTAATGCAAAAATTCGTGCCATGATGTCTTGTTGGATTTTTTCGCAACGAACACTCCCGATCCACACCATTGGACCTTAAACTCATGTTTTGGTGTGTTCCTTTCCGTTTCAGTGCATTTGGGACCGTTTCGCTCCTGCACAAAACTAGGTGCAAAACGCGCCAGACTGGTGCAATTAATGCAAAAGTTTGTGCCACGATGTCTTGTCAGAATTTTTCGCAAAGAACGTTCCCGATCCACACCATTGGACCCTAAACTCATGTTTTGGTGCGTTTCTTTCCGGTTCGGTGCATCTAGGACCGTTTCGCTACTGTACAAAACTTGCTGCAAAACGAGCCAAACTGGTGCAATTAATGCAAAAATTCGTGCCACGATGTCTTGTTAGATTTTTTCGCAACGAACACTCCCGATCCACACCATTGGACCCTAAACTCATGTTTTGGTGCGTTTCTTTCCGTTTGGGTGCATTTGGGACCGTTTCGCTACCGCACGAAACTTGGTGCAAAATGCGCCAAACTGGTGCAATTAATGTAAAAGTTCATGCCATGATTCATGTAAGAATTTTTCGCAACGAACGCTCCCGATCCACACCATTAGACCCTAAACTCATGTTTTGGTACGTTTCTTTCCCTTTGGGTGCATTTGGGACCGTTTTTCTACTGCACGAAACTTGGTGCCAAATGGGCCAACCTAGTACAATTAATGCAAAAATTTGTGCCACAAAGTCTCTTCAGAATTTCTCGAAACTTACGCCCCCGATCCATAAAATAGGACCCTAAGCTCATGTTTTCATACATTTCTTTCCGTTTGGGTGCATTCGGGACCGCTTCGCTACCACACAAAACTCGAAGCAAAACGGGCCAAACTAGTGCAATTAATGCAAAAGTTTGTGCCAGGATGTCTTGTTAGATTTGTTCGTAACGAACGCCCCCGATCCACACAATTGGACCCTAAACTCATGTTTTGGTGCGTTTTTTTTCGATTGGGTACATTTGGAACCGTTTCACAACTGCATGAAAGTTGCTTCAAAACGCGCCAAAATGGTGCAATTAATGCAAAAGTTAGTGCCACGATGTCTTGTTAGAATTTTTCTTAACGAACGCTCCCGATCCACACCATCGGACCCTAAACTCATGTTTTGGTGCGATTCTTTCTGTTTGGGTGCATTTGGGACCATTTCGCTACTGCACGAAACTTGGTGCAAAACGCGCCAGACTGGTGCAATTAATGCAAAAGTTCGTGCCACGATGTCTTGTCGGAAACTTTCGCAAAGAGCACTCCCGATCCACACCATTGGACCCTAAACTCTTGTTTTGGTGCGTTTCTTTCTGGTTGGGTGCATTTCGGATCATTTCGCTACTGCACAAAACTAGCTGCAAAATGCGCCAAACTGGTGCAATTAATGCAAAAGTTCGTGCCACGATGTCTTGTAAGAATTTTTTCTCAACAAACACTCCCGATCCACACCATTGGACCTTAAACTCATGTTTGGGTGCATTTCTTTCTGTTTGGGTGCATTTGGGACCATTTTGCTTCTGCACGAAACTTGGTGCCAAATGTGCCAAACTGGTACAATTAATGGAAAAGTTCAGGCCACGATGTTGCGTTAGAATTTTTTGCAACGAACGCTCCCGATCCACACCATTGGACCCTAAACTCATGTTTTGGTGTGTTTGTTTCCGTTTGGGTGCATATGAGACCTTTTTGCTACTTCACGAAACTCGGTGTGAAATGGTCCAACCTAGTGCAATTATTGCAGAAGTTCGTGTCACTAAGTCTCGTCAAAATTTCTGAAAACGAGCGCTCTTGATCCTCACAATTGGACCCTAAGCTCATGTTTTCATACATTTCTTTCCATTTGGGTGCATTAGGGACCGCTTCGCTACAACACAAAACTCGAAGCAAAACAGACCAATCTGGTGCAATTAATGCAAATGTTTGTGCCAGGATGTCTTGTTAGAGTTATTCTTAACGAACACTCACGATCCACACAATTGGACCCTGAAATCACGTTTTGGTGCATTTTTTTCGTTTGGGTGCATTTGGAACCGTTTCGCAACTGCATGAAACTTGCTGTAAAACGCGCCAAACTAGTGCAATTATTGCAAAAGTTCGTGCCACGATGTCTTGTTAGAATTTTTCACAACGAACGCTCCGGATCCACACCATTGGACCGTAAACTCTAGTTTTGGTGCGTTCCTTCCGTTTGGGTGCATTTGGGGCCGTTTCGCTACTGCACGAAACTTGGTGCAAACAAACTAGTGCAATTAATGCAAAAATTCGTGCCATGATGTCTTGTTGGATTTTTTCGCAACGAACACTCCCGATCCACACCATTGGACCTTAAACTCATGTTTTGGTGTGTTCCTTTCCGTTTCAGTGCATTTGGGACCGTTTCGCTCCTGCACAAAACTAGGTGCAAAACGCGCCAGACTGGTGCAATTAATGCAAAAGTTTGTGCCACGATGTCTTGTCAGAATTTTTCGCAAAGAACGTTCCCGATCCACACCATTGGACCCTAAACTCTTGTTTTGGTGCGTTTCTTTCTGGTTGGGTGCATTTCGGATCATTTCGCTACTGCACAAAACTAGCTGCAAAACGCGCCAAACTGGTGCAATTAATGCAAAAGTTCGTGCCACGATGTCTTGTAAGAATTTTTTCTCAACAAACGCTCCCAATCCACACCATTGGACCTTAAACTCATGTTTGGGTGCATTTCTTTCTGTTTGGGTGCATTTGGGACCATTTCGCTACTGCACGAAACTTGGTGCCAAATGTGCCAAACTGGTACAATTAATGGAAAAGTTCAGGCCACGATGTTGCGTTAGAATTTTTTGCAACGAATGCTCCCGATCCACACCATTGGACCCTAAACTCATGTTTTGGTGTGTTTGTTTCCGTTTGGGTGCATATGAGACCTTTTTGCTACTTCACGAAATTCGGTGTGAAATGGTCCAACCTAGTGCAATTATTGCAGAAGTTCGTGTCACTAAGTCTCGTCAAAATTTCTGAAAACGAGCGCTCTTGATCCTCACAATTGGACCCTAAGCTCATGTTTTCATACATTTCTTTCCATTTGGGTGCATTAGGGACCGCTTCGCTACAACACAAAACTCGAAGCAAAACAGACCAATCTGGTGCAATTAATGCAAATGTTTGTGCCAGGATGTCTTGTTAGAGTTATTCTTAACGAACACTCACGATCCACACAATTGGACCCTGAAATCATGTTTTGGTGCATTTTTTTCGTTTGGGTGCATTTGGAACCGTTTCGCAACTGCACGAAACTTGCTGTAAAACGCGCCAAACTGGTGCAATTATTGCAAAAGTTCGTGCCACGATGTCTTGTTAGAATTTTTCACAACGAACGCTCCCGATCCACACCATTGGACCGTAAACTCTAGTTTTGGTGCGTTCCTTCCGTTTGGGTGCATTTGGGGCCGTTTCGCTACTGCACGAAACTTGGTGCAAACAAACTAGTGGAATTAATGCAAAAATTCGTGCCATGATGTCTTGTTGGATTTTTTTCGCAACGAACACTCCCAATCCACACCATTGGACCTTAAACTCATGTTTTGGTGTGTTCCTTTCCGTTTCAGTGCATTTGGGACCGTTTCGCTCCTGCACAAAACTAGGTGCAAAACGCGCCAGACTGGTGCAATTAATGCAAAAGTTTGTGCCACGATGTCTTGTCAGAATTTTTCGCAAAGAACGTTCCCGATCCACACCATTGGACCCTAAACTCATGTTTTGGTGCGTTTCTTTCCGGTTGGGTGCATCTGGGACCGTTTCGCTACTGCACAAAACTTGCTGCAAAACAAGCCAAACTGAAGCAATTAATTCAAAATTTTTTGCCACGTTGTCTTGTTAGATTTTTTCGCAACGAACGCTCCCGATCCACACCATTGGACCCTAAACTCATGTTTTGGTGCGTTTCTTTCCGTTTGGGTGCATTTGGAACCGTTTCACTACTGCACGAAACTTGGTGCAAAATGCGCCAAACTGGTGCAATTAATGCAAAAGTTCATGCCATGATGTCGAGTTAGAATTTTTCACAACGAACGCTCCCGATCGACACCATTAAACCCTAAACTCATGTTTTGGTGCGTTTTTTCCCTTTGGGTGCATTTGGGACTGTTTCTCTACTGCACGAAACTCGATGCAAAATAGGCCAACCTGGTGCAATTAATGCAAAAATTCGTGCCACAAAGTCTCGTCAGAATTTCTCGAAACTTACGCTCCCGATCCACACAATTGGACCCTAAGCTCATGTTTTCAAGCATTTCTTTCCGTTTGGGTGCATTCGGGACCGCTTCAGTACCACACAAAACTCATAGCAAAACGGGCCAAAATGGTGCAATTAATGCAAAAGCTTGTGCCAGGATGTCTTGTTAGAGTTATTCTTAACGAACGCCCCCGATCCACACAATTGGACCCTAAACTCATGTTTTGGTGCGTTTTTTTTGTTTGGGTGCGTTTGGAACAGTTTCACAACTGCAGGAAACTTGCTGCAAAATGCGCCAAAATGGTGTAATTAATGCAAATGTTTGTGCCAGGATGTCTTGTCAGAATTTTTCACAACGAACGCTCCCAATCCACACCATTGTACCGTAAACTCTAGTTTTGGTGCCTTCCTTTCCTTTTGGGTGCATTTGGGACCGTTTCGCTACTGCACGAAACTTGGTGCAAACAAACTGGTCGAATTAATGCAAAAATTCGTGCCATGATGTCTTATTAGATTTTTTCGCAACGAACACTCCCGATCCACACCATTGGACCTTAAACTCATGTTTTGGTGCGTTCCTATCCATTTCAGTGCATTTGGGACTGTTTCGCTACTGCACGAAACTTGGTGCAAAACCAGACTGGTGCAATTAATACAAAAGTTCGTGTCACGATGTCTTGTCGGAATTTTTCGTAAAGAACGCTACCGATCCACACCATTGGACCCTAAACTCATGTTTTGGTGCGTTTCTTTCCGGTTCGGTGCATCTAGGACCGTTTCTCTACTGCACAAAACTTGCTGCAAAATGAGCCAAACTGGTGGAATTAATGCAAAAATTCGTGCCACGATGTCTTGTTAGATTTTTCACAACGAACACTCCCGATCCACACCATTGGACCCTAAACTCATGTTTTGGTGCGTTTCTTTCCGTTTGGGTGCATTTGGGACCGTTTCGCTACGGCACGAAACTTGGTGCAAAATGCGCCAAACTGGTGCAATTAATGTAAAAGTTCATGCCATGATTCGTGTAAGAATTTTTCGCAACGAACACTCCCGATCCACACCATTAGACCCTAAACTCATGTTTTGGTGCGTTTCTTTCCCTTTGGGTGCATTTGGGACCGTTTTTCTACTGCATGAAACTCGGTGCCAAATGGACCAACCTAGTACAATTAATGCAAAAATTTGTGCCACAAAGTTTCTTCAGAATTTCTCGAAACTTACGCCCCCGATCCACACAATAGGACCCTAAGCTCATGTTTTCATACATTTCTTTCCGTTTGGGTGGCATTCGGGACCGCTTCGCTACAACACAAAACTCGAAGCAAAACAGGCCAAACTGGTGCAATTAATGCAAAAAGTTTGTGCCAGGATGTCTTGTTAGAGTTATTCTTAATGAACGCCCCCGATCCACACAATTGGACCCTAAAGTCATGTTTTGGGCATTTTTTTCGATTGGGTACATTTGGAACCGTTTCACAACTGCATGAAAGTTGCTTCAAAAACGCGCCAAAATGGTGCAAGTAATGCAAAAGCTAGTGCCACGATGTCTTGTTAGAATTTTTCTTTAACGAACGCTCCCGATCCACATCATCGGACCCTAAAACTCATGTTTTTGGTGCTATTCTTTCCGCTTGGGTGCATTTGTGGGACCGTTTCGCTAATGCAAAAGTTTGTGCCATGATGTCTTGTTAGAGTTTTTTAATGAACGCCCCCGATCCACACCATTGGACCTTAAACTCATGTTTTGGTGTTTTTTTCAGTGCATTTGGACCGTTTCGCACCTGCAAAAGTGCTTCAAAACGCGCCAATGGTGCAATTAATGCAAAAGTTTGTGCCACGATGTCTTGTTAGAATTTTTCTTAACGAACGCTCCCGATCCACACCATTGGACCCTAAACTCATGTTTTGGTGCGTTTCTTTCCGTTCGGTGCATTAGGACCGTTTCGCTACTGCACAAAACTTGTGCAAAACGACGCCAAACTGGTGCAATTAATGCAAAAGTTCGTGCCACGATTTTTCGGTTAACTTTCGCAAGAGCACCCGATCCACACCATTGGACCCTAAACTCTTGTTTTGGTGCGTTTCTTTTCCGTTGGGTGCATTTGGGACCATTTCGCTGCACAAAACTTGTGCAAAACGCCAAACTGGTGCAATTAATGCAAAAGTTCGTGCCACAATGTCTCAGTAAGAATTTTTCGCAACAACGCTCCCGATCCACACCATTAGACCCTAAACTCATGTTTGGTGCGTTTCTTTCAGTTTGGGTGCATTTGGGACCGTTTCGCTACTGCACGAAACTTGGTGCCAAATGGGCCAACTGGTACAACTAATGAAAAGTTGGCCACGATGTTCGTTAGAATTTTTTAACGAACGCCCCGATCCACAATGGACCCTAAAGCTCATGTTTTGGTGTTTTTTCCGTTTGGGTGCATATGAGACGCTTCGCTACTTCACAAAACTCGTGAAATGGCCAAACTAGTGCAATTAATGCAAAGTTTGTGCCACAATGTCTTGTAGAATTTCGAACGAACGCCGATCCCACAATTGGACCCTAAACTCTGTTTTTCGTTTTTCATTGGGTGCATTGGACACTTCACACACAACTCGAAGCAAAAGACCAATCTGGTGCAATTAATGTAAAAGTTGTGCCAGGATGTCTTGTTAGAGTTATTCTTAACGAACACTCACGATCCACACAATTGGACCCTGAACTCATTTTTTGGTGCATTTTTTTCATTTGGGTGCATTTGGAACCGTTTCGCAACTGCACGAAACTTGCTGTAAAACGCGCCAAACTGGTGCAATTATTGCAAAAGTTCGTGCCACGATGTCTTGTTAGAATTTTTCACAACGAACGCTCCCGATCCACACCATTGGACCATAAACTCTAGTTTTGGTGCGTTCCTTTCCGTTTGGGTGCATTTGGGGCCGTTTCGCTACTGCACGAAACTTGGTGCAAACAAACTGGTGGAATTAATGCAAAAATTCGTGCCATGATGTCTTGTTAGATTTTTTCGCAACGAACACTCCCGATCCACACCATTGGACCTTAAACTCATGTTTTGGTGCGTTCCTTTCCGTTTCAGTGCATTTGGGACCGTTTCGCTCCTGCACAAAACTAGGTGCAAAACGCACCAGACTGGTGCAATTAATGCAAAAGTTCGTGCCACGATGTCTTGTCAGAATTTTTCGCAAAGAATGCTCCCGATCCACACCATTGGACCCTAAACTCATGTTTTGGTGCGTTTCTTTCCGGTTGGGTGCATCTGGGACCGTTTCGCTACTGCACAAAACTTGCTGCAAAACGAGCCAAACTGGTGCAATTAATGCAAACAATTTTGCCACGTTGTCTTGTTAGATTTTTTCGCAATGAATGCTCCCGATCCACACCATTGGACCCTAAACTCATGTTTTGGTGCGTTTCTTTCCATTTGGGTGCATTTGGGACCGTTTCACTACTGCACGAAACTTGGTGCAAAATGCGCCAAATTGGTGCAATTAATGCAAAAGTTCATGCCATGATATTGCTTTAGATTTTTTCGCAATGAACGCTCCCGATCCACACCATTAAACCCTAAACTCATGTTTTGGTGCGTTTCTTTCCCTTTGGGTGCATTTGGGACTGTTTCTCTACTGCACGAAACTCGATGCAAAATGGGCCAACCTGGTGCAATTAATGCAAAAATTCGTGCCACAAAGTCTCGTCAGAATTTCTCAAAACTTACGCTCCCGATCCACACAATTGGACCCAAAGCTCATGTTTTCATACGTTTCTTTCCATTTGGGTGCATTAGGGACCGCTTCGCTACAACACAAAACTCGAAGCAAAACAGACCAATCTGGTGCAATTAATGTAAATGTTTGTGCCAGGATGTCTTGTTAGAGTTATTCTTTACGAACACTCACGATCCACACAATTGGACCCTGAACTCATGTTTTGGTGCATTTTTTTCATTTGGTTGCATTTGGAACCGTTTCGCAACTGCACGAAACTTGCTGTAAAACGCGCCAAACTGGTGCAATTATTGCAAAAGTTCGTGCCACGATGTCTTGTTAGAATTTTTCACAACGAATGCTCTCGATCCACGCCATTGGACCGTAAACTCTAGTTTTGGTGCGTTCCTTTCCGTTTGGGTGCATTTGGGGCCGTTTCGCTACTGCACGAAACTTCGTGCAAACAAACTGGTGGAATTAATGCAAAAATTCGTGCCATGATGTCTTGTTAGATTTTTTTCGCAACGAACACTCCTGATCCACACCATTGGACCTTAAACTCATGTTTTGGTGCGTTTCTTTCCGTTTGGGGGCATTTGGGACCGTTTCACTACTGCACGAAACTTGGTGCAAAATGCGCCAAATTGGTGCAATTAATGCAAAAGTTCATGCCATGATATTGCGTTAGAATTTTTCGCAATGAATGCTCCCGATCCACACCATTAAACCCTAAACTCATGTTTTGGTGCGTTTCTTTCCCTTTGGGTGCATTTGGGACTGTTTCTCTACTGCACGAAACTCGATGCAAAATGGGCCAACCTGGTGCAATTAATGCAAAAATTCGTGCCACAAAGTCTCGTCAGAATTTCTCAAAACTTACGCTCCCGATCCACACAATTGGACCCAAAGCTCATGTTTTCATACGTTTCTTTCCATTTGGGTGCATTAGGGACCGCTTCGCTACAACACAAAACTCGAAGCAAAACAGACCAATCTAGTGCAATTAATGTAAATGTTTGTGCCAGGATGTCTTGTTAGAGTTATTCTTTACGAACACTCACGATCCACACAATTGGACCCTGAACTCATGTTTTGGTGCATTTTTTTTCATTTGGTTGCATTTGGAACCGTTTCGCAACTGCACGAAACTTGCTGTAAAACGCGCCAATCTGGTGCAATTATTGCAAAAGTTCGTGCCACGATGTCTTGTTAGAATTTTTCACAACGAACGCTCCCGATCCACACCATTGGACCATAAACTCTAGTTTTGGTGCGTTCCTTTCCGTTTGGGTGCATTTGGGGCCGTTTCGCTACTGCACGAAACTTGGTGCAAACAAACTGGTGGAATTAATGCAAAAATTCGTGCCATGATGTATTGTTAGATTTTTTCGCAACGAACACTCCCGATCCACACCATTGGACCTTAAACTCATGTTTTGGTGCGTTCCTTTCCGTTTCAGTGCATTTGGGACCGTTTCGCTCCTGCACAAAACTAGGTGCAAAACGCGCCAGACTGGTGCAATTAATGCAAAAGTTTGTGCCACGATGTCTTGTCAGAATTTTTCGCAAAGAACGTTCCCGATCCACACCATTGGACCCTAAACTCATGTTTTGGTGCGTTTCTTTCCGGTTGGGTGCATCTGGGACCGTTTCGCTACTGCACAAAACTTGCTGCAAAACAAGCCAAACTGGAGCAATTAATTCAAAATTTTTTGCCGCGTTGTCTTGTTAGATTTTTTCGCAACGAACGCTCCCGATCCACACCATTGGACCCTGAACACATGTTTTGGTGCGTTTCTTTCCGTTTGGGTGCATTTGGAACCGTTTCACTACTGCACGAAACTTGGTGCAAAATGCGCCAAACTGGTGCAATTAATGCAAAAGTTCATGCCATGATGTCGAGTTAGAATTTTTCACAACGAACGCTCCCGATCGACACCATTAAACCCTAAACTCATGTTTTGGTGTGTTTTTTCCCTTTGGGTGCATTTGGGACTGTTTCTCTACTGCACGAAACTCGATGCAAAATAGGCCAACCTGGTGCAATTAATGCAAAAATTCGTGCCACAAAGTCTCGTCAGAATTTCTCGAAACTTACGCTCCCGATCCACACAATTGGACCCTAAGCTCATGTTTTCAAGCATTTCTTTCCGTTTGGGTGCATTCGGGACCGCTTCAGTACCACACAAAACTCATAGCAAAACGGGCCAAAATGGTGCAATTAATGCAAAAGCTTGTGCCAGGATGTCTTGTTAGAGTTATTCTTAACGAACACCCCCGATCCACACAATTGGACCCTAAACTCATGTTTTGGTGCGTTTTTTTTGTTTGGGTGCGTTTGGAACAGTTTCACAACTGCAGGAAACTTGCTGCAAAACGCGCCAAAATGGTGTAATTAATGCAAATGTTTGTGCCAGGATGTCTTGTCAGAATTTTTCACAACGAACGCTCCCAATCCACACCATTGTACCGTAAACTCTAGTTTTGGTGCCTTCCTTTCCTTTTGGGTGCATTTGGGACCGTTTCGCTACTGCACGAAACTTGGTGCAAACAAACTGGTCGAATTAATGCAAAAATTCGTGCCATGATGTCTTATTAGATTTTTTCGCAACGAACACTCCCGATCCACACCATTGGACCTTAAACTCATGTTTTGGTGCGTTCCTATCCATTTCAGTGCATTTGGGACTGTTTCGCTACTGCACGAAACTTGGTGCAAAACCAGACTGGTGCAATTAATACAAAAGTTCGTGTCACGATGTCTTGTCGGAATTTTTCGTAAAGAACGCTACCGATCCACACCATTGGACCCTAAACTCATGTTTTGGTGCGTTTCTTTCCGGTTCGGAGCATCTAGGACCGTTTCTCTACTGCACAAAACTTGCTGCAAAATGAGCCAAACTGGTGGAATTAATGCAAAAATTCGTGCCACGATGTCTTGTTAGATTTTTCACAACGAACGCTCCCGATCCACACCATTGGACCCTAAACTCATGTTTTGGTGCGTTTCTTTCCGTTTGGGTGCATTTGGGACCGTTTCGCTACGGCACGAAACTTGGTGCAAAATGCGCCAAACTGGTGCAATTAATGTAAAAGTTCATGCCATGATTCGTGTAAGAATTTTTCGCAACGAACACTCCCGATCCACACCATTAGACCCTAAACTCATGTTTTGGTGCGTTTCTTTCCCTTTGGGTGCATTTGGGACCGTTTTTCTACTGCATGAAACTCGGTGCCAAATGGGCCAACCTAGTACAATTAATGCAAAAATTTGTGCCACAAAGTTTCTTCAGAATTTCTCGAAACTTACGCCCCCGATCCACACAATAGGACCCTATGCTCATGTTTTCATACATTTCTTTCCGTTTGGGTGCATTCGGGACCGCTTCGCTACCACACAAAACTCGAAGCAAAACAGGCCAAACTGGTGCAATTAATGCAAAAGTTTGTGCCAGGATGTCTTGTTAGAGTTATTCTTAATGAACGCCCCCGATCCACACAATTGGACCCTAAAGTCATGTTTTGGTGCATTTTTTTCGATTGGGTACATTTGGAACCGTTTCACAACTGCATGAAAGTTGCTTCAAAACGCGCCAAAATGGTGCAATTAATGCAAAAGCTAGTGCCACGATGTCTTGTTAGAATTTTTCTTAACGAACACTCCCGATCCACATCATCGGACCCTAAACTCATGTTTTGGTGCTATTCTTTCCGCTTGGGTGCATTTGGGACCGTTTCGCTACTGCACGAAACTTGGTGCAAAACACGCCAGACTGGTGCAATTAATGCAAAAGTTCGTGCCATGATGTCTTGTCGGAAACTTTCGCAAAGAGCACGCCCGATCCACACCATTGGACCCTAAACTCTTGTTTTGGTGCGTTTCTTTCTGGTTGGGTGCATTTCGGACCATTTCGCTACTGCACAAAACTTGCTGCAAAACGCGCCAAACTAGTGCAATTAATGCAAAAGTTCGTGCCACAATGTCTTGTAAGAATTTTTTCGCAACAAACGCTCCCGATCCACACCATTGGACCTTAAACTCATGTTTTGGTGCGTTTCTTTCAGTTTGGGTGCATTTGGGACCGTTTCGCTACTGCACGAAACTTGGTGCCAAATGCGCCAAACTGGTACAATTAATGGAAAAGTTCAGGCCACGATGTTGCGTTAGAATTTTTTTTAACGAACGCTCCCGATCCACACCATTGGACCCTAAAGTCATGTTTTGGTGTGTTTGTTTCCGTTTGGGTGCATATGAGACCTTTTTGCTACTTCACGAAACTCGGTGTGAAATGGTCCAACCTAGTGCAATTAATGCAAAAGTTTGTGCCACTAAGTCTCGTCAGAATTTCTGAAAACGAGCGCTCTTGATCCTCACAATTGGACCCTAAGCTCATGTTTTCATACGTTTCTTTCCATTTGGGTGCATTAGGGACCACTTCGCTACAACACAAAACTCGAAGCAAAATAGACCAATCTGGTGCAATTAATGTAAAAGTTTGTGCCAGGATGTCTTGTTAGAGTTATTCTTAACGAACACTCACGATCCACACAATTGGACCCTGAACTCATTTTTTGGTGCATTTTTTTCATTTGGGTGCATTTGGAACCGTTTCGCAACTGCACGAAACTTGCTGTAAAACGCGCCAAACTGGTGCAATTATTGCAAAAGTTCGTGCCACGATGTCTTGTTAGAATTTTTCACAACGAACGCTCCCGATCCACACCATTGGACCATAAACTCTAGTTTTGGTGCGTTCCTTTCCGTTTGGGTGCATTTGGGGCCGTTTCGCTACTGCACGAAACTTGGTGCAAACAAACTGGTGGAATTAATGCAAAAATTCGTGCCATGATGTCTTGTTAGATTTTTTCGCAACGAACACTCCCGATCCACACCATTGGACCTTAAACTCATGTTTTGGTGCGTTCCTTTCCGTTTCAGTGCATTTGGGACCGTTTCGCTCCTGCACAAAACTAGGTGCAAAACGCACCAGACTGGTGCAATTAATGCAAAAGTTTGTGCCACGATGTCTTGTCAGAATTTTTCGCAAAGAACGCTCCCGATCCACACCATTGGACCCTAAACTCATGTTTTGGTGCGTTTCTTTCCGGTTGGGTGCATCTGGGACCGTTTCGCTACTGCACAAAACTTGCTGCAAAACGAGCCAAACTGGTGCAATTAATGCAAACAATTTTGCCACGTTGTCTTGTTAGATTTTTTCGCAATGAATGCTCCCGATCCACACCATTGGACCCTAAACTCATGTTTTGGTGCGTTTCTTTCCATTTGGGTGCATTTGGGACCGTTTCACTACTGCACGAAACTTGGTGCAAAATGCGCCAAATTGGTGCAATTAATGCAAAAGTTCATGCCATGATATTGCTGTAGATTTTTTCGCAATGAACGCTCCCGATCCACACCATTAAACCCTAAACTCATGTTTTGGTGCGTTTCTTTCCCTTTGGGTGCATTTGGGACTGTTTCTCTACTGCACGAAACTCGATGCAAAATGGGCCAACCTGGTGCAATTAATGCAAAAATTCGTGCCACAAAGTCTCGTCAGAATTTCTCAAAACTTACGCTCCCGATCCACACAATTGGACCCAAAGCTCATGTTTTCATACGTTTCTTTCCATTTGGGTGCATTAGGGACCGCTTCGCTACAACACAAAACTCGAAGCAAAACAGACCAATCTGGTGCAATTAATGTAAATGTTTGTGCCAGGATGTCTTGTTAGAGTTATTCTTTACGAACACTCACGATCCACACAATTGGACCCTGAACTCATGTTTTGGTGCATTTTTTTTCATTTGGTTGCATTTGGAACCGTTTCGCAACTGCACGAAACTTGCTGTAAAACGCGCCAAACTGGTGCAATTATTGCAAAAGTTCGTGCCACGATGTCTTGTTAGAATTTTTCACAACGAATGCTCTCTATCCACGCCATTGGACCGTAAACTCTAGTTTTGGTGCGTTCCTTTCCGTTTGGGTGCATTTGGGGCCGTTTCGCTACTGCACGAAACTTCGTGCAAACAAACTGGTGGAATTAATGCAAAAATTCGTGCCATGATGTCTTGTTAGATTTTTTTCGCAACGAACACTCCTGATCCACACCATTGGACCTTAAACTCATGTTTTGGTGCGTTTCTTTCCGTTTGGGGGCATTTGGGACCGTTTCACTACTGCACGAAACTTGGTGCAAAATGCGCCAAATTGGTGCAATTAATGCAAAAGTTCATGCCATGATATTGCGTTAGAATTTTTCGCAATGAATGCTCCCGATCCACACCATTAAACCCTAAACTCATGTTTTGGTGCGTTTCTTTCCCTTTGGGTGCATTTGGGACTGTTTCTCTACTGCACGAAACTCGATGCAAAATGGGCCAACCTGGTGCAATTAATGCAAAAATTCGTGCCACAAAGTCTCGTCAGAATTTCTCGAAACTTATGCTCCCGATCCACACAATTGGACCCTAAGCTCATGTTTTCAAGCATTTCTTTCCGTTTGGGTGCATTCGGGACCGCTTCAGTACCACACAAAACTCGAAGCAAAATGGGCCAAAATGGTGCAATTAATGCAAAAGCTTGTGCCAGGATGTCTTGTTAGAGTTATTCTTAACGAACGCCCCCGATCCACACAATTGGACCCTAAACTCATGTTTGGTGCGTTTTTTTTGTTTGGGTGCATTTGGAACAGTTTCATAACTGCACGAAACTTGCTGCAAAACACGCCAAAATGGTGCAATTAATGCAAAAGTTTGTTCCAGGATGTCTTGTTAAAATTTTTCACAACGAATGCTCCCGATCCACGCCATTGGACCGTAAACTCTAGTTTTGGTGCGTTCCTTTCCGTTTGGGTGCATTTGGGACCGTTTCGCTACTGCACGAAACTTGGTGCAAACAAACTGGTGGAATTAATGCAAAAATTTGTGCCATGATGTCTTATTAGATTTTTCGCAACTAACACTCCCGATCCACAACATTGGACCTTAAACTCATGTTTTGGTGCGTTCCATTCCGTTTCAATGCATTTGGGACTGTTTCGCTACTGCACGAAACTTGGTGCAAAACGCACCAGACTGGTCCATTTATTCCAAAGTTTCGTGCCACGATGTCTTGTCAGAATTTTTCGCAAAGAACGCTCCCGATCCACACCATTGGACCCTAAACTCATGTTTTGGTGCGTTTCTTTCCGGTTGGGTGCATCTGGGACCGTTTCGCTACTGCACAAAACTTGCTGCAAAACGAGTCAAACTGGTGCAATTAATGCAGAAATTTCTGCCACGTTGTCTTGTTAGATTTTTTCGCAACGAACGCTCCCGATCCACACCATTTGACTCTAAACTCATGTTTTGGTGCGTTTCTTTCCGTTTGGGTGCATTCGGGACCGTTTCGCTACTGCATGGAACTTGGTGCAAAATGCGCTAAACTGGTGCAATTCATGCAAAAGTTCATGCCATGATGTCGTGTTAGAATTTTTCGCAACGAACTTTCCCGATCCACACCATTGGACCTTAAACTCATGTTTTGGTGCGTTCCTTTCCGTTTCAGTGCATTTGGGACTAATTCGCTACTGCACAAAACTTTGCGCAAAACGCGCCAGACTGGTGCAATTAATGCAAAAGTTCGTGCCACGATGTCTTGTCGGAATTTTTCGCAAAGAACACTACCGATCCACACCATTGGACCCTAAACTCTAGTTTTGGTGTGTTCCTTTCCGTTTGCGTGCATTTGGGGCCGTTTCGCTACTGCACGAAACTTGGTGCAAACAAACTGGTGGAATTAATGCAAAATTCGTGCCATGATGTCTTGTTAGATTTTTTCGCAACGAACACTCCCGATCCACACCGTTGGACCTTAAACTCATGTTTTGGTGCGTTCCTTTCCGTTTCAGTGCATTTAGGACCGTTTCGCTACTGCACAAAACTTGGTGCAAAACGCGCCAGACTAGTGCAATTAATGCAAAAGTTCGTGCCACGATGTCTTGTCGGAATTTTTCGCAAAGAACCCTCCCGATCCACACCATTGGACCCTAAACTCATGTTTTGGTGCGTTTCTTTCCCTTTGGGTGCATTAGGGACCGTTTCTCTACTGCACGAAATTCGGTGCAAAATGGGCCAACCTGGTGCAATTAATGCAAAAATCCGTGCCACAAAGTCTCATCAGAATTTCTCGAAACTTACGCTCCCGATCCACACAATTGGACCCTAAGCTCATGTTTTCATGCATTTCTTTCCGTTTGGGTGCATTCGGGACCACTTCACTACCACACAAAACTCGTAGCAAAACGGGCCAAACTGGTGCAATTAATGCAAAAGTTTGTGGCAGGATGTCTTATTAGAGTTATTCTTAACGAACGCCCCCGATGCACACAATTGGACCCTAAACTCATGTTTTGATGCATTTTTTTGTTTGTGTGCGTTTGGAACAGTTTCACAACTGCACAAAACTTGCTGCAAAACGCGCCAAAATGGTGCAATTAATGCAAAAGTTTGTGCCAGGATGTCTTGTTAGAATTTTTCACAACGAATGCTTCCGATCTACGCCTTTGGACCGTAAACTCTAGTTTTGGTGCGTTCGTTTCCGTTTGGGTGCATTTGGGACCGTTTCGCTACTGCACGAAACTTGGTGCAAACAAACTTGTGGAATTAATGCAAAAATTCGTGCCATGATGTCTTATTAGATTTTATCGCAACGAACACTCCCGATCCACACCGTTGGACCTTAAACTCATGTTTTGGTGCGTTCCTTTCCGTTTCAGTGCATTTGTGACTGTTTTCGCTACTTGGTGCAATACGCGCAAGACTGGTGCAATTAATGCAAAAGTTTGTGCCACGATGTCTTTTCAGAATTTTTCGCAAAGAATGCTCCCGATCCACACCATTGGACCCTAAACTCATGTTTTGGTACGTTTCTTTCCGGTTGGGTGCATCTGGGACCGTTTCGCTACTGCACAAAACTTGCTGCAAAACGAGTCAAACTGGTGCAATTAATGCAAAAATTTCTGCCACGCTGTCTTGTTAGATTTTTTCGCAACGAACGCTCCCGATCCACACCATTGGACTCTAAACTCATGTTTTGGTGCATTTCTTTCCGTTTGGGTGCATTCGGGACCGTTTCGCTACTGCACGGAACTTGGTGCAAAATGCGCTAAACTGGTGCAATTCATGCAAAAGTTCATACCATGATGTCGTGTTAGAATTTTTCGCAACGAACTTTCCCGATCCACACCATTGGACCTTAAACTCATGTTTTGGTGCGTTCCTTTCCGTTTCAGTGCATTTGGGACTATTTCGCTACTGCACAAAACTTTGCGCAAAACGCGCCAGACTGGTGCAATTAATGCAAAAGTTCGTGCCACGATGTCTTGTCGGAATTTTTCGCAAAGAACACTACCGATCCACACCATTGGACCCTAAACTCTAGTTTTGGTGCGTTCCTTTCCGTTTGCGTGCATTTGGGGCCGTTTCGCTACTGCACGAAACTTGGTGCAAACAAACTGGTGGAATTAATGCAAAATTCGTGCCATGATGTCTTGTTAGATTTTTTCGCAACGAACACTCCCGATCCACACCGTTGGACCTTAAACTCATGTTTTGGTGTGTTCCTTTCCGTTTCAGTGCATTTAGGACCGTTTCGCTACTGCACAAAACTTGGTGCAAAACGCGCCAGACTGGTGCAATTAATGCAAAGTTCGTGCCACGATGTCTTGTCGGAATTTTTCGCAAAGAACCCTCCCGATCCACACCATTGGACCCTAAACTCATGTTTTGGTGCGTTTCTTTCCGGTTGGGTGCATCTGGGACCGTTTCGCTACTGCACAAAACTTGCTGCAAAACGAGCCAAACTGGTGCAATTAATGCAGAAATTTCTGCCACGTTGTCTTGTTAGATTTTTTCGCAACGAATGCTCCCGATCCACACCATTTGACACTAAACTCATGTTTTGGTGCGTTTCTTTCCGTTTGGGTGCATTCGGGACCGTTTCGCTACTGCACGGAACTTGGTGCAAAATGCGCTAAACTAGTGCAATTCATGCAAAAGTTCAGGCCACGATGTTGCTTTAGAATTTTTCGCAACGAACGCTCCCGATCCACACCGTTGGACCCTAAACTCATGTTTTGGTGTGTTTGTTTCCGTTTGGGTGCATATGAGACCTTTTTGCTAATTCACGAAACTCGGTGGAATTAATGCAAAAATTTGTGCCATGATGTCTTGTTAGATTTTTTCGCAACGAACGCTCCCGATCCACACCATTGGACCTTAAACTCATGTTTTGGTGCGTTCCTTTCCGTTTCAGTGCATTTGGGACTGTTTCGCTACTGCACAAAACATGGTGCAAAATGCGCCAGACTGGTGCAATTAATGCAAAAGTTCGTGCCACGATGTCTTGTCGGAATTTTTCGCAAAGAACACTCTCGATCCACACCATTGGACCCTAAACTCATGTTTTGGTGCGTTTCTTTCCCTTTGGGTGCATTAGGGACCATTTCTCTACTGCACGAAATTCGGTGCAAAATGGGCCAACCTGGTGCAATTAATGCAAAAATCCGTGCCACAAAGTCTCATCAGAATTTCTCGAAACTTACGCTCCCGATCCACACAATTGGACCCTAAGCTCATGTTTTCATGCATTTCTTTCCGTTTGGGTGCATTCGGGACCACTTCACTACCACACAAAACTCGTAGCAAAACGGGCCAAACTGGTGCAATTAATGCAAAAGTTTGTGGCAGGATGTCTTATTAGAGTTATTCTTAACGAACGCCCCCGATGCACACAATTGGACCCTAAACTCATGTTTTGATGCATTTTTTTGTTTGTGTGCGTTTGGAACAGTTTCACAACTGCACGAAACTTGCTGCAAAACGCGCCAAAATGGTGCAATTAATGCAAAAGTTTGTGTCAGGATGTCTTGTTAGAATTTTTCACAACGAACGCTTCCGATCTACGCCTTTGGACCGTAAACTTTAGTTTTGGTGCGTTCGTTTCCGTTTGGGTGCATTTGGGACCGTTTCGCTACTGCACGAAACTTGGTGCAAACAAACTTGTGGAATTAATGCAAAAATTCGTGCCATGATGTCTTATTAGATTTTATCGCAACGAACACTCCCGATCCACACCGTTGGACCTTAAACTCATGTTTTGGTGCGTTCCTTTCCGTTTCAGTGCATTTGGGACTGTTTTCGCTACTTGGTGCAATACGCGCAAGACTGGTGCAATTAATGCAAAAGTTTGTGCCACGATGTCTTTTCAGAATTTTTCGCAAAGAATGCTCCCGATCCACACCATTGGACCCTAAACTCATGTTTTGGTACGTTTCTTTCCGGTTGGGTGCATCTGGGACCGTTTCGCTACTGCACAAAACTTGCTGCAAAACGAGTCAAACTGGTGCAATTAATGCAAAAATTTCTGCCACGCTGTCTTGTTAGATTTTTTCGCAACGAACGCTCCCGATCCACACCATTTGACTCTAAACTCATGTTTTGGTGCATTTCTTTCCGTTTGGGTGCATTCGGGACCGTTTCGCTAGTGCACGGAACTTGGTGCAAAATGCGCTAAACTGGTGCAATTCATGCAAAAGTTCATACCATGATGTCGTGTTAGAATTTTTCGCAACGAACTTTCCCGATCCACACCATTGGACCTTAAACTCATGTTTTGGTGCGTTCCTTTCCGTTTCAGTGCATTTGGGACTATTTCGCTACTGCACAAAACTTTGCGCAAAACGCGCCAGACTGGTGCAATTAATGCAAAAGTTCGTGCCACGATGTCTTGTCGGAATTTTTCGCAAAGAACACTACCGATCCACACCATTGGACCCTAAACTCTAGTTTTGGTGCGTTCCTTTCCGTTTGCGTGCATTTGGGGCCGTTTCGCTACTGCACGAAACTTGGTCCAAACAAACTGGTGGAATTAATGCAAAATTCGTGCCATGATGTCTTGTTAGATTTTTTCGCAACGAACACTCCCGATCCACACCGTTGGACCTTAAACTCATGTTTTGGTGTGTTCCTTTCCGTTTCAGTGCATTTAGGACCGTTTCGCTACTGCACAAAACTTGGTGCAAAACGCGCCAGACTGGTGCAATTAATGCAAAAGTTCGTGCCACGATGTCTTGTCAGAATTTTTCGCAAAGAACCCTCCCGATCCACACCATTGGACCCTAAACTCATGTTTTGGTGCGTTTCTTTCCGGTTGGGTGCATCTGGGACCGTTTCGCTACTGCACAAAACTTGCTGCAAAACGAGCCAAACTGGTGCAATTAATGCAAAAATTTCTACCACGTTGTCTTGTTAGATTTTTTCGCAACGAACGCTCCCGATCCACACCATTTGACACTAAACTCATGTTTTGGTGCGTTTCTTTCCGTTTGGGTGCATTCGGGACCGTTTCACTACTGCACGGAACTTGGTGCAAAATGCGCTAAACTGGTGCAATTCATGCAAAAGTTCAGGCCACGATGTTGCTTTAGAATTTTTCGCAACGAACGCTCCCGATCCACACCGTTGGACCCTGAACTCATGTTTTGGTGTGTTTGTTTCCGTTTGGGTGCATATGAGACCTTTTTGCTAATTCATGAAACTCGGTGGAATTAATGCAAAAATTTGTGCCATGATGTCTTGTTAGATTTTTTCGCAACGAACGCTCCCGATCCACACCATTGGACCTTAAACTCATGTTTTGGTGCGTTCCTTTCCGTTTTAGTGCATTTGGGACTGTTTCGCTACTGCAGAAAACATGGTGCAAAATGCGCCAGACTGGTGCAATTAATGCAAAAGTTCGTGCCACGATGTCTTGTCGGAATTTTTCGCAAAGAACACTCTCGATCCACACCATTGGACCCTAAACTCATGTTTTGGTGCGTTTCTTTCCCTTTGGGTGCATTAGGGACCGTTTCTCTACTGCACGAAATTCGGTGCAAAATGGGCCAACCTGGTGCAATGAATGCAAAAATCCGTGCCACAAAGTCTCTTCAGAATTTCTCGAAACTTACGCTCCCGATCCACACAATTAGACCCTAAGCTCATGTTTTCATGCATTTCTTTCCGTTTGGGTGCATTCGGGACCGCTTCACTACCACACAAAACTCGTAGCAAAACGGGCCAAACTGGTGCAATTAATGCAAAAGTTTGTGGCAGGATGTCTTATTAGAGTTATTCTTAACGAACGCCCCCGATCCACACAATTGGACCCTAAACTCATGTTTTGATGCATTTTTTTGTTTGTGTGCGTTTGGAACAGTTTCACAACTGCACGAAACTTGCTGCAAAACGCGCCAAAATGGTGCAATTAATGCAAAAGTTTGTGCCAGGATGTCTTTAGAATTTTTCACAACGAATGCTTCCGATCTATACCTTTGGACCGTAAACTCTAGTTTTGGTGCGTTCGTTTCCGTTTGGGTGCATTTGGGACCGTTTCGCTACTGCACGAATCTTGGTGCAAACAAACTTGTGGAATTAATGCAAAAATTCGCGCCATGATGTCTTATTAGATTTTATCGCAACGAACACTCCCGATCCACACCGTTGGACCTTAAACTCATGTTTTGGTGCGTTCCTTTCCGTTTCAGTGCATTTGGGACTGTTTTCGCTACTTGGTGCAATACGCGCAAGACTGGTGCAATTAATGCAAAAGTTTGTGCCACGATGTCTTTTCAGAATTTTTCGCAAAGAATGCTCCCGATCCACACCATTGGACCCTAAACTCATGTTTTGGTGCGTTTCTTTTCGGTTGGGTGCATCTGGGACCGTTTCGCTACTGCACAAAACTTGCTGCAAAACGAGTCAAACTGGTGCAATTAATGCAAAAATTTCTGCCACGTTGTCTTGTTAGATTTTTTCGCAACGAACGCTCCCGATCCACACCATTTGACTCTAAACTCATGTTTTGGTGCATTTCTTTCCGTTTGGGTGCATTCGGGACCGTTTCGCTACTGCACGGAACTTGGTGCAAAATGCGCTAAACTGGTGCAATTCATGCAAAAGTTCATACCATGATGTCGTGTTAGAATTTTTCGCAACGAACTTTCCCGATCCACACCATTGGACCTTAAACTCATGTTTTGGTGCGTTCCTTTCCGTTTCAGTGCATTTGGGACTATTTCGCTACTGCACAAAACTTTGCGCAAAACGCGCCAGACTGGTGCAATTAATGCAAAAGTTCGTGCCACGATGTCTTGTCGGAATTTTTCGCAAAGAACACTACCGATCCACACCATTGGACCCTAAACTCTAGTTTTGGTGCGTTCCTTTCCGTTTGCGTGCATTTGGGGCCGTTTCGCTACTGCACGAAACTTGGTGCAAACAAACTGGTGGAATTAATGCAAAATTCGTGCCATGATGTCTTGTTAGATTTTTTCGCAACGAACACTCCCGATCCACACCGTTGGACCTTAAACTCATGTTTTGGTGTGTTCCTTTCCGTTTCAGTGCATTTAGGACCGTTTCGCTACAGCACAAAACTTGGTGCAAAACGCGCCAGACTGGTGCAATTAATGCAAAAGTTCTTGCCACGATGTCTTGTCGGAATTTTTCGCAAAGAACCCTCCCGATCCACACCATTGGACCCTAAACTCATGTTTTGGTGCGTTTCTTTCCGGTTGGGTGCATCTGGGACCGTTTCGCTACTGCACAAAACTTGCTGCAAAACGAGCCAAACTGGTGCAATTAATGCAAAAATTTCTACCACGTTGTCTTGTTAGATTTTTTCGCAACGAACGCTCCCGATCCACACCATTTGACACTAAACTCATGTTTTGGTGCGTTTCTTTCCGTTTGGGTGCATTCGGGACCGTTTCACTACTGCACGGAACTTGGTGCAAAATGCGCTAAACTGGTGCAATTCATGCAAAAGTTCAGGCCACGATGTTGCTTTAGAATTTTTCGCAACGAACGCTCCCGATCCACACCGTTGGACCCTGAACTCATGTTTTGGTGTGTTTGTTTCCGTTTGGGTGCATATGAGACCTTTTTGCTAATTCATGAAACTCGGTGGAATTAATGCAAAAATTTGTGCCATGATGTCTTGTTAGATTTTTTCGCAACGAACGCTCCCGATCCACACCATTGGACCTTAAACTCATGTTTTGGTGCGTTCCTTTCTGTTTTAGTGCATTTGGGACTGTTTCGCTACTGCAGAAAACATGGTGCAAAATGCGCCAGACTGGTGCAATTAATGCAAAAGTTCGTGCCACGATGTCTTGTCGGAATTTTTCGCAAAGAACACTCTCGATCCACACCATTGGACCCTAAACTCATGTTTTGGTGCGTTTCTTTCCCTTTGGGTGCATTAGGGACCGTTTCTCTACTGCACGAAATTCGGTGCAAAATGGGCCAACCTGGTGCAATTAATGCAAAAATCCGTGCCACAAAGTCTCTTCAGAATTTCTCGAAACTTACGCTCCCGATCCACACAATTAGACCCTAAGCTCATGTTTTCATGAATTTCTTTCCGTTTGGGTGCATTCGGGACCGCTTCACTACCACACAAAACTCGTAGCAAAACGGGCCAAACTGGTGCAATTAATGCAAAAGTTTGTGGTAGGATGTCTTATTAGAGTTATTCTTAATGAACGCCCCCGATCCACACAATTGGACCCTAAACTCATGTTTTGATGCATTTTTTTGTTTGTGTGCGTTTGGAATAGTTTCACAACTACACGAAACTTGCTGCAAAACGCGCCAAAATGGTGCAATTAATGCAAAAGTTTGTGCCAGGATGTCTTGTTAGAATTTTTCACAACGAATGCTTCCGATCTATACCTTTGGACCGTAAACTCTAGTTTTGGTGCGTTCGTTTCCGTTTGGGTGCATTTGGGACCGTTTCGCTACTGCACGAATCTTGGTGCAAACAAACTTGTGGAATTAATGCAAAAATTCGCGCCATGATGTCTTATTAGATTTTATCGCAACGAACACTCCCGATCCACACCGTTGGACCTTAAACTCATGTTTTGGTGCGTTCCTTTCCGTTTCAGTGCATTTGGGACTGTTTTCGCTACTTGGTGCAATACGCGCAAGACTGGTGCAATTAATGCAAAAGTTTGTGCCACGATGTCTTTTCAGAATTTTTCGCAAAGAATGCTCCCGATCCACACCATTGGACCCTAAACTCATGTTTTGGTGCGTTTCTTTTCGGTTGGGTGCATCTGGGACCGTTTCGCTACTGCACAAAACTTGCTGCAAAACGAGTCAAACTGGTGCAATTAATGCAAAAATTTCTGCCACGTTGTCTTGTTAGATTTTTTCGCAATGAACGCTCCCGATCCACACCATTTGACTCTAAACTCATGTTTTGGTGCGTTTCTTTCCGTTTGGGTGCATTCGGGACCGTTTCGCTACTGCACGGAACTTGGTGCAAAATGCGCTAAACTGGTGCAATTCATGCAAATGTTCATGCCATGATGTCGTGTTAGAATTTTTCGCAACGAACTTTCCCGATCCACACCATTGGACCTTAAACTCATGTTTTGGTGCGTTCCTTTCCGTTTCAGTGCATTTGGGACTATTTCGCTACTGCACAAAACTTTGCGCAAAACGCGCTAGACTGGTGCAATTAATGCAAAAGTTCGTGCCACGATGTCTTGTCGGAATTTTTCGCAAAGAACACTACCGATCCACACCATTGGACCCTAAACTCTAGTTTTGGTGCGTTCCTTTCCGTTTGCGTGCATTTGGGGCCGTTTCGCTACTGCACAAAACTTGGTGCAAACAAACTGGTGGAATTAATGCAAAATTCGTGCCATGATGTCTTGTTAGATTTTTTCGCAACGAACACTCCCGATCCACACCGTTGGACCTTAAACTCATGATTTGGTGCGTTCCTTTCCGTTTCAGTGCATTTAGGACCGTTTCGCTACTGCACAAAACTTGGTGCAAAACGCACCAGACTGGTGCAATTAATGCAAAAGTTCGTGCCACGATGTCTTGTCGGAATTTTTCGCAAAGAACCCTCCCGATCCACACCATTGGACCCTAAACTCATGTTTTGGTGCGTTTCTTTCCGGTTGGGTGCATCTGGACCATTTCGCTACTGCACAAAACTTGCTGCAAAACGAGCCAAACTGGTGCAATTAATGCAAAAATTTCTGCCACGTTGTCTTGTTAGATTTTTTCGCAACGAATGCTCCCGACCCACACCAATTGACACTAAACTCATGTTTTGGTGCGTTTCTTTCCGTTTGGGTGCATTCGGGACCGTTTCGCTACTGCACGGAACTTGGTGCAAAATGCGCTAAACTGGTGGAATTCATGCAAAAGTTCAGGCCACGATGTTGCTTTAGAATTTTTCGCAACGAACGCTCCCGATCCACACCATTGGACCCTAAACTCATGTTTTGGTGTGTTTGTTTCCGTTTGGGTGCATATGAGACCTTTTTGCTAATTCACGAAACTCGGTGGAATTAATGCAAAAATTTGTGCCATGATGTCTTGTTAGATTTTTTCGCAACGAACGCTCCCGATCCACACCATTGGACCTTAAACTCATGTTTTGGTGCGTTCCTTTCCGTTTCAGTGCATTTGGGACGGTTTCGCTACTGCACAAAACATGGTGCAAAATGCGCCAGACTGGTGCAATTAATGCAAAAGTTCGTGCCACGATGTCTTGTCGGAATTTTTCGCAAAGAACACTCTCGATCCACACCATTGGTCCCTAAACTCATGTTTTGGTGCGTTTCTTTCCCTTTGGGTGCATTAGGGACTGTTTCTCTACTGCACGAAATTCGGTGCAAAATGGGCCAACCTGGTGCAATTAATGCAAAAATCCGTGCCACAAAGTCTCTTCAGAATTTCTCGAAACTTACGCTCCCGATCCACACAATTAGACCCTAAGCTCATGTTTTCATGCATTTCTTTCCGTTTGGGTGCATTCGGGACCGCTTCACTACCACACAAAACTCGTAGCAAAACGGGCCAAACTGGTGCAATTAATGCAAAAGTTTGTGGCAGGATGTCTTATTAGAGTTATTCTTAACGAACGCCCCCGATCCACACAATTGGACCCTAAACTCATGTTTTGATGCATTTTTTTGTTTGTGTGCGTTTGGAACAGTTTCACAACTGCACGAAACTTACTGCAAAACGCGCCAAAATGGTGCAATTAATGCAAAAGTTTGTGCCAGGATGTCTTGTTAGAATTTTTCACAACGAACGCTTCCGATCTACGCCTTTGGACCGTAAACTCTAGTTTTGGTGCGTTCGTTTCCGTTTGGGTGCATTTGGGACCGTTTCGCTACTGCACGAAACTTGGTGCAAACAAACTTGTGGAATTAATGCAAAAATTCGCGCCATGATGTCTTATTAGATTTTATCGCAACGAACACTCCCGATCCACACCGTTGGACCTTAAACTCATGCTTTGGTGCGTTCCTTTCCGTTTCAGTGCATTTGGGATTGTTTTCGCTACTTGGTGCAATACGCGCAAGACTGGTGCAATTAATGCAAAAGTTTGTGCCACGATGTCTTTTCAGAATTTTTCGCAAAGAATGCTCCCGATCCACACCATTGGACCCTAAACTCATGTTTTGGTGCATTTCTTTCCGGTTGGGTGCATCTGGGACTGTTTCGCTACTGAACAAAACTTGCTGCAAAACGAGTCAAACTGGTGCAATTAATGCAAAAATTTCTGCCACGTTGTCTTGTTAGATTTTTTCGCAACGAACGCTCCCGATCCACACCATTTGACTCTAAACTCATGTTTTGGTGCGTTTCTTTCCGTTTGGGTGCATTCGGGACCGTTTCGCTACTGCACGGAACTTGGTGCAAAATGCGCTAAACTGGTGCAATTCATGCAAAAGTTCATGCCATGATGTCGTGTTAGAATTTTTCGCAACGAACTTTCCCGATCCACACCATTGGACCTTAAACTCATGTTTTGGTGCGTTCCTTTCCGTTTCAGTGCATTTGGGACTATTTCGCTACTGCACAAAACTTTGCGCAAAACGCGCCAGACTGGTGCAATTAATGCAAAAGTTCGTGCCACGATGTCTTGACTGAATTTTTCGCAAAGAACACTACCGATCCACACCATTGGACCCTAAACTCTAGTTTTGGTGCGTTCCTTTCTGTTTGCGTGCATTTGGGGCCGTTTCGCTACTGCACGAAACTTGGTGCAAACAAACTGGTGGAATTAATGCAAAATTCGTGCCATGATGTCTTGTTAGATTTTTTCGCAACGAACACTCCCGATCCACACCGTTGGACCTTAAACTCATGTTTTGGTGCGTTCCTTTCCGTTTCAGTGCATTTAGGACCGTTTCGCTACTGCACGAAACTTGGTGCAAAACGCGCCAGACTGGTGCAATTAATGCAAAAGTTCGTGCCACGATGTCTTGTCGGAATTTTTCGCAAAGAACCCTCCCGATCCACACCATTGGACCCTAAACTCATGTTTTGGTGCGTTTCTTTCCGGTTGGGTGCATCTGGGACCGTTTCGCTACTGCACAAAACTTGCTGCAAAACGAGTCAAACTGGTGCAATTAATGCAAAAATTTCATCCACGTTGTCTTGTTAGATTTTTTCGCAACGAACGCTCCCGATCCACACCATTTGACTCTAAACTCATGTTTTGGTGCGTTTCTTTCCGTTTGGGTGCATTCGGGACCGTTTCCCTACTGCACGGAACTTGGTGCAAAATGCGCTAAACTGGTGCAATTCATGCAAAAGTTCATGCCATGATGTCGTGTTAGAATTTTTCGCAACGAACTTTCCCGATCCACACCATTGGACCTTAAACTCATGTTTTGGTGCGTTCCTTTCCGTTTCAGTGCATTTGGGACTATTTCGCTACTGCACAAAACTTTGCGCAAAACGCGCCAGACTCAAGCAATTAATGCAAAAGTTCGTGCCACGATGTCTTGTCGGAATTTTTCGCAAAGAACACTACCGATCCACACCATTGGACCCTAAACTCTAGTTTTGGTGCGTTCCTTTCCGTTTGCGTGCATTTGGGGCCGTTTCGCTACTGCACGAAACTTGGTGCAAACAAACTGGTGGAATTAATGCAAAATTCGTGCCATGATGTCTTGTTAGATTTTTTCGCAACGAACACTCCCGATCCACACCGTTGGACCTTAAACTCATGTTTTGGTGTGTTTCTTTCCGTTTCAGTGCATTTAGGACCGTTTCGCTACTGCACGAAACTTGGTGCAAAACGCGCCAGACTGGTGCAATTAATGCAAAAGTTCGTGCCACGATGTCTTGTCGGAATTTTTCGCAAAGAACCCTCCCGATCCACACCATTGGACCCTAAACTCATGTTTTGGTGCGTTTCTTTCCGGTTGGGTGCATCTGGGACCGTTTCGCTACTGCACAAAACTTGCTGCAAAACGAGCCAAACTGGTGCAATTAATGCAAAAATTTCTGCCACGTTGTCTTGTTAGATTTTTTCGGAACGAACGCTCCCGATCCACACCATTTGGCACTAAACTCATGTTTTGGTGCGTTTCTTTCCGTTTGGGTGCATTCGGGACCGTTTCGCTACTGCACGGAACTTGGTGCAAAATGCGCTAAACTGGTGCAATTCATGCAAAAGTTCAGGCCACGATGTTGCTTTAGAATTTTTCGCAACGAACGCTCCCGATCCACACCATTGGACCCTAAACTCATGTTTTGGTGTGTTTGTTTCTGTTTGGGTGCATATGAGACCTTTTTGCTACTTCACGAAACTCGGTGGAATTAATGCAAAAATTTGTGCCATGATGTCTTGTTAGATTTTTTCGCAACGAACGCTCCTGATCCACATCATTGGACCTTAAACTCATGTTTTGGTGCATTCCTTTCCGTTTCAGTGCATTTGGGACTGTTTCGCTACTGCACAAAACTTGGTGCAATTAATGCAAAAGTTCGTGCCACGATGTCTTGTCAGAATTTTTCGCAAAGAACACTCTCGATCCACACCATTGGACCCTAAACTCATGTTTTGGTGCGTTTCTTTCTCTTTGGGTGCATTAGGGACCGTTTCTCTACTGCACGAAATTCAGTGCAAAATGGGCCAACCTGGTGCAATTAATTCAAAAATCCGTGCCACAAAGTCTCATCAGAATTTCTCGAAACTTACGCTCCCGATCCACACAATTGGACCCTAAGCTCATGTTTTCATGCATTTCTTTCCGTTTGGGTGCATTTGGGACCGCTTCACTACCACACAAAACTCGTAGCAAAACGGGCCAAACTGGTGCAATTAATGCAAAAGTTTGTGGCAGGATGTCTTATTAGAGTTATTCTTAACGAACACCCCCGATCCACACAATTGGACCCTAAACTCATGTTTTGATGCATTTTTTTGTTTGTGTGCGTTTGGAACAGTTTCACAACTGCACGAAACTTGCTGCAAAACGCGCCAAAATGGTGCAATTAATGCAAAAGTTTGTGCCAGGATGTCTTGTTAGAATTTTTCACAACGAACGCTTCCGATCTACGCCTTTGGACCGTAAACTCTAGTTTTGGTGCGTTCGTTTCCGTTTGGGTGCATTTGGGACCGTTTCGCTACTGCACGAAACTTGGTGCAAACAAACTTATGGAATTAATGCAAAAATTCGTGCCATGATGTCTTATTAGATTTTATCGCAACGAACAATCCCGATCCACACCGTTGGATCTTAAACTCATGTTTTGGTGCGTTCCTTTCCGTTTCAGTGCATTTGGGACTGTTTTCGCTACTTGGTGCAATACGCGCAAGACTGGTGCAATTAATGCAAAAGTTTGTGCCACGATGTCTTTTCAGAATTTTTCGCAAAGAATGCTCCTGATCCACACCATTGGACCCTAAACTCATGTTTTGGTGCGTTTCTTTCCGGTTGGGTGTGCATCTGGGACCGTTTCGCTACTACACAAAACTTGCTGCAAAACGAGTCAAACTGGTGCAATTAATGCAAAAATTTCTGCCACGTTGTCTTGTTAGATTTTTTCGCAACGAACGCTCCCGATCCACACCATTTGACTCTAAACTCATGTTTTGGTGTGTTTCTTTCCGTTTGGGTGCATTCGGGACCGTTTCGCTACTGCACGGAACTTGGTGCAAAATGCGCTAAACTGGTGCAATTCATGCAAAAGTTCATGCCATGATGTCGTGTTAGAATTTTTCGCAACGAACGCTCCCGATCCACACCATTGGACCTTAAACTCATGTTTTGGTGCGTTCCTTTCCGTTTCAGTGCATTTGGGACTATTTCGCTACTGCACAAAACTTTGCGCAAAACGGGCCAGACTGGTGCAATTAATGCAAAAGTTCGTGCCACGATGTCTTGTCGGAATTTTTCGCAAAGAACACTACCGATCCACACCATTGGACCCTAAACTCTAGTTTTGGTGCGTTCCTTTCCTTTGCGTGTATTTTGGGGCCGTTTCGCTACTGCACGAAACTTGGTGCAAACAAACAGGTGGAATTAATGCAAAATTCGTGCCATGAGGTCTTGTTTAGATTTTTTTCGGCAACGAACACTCCGATCCACACCGTTGGACCTTAATTAAATGTTTTGGTGCGTTCCTTTCCGTTTCAGTGCATTTAGGACCGTTTCGCTACTACACGAAACTTGGTGCAAAACGCGCCAGACTGGTGCAATTAATGAAAAAGTTCGTGCCACGATGTCTTGTCGGAATTTTTCGTAAAGAACCCTCCCGATCCACACCATTCGACACTAAACTCATGTTTTGGTGCGTTTCTTTCCGTTTGGGTGCATTCGGGACCGTTTCGCTACTGCACGGAACTTGGTGCAAAATGCGCTAAACTGGTGCAATTCATGCAAAACTTCATGCCATGATTTCGCGTTAGAATTTTTCGCAACGAACGCTCCCGATCCATACCATTGGACCTTAAACTCATGTTTTGGTGCGTTCCTTTCCGTTTCAGTGCATTGGGACTGTTTCGCTACTGCACAAAACTTTGTGCAAAACGCGCCAGACTGGTGCAATTAATGCAAAAGTTCGTGCCACGATGTCTTGTCGGAATTTTTCGCAAAGAACACTACCGATCCACACCATTGGACCCTAAACTCTAGTTTTGGTGCGTTCCTCTCCGTTTGGGTGCATTTGGGGCCGTTTCGCTACTGCACGAAACTTGGTGCAAACAAACTGGTGGAATTAATGCAAAAATTCATGCCATGATGTCTTGTTAGATTTTTTCGCAACGAACACTCCCGATCCACACCATTGGACCTTAAACTCATATTTTGGTCCGTTCCTTTCCGTTTCAGTGCATTTGGGACCGTTTCGCTCCTGCACAAAACATGGTGCAAAACGTCCCAGACTGGTGCAATTAATGCAAAAGTTTGTGCCACGATGTCTTGTCAGAATTTTTTGCAAAGAACGCTCCCGATCCACACCATTGGACCCTAAACTCATGCTTTGGTGCGTTTCTTTCCGGTTGGGTGCATCTGGGACCGTTTCGCAACTGCACAAAACTTGCTGCAAAACGAGCCAAACTGGAGCAATTAATGCAAAAATTTCTGCCACGTTGTCTTGTTAGAGTTTTTCGAAACGAACGCTCCCGATCCACACCATTTGACACTAAACTCATGTTTTGGTGCGTTTCTTTCCGTTTGGGAGCATTCGGGACCGTTTCGCTACAGCACGGAACTTGGTGCAAAATGCGCTAAACTGGTGCAATTCATGCAAAAGTTCATGCCATGATTTCGCGTTAGAATTTTTCGCAACGAACGCTCCCGATCCACACCATTGGACCTTAAACTCATTTTTTGGTGCGTTCCTTTCCGTTTCAGTGCATTTGGGACTGTTTCGCTACTGCACAAAACTTTGTGCAAAACGCGCCAGACTGGTGCAATTAATGCAAAAGTTCGTGCCACGATGTCTTGTCGGAATTTTTCGCAAAGAACACTACCGATCCACACCATTGGACCCTAAACTCTAGTTTTGGTGCGTTCCTCTCCGTTTGGGTGCATTTGGGGCCGTTTCGCTACTGCACGGAACTTGGTGCAAACAAACTGGTGGAATTAATGCAAAAATTCATGCCATGATGTCTTGTTAGATTTTTTCGGAACGAACACTCCCGATCCACACCATTGGACCTTAAACTCATATTTTGGTGCGTTCCTTTCTGTTTCAGTGCATTTGGGACCGTTTCGCTCCTGCACAAAACATGGTGCAAAACGCGCCAGACTGGTGCAATTAATGCAAAAGTTTGTGCCACGATGTCTTGTCAGAATTTTTTGCAAAGAACGCTCCCGATCCACACCATTGCACCCTAAACTCATGCTTTGGTGCGTTTCTTTCCGGTTGGGTGCATCTGGGACCGTTTCGCTACTGCACAAAACTTGCTGCAAAACGAGCCAAACTGGTGCAATTAATGCAAAAATTTCTGCCACGTTGTCTTGTTAGATTTTTTCGCAACGAACGCTCCCGATCCACACCATTTGACCCTAAACTCATGTTTTGGTGCGTTTCTTTCCGTTTGGGTGCATTTGGGACCGTTTCACTACTGCACGAAACTTGGTGCAAAATGCGCCAAACTGGTGCAATTGATGCAAAAGTTCATGCCAAGATGTCGCGTTAGAATTTTTCGCAACGAACGCTCCCGATCCACACCATTGAACCCTAAACTCATGTTTTGGTGCGTTTCTTTCCCTTTGGGTGCATTTGGGACTGTTTCTCTTCTGCACGAAACTCGGTGCAAAATGGGCCAACCTAGTGCAATTAATGCAAAAATTCGTGCCACAAAGTCTCGTCAGAATTTCTCGAAACTTACGCTCCCGATCCACATAATTGGACCCTAAGCTCATGTTTTCATGCATTTCTTTCCGTTTGGGTGCATTCGGGACCGCTTCACTACCACACAAAACTCGTAGCAAAACGGGCCAAACTGGTGCAATTAATGCAAAAGTTTGTGCCAGGATGTCTTGTTAGAGTTATTCTTAACAAACGACCCTGATCCACACATTTGGACCCTAAACTCATGTTTTGGTGCGTTTTTTTTCGTTTGGGTGCATTTGGAACCGTTTCGCAACTGCACGAAACTTGCTGCAAAACACGCCAAACCTGTGCAATTAATGCAAAAGTTCGTGCCATGATGTCTTGTTAGATTTTTTGCAACGAACGCTCCGGATCCACACCGTTGGACTGTAAGCTCATGTTTTGGTGTGTTTCTTTCCGTTTGGTTGCATTTGGGACTGTTTCACTACTGCACGAAACCTTGTGCAAACAAACTGGTGGAATTAATGCAAAAATTCGTGCCATTATGTCTTGTTAGATTTTTCGCAACGAACACTCCCGATCCACACCATTGGACCTTGAACTCATGTTTTGGTTCGTTCCTTTCCGTTTCAGTGCATTTGGGACTGTTTCGCTACTGCACAAAAGTTGGTGCAAAACGCGCCAGACTGGTGCAATTAATGCAAAAGTTCGTGCCACGATGTCTTGTCGGATTTTTTCGCAAAGAATGGTCCCGATCCACACCATTGGACCCCAAACTCATGTTTTGGTGCATTTCTTTCCGGTTGGGTGCATCTGGGACCGTTTCGCTACTGCACAAAACTTGCTGCAAAATGGGCCAACCTAGTGCAATTAATGCAAAAATTCGTGCCACGATGTCTTGTTAGATTTTTTCGCAACGAACGCTCCCAATTCACTCCATTGGATCCTAAACTCATGTTTTGGTGCGTTTCTTTCTGTTTGGGTGCATTTGGGACCGTTTCGCTACTGCACGGAACTTGGTGCAAAATGCGCTAAACTGGTGCAATTCATGCAAAAGTTCATGCCATGATGTCGCGTTAGAATTTTTCGCAACGAACGCTCCCGATCCACACCATTGGACCTTAAACTCATGTTTTGGTGCATTCCTTTCCGTTTCAGTGCATTTGGGACTATTTCGCTACTGCACGAAACTTGCTGCAAAACGCGCCAAACCTGTGCAATTAATGCAAAAGTTCGTGCCATGATGTCTTGTTAGAATTTTTTGCAACGAACGCTCCCGATCCACACCGTTGGACTGTAAGCTCAAGTTTTGGTGCGTTTCTTTCCGTTTGGTTGCATTTGGGACTGTTTCACTACTGCACGAAACTTGGTGCAAACAAACTGGTGGAATTAATGCAAAAATTTGTGCCATGATGTCTTGTTAGATTTTTCGCAACGAACACTCCCAATCCACACCATTGGACCTTAAACTCATGTTTTGGTTCGTTCCTCTCCGTTTCAGTGCATTTGGGACTGTTTCGCTACTGCACGAAACTTGGTGCAAAACACGCCAGACTGGTGCAATTAATGCAAAAGTTCGTGCCACGATGTCTTGTCAGAATTTTTCGCAAAGAACGCTCCCGATCCACACCATTGGACCCTAAACTCATGTTTTGGTGCGTTTCTTTCTAGTTGGGTGCATCTGGGACCGTTTCGCTACTGCACAAAACTTGTTGCAAAACGAGCCAAACAGGTACAATTAATGGAAAAGTTCAGACCACGATGTTGCGTTAGAATTTTTCGCAACGAACGCTCCCGATCCACACCATTGGACCCTAAACTCATGTTTTGGTGTGTTGGTTTCTGTTTGGGTGCATATGAGACCTTTTTTCTACTTCACGAAACTCGGTGCGAAATGGTCCAACCTAGTGCAATTAATGCAAAAGTTCGTGCCCCTAAGTCTCGTCAGAATTTCTCAAAACGAGCGTTCTTGATCCACACAATTGGACCCTAAGCTCATGTTTTCATACGTTTCTTTTCGTTTGGGTGCATTCGGGACCGCTTCGCTACCACACAACTCGAAGCAAAACAGACCAATCTGGTGTAATTAATGCAAAAGTTTGTGCCAGGATGTCTTGTTAGAGTTATTCTTAACGAATACTCACGATCCACACAATTGGACCCCGAACTCATGTATTGGTGCATTTTTTTTCATTTGGGTGCATTTGGAAGCGTTTCGCAACTGCACGAAACTTGCTGTAAAACGCGCCAAACTGGTACAATTAATGCAAAAGTTCATGCCACGATGTCTTGTTAGAATTTTCCACAACGAACGCTCCCGATCCACACCATTGGACTGTAAACTCTAGTTTTGGTGCGTTCCTTTCCGTTTCGATGCATTTGGGACTGTTTTGCTACTGCACGAAACTTGGTGCAAACAAACTGGTGGAATTAATGCAAAAATTCGTGCCATGATGTCTTGTTAGATTTTTTCGCAACGAACGCTCCCGATCCACACCATTTGACTCTAAACTCATGTTTTGGTGCGTTTCTTTCCGTTTGGGTGCATTCGGAACTGTTTCGCTACTGCACGGAACTTGGTGCAAAATGCGCTAAACTGGTGCAATTCATGCAAAAGTTCATGCCATGATGTCGTGTTAGAATTTTTCGCAACGAACTTTCCCGATCCACACCATTGGACCTTAAACTCATGTTTTGGTGCGTTCCTTTCCGTTTCAGTGCATTTGGGACTGTTTCGCTACTGCACAAAAGTTGGTGCAAAAAGCGCCAGACTAGTGCAATTAATGCAAAAGTTCGTGCCACGATGTCTTATCGGAATTTTTCGCAAAGAACACTCTCGATCCACATAATTGGACCCTAAACTCATGTTTTGGTGAGTTTCTTTCCCTTTGGGTGCATTAGGGACCGTTTCTCTACTGCACGAAACTCGTAGCAAAACGGGCCAACCTGGTGCAATTAATGCAAAAATTCGTGCCAGGATGTCTTGTTAGAGTTATCTTAACAAACGCCCCCGATCCACACAATTGGACCCTAAAATCATGTTTTGGTGCGTTTTTTTCATTTGGGTGCATTTGGAACCGTTTCGCAACTGCACGAAACTTGCTGCAAAACGTGCCAAACTGGTGCAATTAATGCAAAAGTTCGTGCCATGATGTCTTGTTAGAATTTTTCGCAACGAACGCTCCCGATCCACACCATTGGACCGTAAACTCTAGTTTTAGTGGGTTCCTTTCTGTTTCGGTGCATTTGGGACTGTTTCGCTACTGCATGAAAATTGGTGCAAACAAACTGGTGGAATTAATGCAAAAATTCGTGCCATGATGTCTTGTTAGATTTTTCGCAACGAACACTCCCGATCCACACCATTGGACCTTAAACTCATGTTTTGGTGCGTTCCTTCCCGTTTCAGTGCATTTGGGACTGTTTCGCTACTGCACACAAAACTTGGTGCAAATAGCGCCAGACTGGTGCAATTAATGCAAAAGTTCGTGCCACGATGTCTTGTCGGAATTTTTGCAAACAACGCTCCCGATCCACACCATTAGACCCCAAACTCATGTTTTGGTGCGTTTCTTTCCGGTTGGGTGCATCTGGGACCGTTTCGCTACTGCACAAAACTTGTTGCAAAACGAGCCAAACTAGTACAATTAATGGAAAAGTTCAGGCCACGATGTTGCGTTAGAATTTTTCGCAACGAACGCTCCCGATCCACACCATTGGACCATAAACTCATGTTTTGGTGTGTTTGTTTCCGTTTGGGTGCATATGAGACCTTTTTGCTACTTCACGAAACTCGGTGCGAAATGGTCCAACCTAGTGCAATTAATGCAAAAGTTCATGCCACTACGTCTCGTCAGAATTTCTCAAAACGAGCGCTATTGATCCACACAATTGGACCCTAAGCTCATGTTTACATACGTTTCTTTCTGTTTGGGTGCATTCGGGACCGCTTCGCTACCACACAAAACTCGAAGCAAAACAGACCAATCTGGTGTAATTAATGCAAAAGTTTGTGCCAGGATGTCTTGTTAGAGTTATTCTTAACGAACACTCACGATCCACACAATTGGACCCTGAACTCATGTTTTGGTGCATTTTTTCATTTGGGTGCATTTGGAACCGTTTCGCAACTGCACGAAACTTGCTGTAAAACACGCCAAACAGGTGCAATTAATGCAAAAGTTCATGCCACGATGTCTTGTTAGAATTTTTCGCAACGAACGCTCACAATCCACACCATTGGACCGTAAACTCTAGTTTTGGTGTGTTCCTTTCCGTTTCGATGCATTTGGGACTGTTTCGCTACTGCACGAAACTTGGTGCAAACAAACTGGTGGATTAATGCAAAAATTCGTGCCCTGATGTCTTGTTAGATTTTTTCGCAACGAACGCTCCCGATCCACACCATTGGACGTTAAACTCATGTTTTGGTGCGTTCCTTTCCGTTTCAGTGCATTTGGGACTGTTTCGCTACTGCACAAAAGTTGGTGCAAAACGCGCCAGACTGGTGCAATTAATGCAAAAGTTCGTGTCACGATGTCTTGTCGGAATTTTTCGCAAAGAATGCTCCCGATCCACACCATTGGACCCTAAACTCATGTTTTGGTGCGTTTCTTTCTGGTTGGGTGCATCTGGGACCGTTTCGCTACTGCACAAAACTTGCTGCAAAATGGGCCAACCTGGTGCAATTAATGCAAAAATTTGTGCCACGATGTCTTGTTAGTTTTTTTCTCAACGAACGCTCCCGATCCACACCATTGGATCCTAAACTCATGTTTTGGTGCATTTCTTTCTGTTTGGGTGCATTTGGGACCGTTTCGCTACTGCACGGAACTTGGTGCAAAATGCGCTAAACTGGTGCAATTCATGCAAAAGTTCATGCCATGATGTCGCGTTAGAATTTTTCGCAACGAACGCTCCCGATCCACACCATTAAACCCTAAACTCATGTTTTGGTGCGTTTCTTTCCCTTTGGGTGCATTTGGGACCGTTTCTCTACTGCACGAAACTCGGTGCAAAATGGGCCAACCTGGTGCAATTAATGCAAAAATTCGTGCCACAAAGTCTCGTTAGAATTTCTCGAAACTTACGCTCCCGATCCACACAATTGGACCCTAAGCTCATGTTTTCATACATTTCTTTCTGTTTGGGTGCATTCGGGACCGCTTCACAACCACACAAATCTCGTAGCAAAATGGGCCAAACTGGTGCAATTAATGCAAAAGTTTGTGCCAGGATGTCTTATTAGAGTTATTCTTAACGAACGCCCCCGATCCACACAATTGGACCCTAAACTCATGTTTTGGTGCGTTTCTTTCCGTTTGGGTGCATTTGGGACCGTTTCGCTACTGCACGAAACTTGGTGCAAACAAACTAGTGGAATTAATGCAAAAATTCGTGCCATGATGGCTTATTAGATTTTTTTGCAACGAACACTTCCGATCCACACCATTGGACCCTAAACTCTTGTTTTGGTGCGTTTCTTTCCATTTGGGTGCATTTGGGACCGTTTCGCTAATACACGAAACTCGGAGCAAAATGGACCAACCTGTTGCAATTAATGCAAAAGTTCGTGCCAAAAAGTCTCGTCAGAATTTCTCGAAACATACGCTCCCAATCCACACAATTGGACCCTAAGCTCATGTTTTCATGCATTTCTTTCCGTTTGGGTGCATTTGGGACCGTTTCGCTACTGCACGAAACATGGTGCAAACAAACTGGTGGAATTAATGCAAAAATTCGTGCCATGATTTCTTATTAGATTTTTTCGCAACGAACACTCCCGATCCACACCATTGGACCTTAAACTCATGTTTTGCTGCGTTCGTTTCCATTTCAGTGCATTTGAGACGGTTTCGCTACTGCACACAAAACTTGGTGCAAAACGCGCCAGACTTGTGCAATTAATGCAAAAGTTCGTGCCACGATGTCTTGTCCGAATTTTTCGCAAAGAATGCTCCCGATCCACACCATTGGACCCTAAACTCATGTTTTGGTGCGTTTCTTTTCGGTTGGGTGCATCTGGGACCGTTTCGATACTACACAAAACATGCTGCAAAACGAGCCAAACTGGTGCAATTAATGCAAAAATTCGTGCCATGATGTCTTGTTAGATTTTTTCGCAACGAACGCTCCCGATCCACACCATTGGATCGTAAACTCATGTTTTGGTGTGTTTCTTTTCGTTTGGGTGCATTTGGGACCGTTTCGCTACTGCACGGAACTTGGTGCAAAATGCGCTAAACTGGTGCAATTCATGCAAAAGTTCTTGCCATGATGTCGCGTTAGAATTTTTCGCAACGAACGCTCCCGATCCACACCAATGGACCTTAAACTCATGTTTTGGTGCGTTCCTTTCCGTTTCAGTGCATTTGGGACTGTTTCGCTACTGCACAAAACTTTGTGCAAAACGCGCCAGACTGGTGCAATTAATGCAAAAGTTCGTGCCACGATGTCTTGTCGGAATTTTTCGCAAAGAACACTACCGATCCACACCATTGGACCCTACACTCATGTTTTGGTGCGTTTCATTCCGGTAGGGTGCATCTGGGACCATTTCACTACTGCACAAAACTTGCTGCAAAACGCTCCAAACTGGTGCAATTAATGCAAAAGTTCGTGCCACGATGTCTTGTCGGAATTTTTCGCAAAGAACACTCCCGATCCACACCATTGGACCCTAAACTCATGTTTTGGTGCGTTTCTTTCCCTTTGGGTGCATTTGGGACCGTTTCTCTACTGCACGAAACTCGATGCAAAATGGGCCAACCTGGTGCAATTAATGCAAAAATTCGTGCCACAAAGTCTCGTCAGAATTTTTCGAAACTTACGCTCCGGATCCACACAATTGGACCCTAAGCTCATGTTTTGGTGCATTTCTTTCCGTTTGGGTGCATTTAGGACCGTTTCTCTACTGCACGAAACTTGGTGCAAACAAACTGGTGGAATTAGTGCAAAAATTCGTGCCATGATGTCTTATTAGATTTTTTCGCAATGAACACTCCCGATCCACACCATTGTACCTTAAACTCATGTTTTGGTGCGTTCCTTTCCGTTTCAGTGCATTTGGGACTGTTTCGCTACTGCACACAAAACTTGGTGCAATACGCGCTAGACTGGTGCAATTAATGCAAAAGTTCGTGCCACGATATCTTGTTGGAATTTTTCTTAAAGAACGCTCCCGATCCACACCATTGGACCCTAAACTCATGTTTTGGTGCGTTTCTTTCCGGTTGGGTGCATCTGGGACCGTTTCGCTACTGCACAAAACTTGCAGCAAAACGAGCCAAACTGGTGCAATTAATGCAAAAATTCGTGCCCCGATGTCTTGTTAGATTTTTTCGCAACGAACGCTCCCGATCCACACCATTGGATCCTAAACTCATGTTTTGGTGCGTTTCATTCTGTTTGGGTGCATTTTGGGCCGTTTCGCTACTGCACGGAATTTAGTGCAAAATGCGCTAAACTGGTGCAATTAATGCAAAAGTTCTTGCCATGATGTCGCGTTAGAAGTTTTCGCAACGAACGCTCCCGATCCACACCGTTGGACCTTAAACTCATGTTTTGGTGCGTTCCTTTCCGTTTCAGTGCATTTGGGACATTTTCGCTACTGCACAAAACTTGGTGCAAAACGCGCTAGACTGGTGCAATTAATGCAAAAGTTTGTGCCACGATGTCTTGTCCGAATTTTTGGCAAAGAACACTCCCGATTCACACGATTGGACCCAAAACTCATGTTTTGGTGTGATTCTTTCCCTTTGGGTGCATTTGGGACCGTTTCTCTACTGCACGAAACTCGGTGCAAAATGGGCCAACCTGGTGCAATTAATGGAAAAATTCGTGCCACAAAGTCTCGTCAGAATTTCTCGAAACATACGCTCCCGATCCACACAATTGGACCCTAAGCTCATGTTTTCATGCATTTCTTTCCGTTTGGGTGCATTCGGGACCGCTTCACTACCACACAAAACTCGTAGCAAAACGGGCCAAAGTGGTGCAATTAATGCAAAAGTTTGTGCCAGGATGTCTTATTAGAGTTATTCTGAACGAACGCCCCCGATCCACACAATTAGACCCTAAACTCATGTTTTGGTGCGTTTTTTTTGTTTGGGTGCGTTTGGAACAGTGTCACAACTGCACGAAACTTGCTGCAAAATGCGCCAAACTGGTGCAATTAATGCAAAAGTTTGTGCCAGGATGCCTTGTTAGAATTTTTCACAACGAACGCTCCCGATCCACACCATTGGACCGTAAACTCTAGTTTTGGTGCATTCCTTCCCGTTTGGGTGCATTTGGGACCATTTCGCTACAGCACGAAACTTGGTGCAAACAAACTAGTGGAATTACTGCAAAAATTCGTGCCATGATGTCTTATTAGATTTTTTCGCAACGAACACTGCCGATCCACACCATTGGACCTTAAACTCATGTTTTGGTGCGTTCCTTTCTGTTTCAGTGCATTTGGGACTGTTTCGCTACTGCACACAAAACTTGGTGCAAAACGCGCCAGACTGGTTCATTAATGCAAAAGTTCGTGCCACGATGTCTTGTCGGAATTTTTCACAAAGAACGCTCCCGATCCACACCATTGGACCCTAAACTCATGTTTTGGTGCGTTTCTTTCCGGTTGGCTGCATCTGGGACCGTTTCGCTACTGCACAAAACTTGCTGCAAAACGATCCAAACTGGTGCAATTAATGCAAAAATTTCTGCCACGTTGTCTTGCTAGATTTTTTCGCAACGAATGCTCCCGATCCACACCATTGGACCCTAAACTCATGTTTTGGTGCGTTTCTTTTCGTTTGTGTGCATTTGGGACCGTTCACTACTCCACGAAACTTGGTGCAAAATGCGCCAAACTGGTTCAATTAATGCAAAAGTTCATGCCAAGATGTCGCATTAGAATTTTTCGCAACGAACGCTCCCGATCCACACCATTGAACCCTAAACTCATGTTTTGGTGCGTTGCTTTCCCTTTGGGTGCATTTGGGACTGTTTCTCTACTGCACGAAACTCGGTGCAAAATGGGCCAACCTGGTGCAATTAATGCAAAAATTCGTGCCACAAAGTCTCGTCAGAATTTCTCGAAACTTACGCTCCCAATCCACATAATTGGACCCTAACCTCATGTTTTCATTTATTTCTTTCCGTTTGGGTGCATTCAGGACCGCTTCACTACCACACAAAACTCGTAGCAAAACGGGCCAAACTGGTGCAATTAATGCAAAAGTTTGTGCCAGGATGTCTTGTTAGAGTCATTCTTAACAAACGCCCCCGATCCACACAATTGGACCCTAAACTCATGTTTTGGTGCGTTTTTTTTCGTTTGGGTGCATTTAGAACCGTTTCGCCACTGCACGAAACTTGCTGCAAAACGTGCCAAACTGGTGCAATTAATGCAAAAGTTCGTGCCATGATGTCTTGTTAGAATTTTTCACAACGAACGCTCCCGATCCACACCGTTGGACCGTAAGCTCAAGTTTTGGTGCGTTCCTTTCCGTTTGGTTGCATTTGGGACTGTTTTACAACAGCACGAAACTTGGTGCAAACAAACTGGTGGAATTAATGCAAAAATTCGTGCCATGATGTCTTGTTAGATTTTTCGCAATGAACACTCCCGATCCACACCATTGGACCTTAAACTCATGTTTTGGTGCGTTCCTTTCCGTTTCAGTGCATTTGGGACTGTTTCGCTACTGCACAAAACTTGGTGCAAAATGCGCTAGACTGGTGCAATCAATGCAAAAGTTCGTGCCATGATGTCTTGTCGGAATTTTTCGCAAAGAAAGCTCCCGATCCACACCATTGGACCCTAAACTCATGTTTCAGTGCGTTTCTTTCTAGTTGGGGGCATCTGGGACTGTTTCGCTACTGCACAAAACTTGTTGCAAACGAGCCAAACTGGTGCAATTAATGCAAATATTCGTGCCACGATGTCTTGTTAGATTTTTTCGCAATGAACGCTCCCGATCCACACCATTGGACCCTAAACTCATGTTTTGGTACATTTCTTTCCGTTTGGGTGCATTTGGGACCGTTTCGCTACTGCACGAAACTTGGTGCAAAATGCGCCAAACTGGTGCAATTAATGTAAAAGTTCATGCCATGATTCGTGTTAGAATTTTTCGCAACGAACGCTCCCGATCCACACCATTGGACTCTAAACTCATGTTTTGGTGTGTTTCTTTCCCTTTGGGTGCATTTGGGACTGTTTTTCTACTGCACGAAACTCGGTGCCAAATGGGCCAACCTGGTACAATTAATGCAAAAATTTGTGCCACAAAGTCTCTTCAGAATTTCTCGAAACTTACGCCCCCGATCCACACATTTGGACCCTAAGCTCAAGTTTTCGTACATTTCTTTCCGTTTGGGTGCATTCGGGACCGCTTCGCTACCACACAAAACTCGAAGCAAAACGGGCCAAACTGGTGCGCTTAATGCATAAGTTTGTGCCGGGCTATCTTGTTAGAGTTATTCTTAACGAACCCCCCCCCCAATCCACTCAATTGGACCCTAAACTCATGTTTTGGTGCGTTTTTTTCGATTGGGTGCATTTGGAACCGTTTCACAACTACACGAAACTTGCTATAAAACGCGCCAAAATGGTACAATTAATGCAAAAGTTAGTGCCACGATGTCTTGTTAGAATTTTTCTTAACGAACACTCGTGATCCACACCATTGGACCCTAAACTCATGTTTTGGTGCGATTATTTCCGTATGGGTGCATTTGGGACCGTTTCGCTACTGCACGGAACTTGGTGCAAAACGCGCCAGACTGGTGCAATTAATGCAAAAGTTCGTGCCACGATGTCTTGTCGGAAACTTTCGCAAAGAGCACTCCCGATCCACACCATTGGACCCTAAACTCTTGTTTTGGTGCTTTCTTTCTGGTTGGGTGCTATTGGGACCGTTTCGCTACTGCACAAAACTTGGTGCAAAATGCGCCAAACTGTTGCAATTAATGCAAAAGTTCATGCCATGATGTCGCATTATAATTTTTCCCAATGAACGCTCCCGATCCACACCATTGGACCCTAAACTCAGGTTTTGGTGTGTTTCTTTCCGTTTGGGTGCATTTGGGACCATTTCGCTACTGCACAAAACTTGGTGCAAAATGCGCCAAACTGGTGCAATTAATGCAAAAGTTCATGCCACGATGTCGCGTTAGAATTTTTCGCAACGAACGCTCCCGATCCACACCATTGGACCCTAAACTCATGTTTTGGTGCGTTTCTTTCCATTTGGGTGCATTTGGGACCGTTTCACTACTACACGAAACTCGGTGCAAATTGGGCCAACCTGTTGCAATTAATGCAAAAGTTCGTGCCACAAAGTCTCGTCAGAATTTCTCGAAACATACGCTCCCAATCCACACAATTTGACCCTAAACTCATTTTTTCATGCGTTTCTTTCCGTTTGGGTGCATTTGGGACCATTTTGCTACTACACAAACCTCGAAACAAAACAGGTCACACTGGTGCAATTAATGGAAAAGTTCGTGCCACGATGTCTTGTTACAATTTCACGCAACAAGCGCTCCGATCCACACCATTGGACCCTAAACTCATGTTTTGGTGTGTTTGTTTCCGTTTGGGTGCGTATGAGACCTTTTTGCTACTTCACAAAACTCGGTGCGAAATGGTCCAACCTAGTGCAATTAGTGCAAAAGTTCGTGCCATTATGTCTCGTCAGAATTTCTCAAAACGAGAGCTCTTGATCCACACAATTGCACCCTAAGCTCATGTTTTCATACGTTTCTTTCCGTTTGGGTGCATTCGGGACCGCTTCGCTACCACACAAAACTCGAAGCAAAACAGGCCAATCTGGTGCAATTAATGCAAAAGTTTGTGCCAGGATGTCTTGTTAGAGTTATTCTTAACGAACGCTCCCGATCCACACCATTGGAACCTAAACTCATGTTTTGGTGCGATTCTTTTCGTTTGGGTGCATTTGGGACCGCTTCGCTACTGCACGAAACTTGGTGCAAAACGCGCTAGACTGGTGCAATTAATGCAAAAGTTCGTGCCACGATGTCTTGTTAGAATTTTTTCGCAACAAACGCTCCTGATCCACACCATTGGACCTTAAACTCATGTTTTGGTGCGTTTCTTTCTATTTGGGTGCATTTGGGACCGTTTCGTTACCGCACGAAACTTGGTGCAAAATGTGCCGAACTGGTACAATTATTTAAAAGTTCAGGCCATGATGTTGTGTTAGAATTTTTCGCAACGAACGCTCCCGATCCACACCATTGGACCCTAAACTCATGTTTTGGTGTGTTTGTTTCCATTTGGGTGCATATGAGACCTTTTTGCTACTTCACGAAACTCGGTGCGAAATGGTCCAACCTAGTGCAATTAATGCAAAAGTTTGTGCCACTAAGTCTCGTCAGAATTTCTCAAAACGAGTGCTCTTTATCCACACAATTGGACCCTAAGCTCATGTTTTCATACGTTTCTTTCTGTTTGGGTGCATTCGGGACCGCTTCGCTACAACACAAAACTCGAAGCAAAACAGACGAATCTGGTTTAATTAATGCAAAAGTTTGTGCCAGGATGTCTTGTTAGAGTTATTCTTAACGAACACTCATGATCCACACAATTGGACCCTGAACTCATGTTTTGGTTCATTTCTTTCCGGTTGGGTGCATCTGGGGCCGTTTCGCTACTGCACAAAACTTGCTGCAAAACGAGCCAAACTGGTGCAATTAATGCAAAAATTTCTGCCACGTTGTCTTGTTAGATTTTTTCGCAACGAACGCTCCCGATCCACACCATTGGACCCTAAACTCATGTTTTGGTGCGTTTCTTTTCCGTTTGGGTGCATTTGGGACCGTTTCACTACTGCACGAAACTTGGAGCAAAATGCGCCAAACTAGTACAATTAATGCAAAAGTTCATGCCATGATGTCGCGTTAGAATTTTTCAAAACGAACGCTCCCGATCCACACCATTGAACCCTAAACTCATGTTTTGGTGCGTTTCTTTCCCTTTGGGTGCATTTGGAACAGTTTCTCTACTGCTCGAAACTCGGTGTAAAATGGGCCAACCTGGTGCAATTAATGCAAAAATTCGTGCCACAAAGTCTCATCAGAATTTCTCGAAACTTACGCTCCCAATCCACATAATTGGACCCCAACCTCATGTTTTCATGCATTTCTTTCCGTTTGGGTGCATTCGGGACCGCTTCACTACCACACAAAACTCGTAGCAAAACGGGCCAAACCGGTGCAATTAATGCAAAAGTTTGTGCCAGGATGTCTTGTTAGAGTTATTCTTAACGAACGCCCCCGATCCACACAATTGGACCCTAAACTCATGTTTTGGTGCGTTTTTTCGTTTGGATGCATTCGGAACCGTTTCGCAACTGCAGGAAACTTGCTGCAAAATGCGCCAAACTGGTGCAATTAATGCAAAAGTTCGTGCCATGATGTCTTGTTATAATTTTTCACAATGAAAGCTCCCGATCCACACCGTTGGACCGTAAACTCAAGTTTTGGAGCGTTCCTTTCCGTTTGGGTGCATTTGGGACTGTTTCACAACTGCACGAAACTTGGTGCAAACAAACTGGTGGAATTAATGCAAAAATTTGTGCCATGATGTCTTGTTAGATTTTTCGCAACGAATACTCCCGATCCACACCATTGGACCTTAAGCTCATGTTTTGGTGCGTTCCTTTCCGTTTCAGTGCATTTGGGACCGTTTCGCTATTGCACGAAACTTGGTGCAAAACGCGCCGGATTGGTGCAATTAATGCAAAAGTTCGTGCCACGATGTCTTGTCGGAATTTTTCGCAAAGAACGCTCCCGATCCACACCATCAGACCCTAAACTCATGTTTTGGTGCGTTTCTTTCCGGTTGGGTGCATCTGGGACCGTTTCGCTACTGCACAAAACTTGCTGCAAAACGAGCCAAACTGGTGCAATTAATGCAAAAATTCGTGCCACGATGTTTTGTTAGATTTTTTCGCAACGATCGCTCCCGATCCACACCATTGGACTCTAAACTCATGTCTTGGTGCGTTTCTTTCCGTTTGGGTGCATTTGGGACCGTTTCGCTAGTGCACGAAACTTGGTGCAAAATGCGCAAAACTGGTGCAATTAATGTAAAAGTTCATGCCATGATGTCGCGTTAGAATTTTTCGCAACGAACGCTCCCGATCCACACCATTGGACCCTAAACTCATGTTTTAGTGCGTTTCTTTCCCTTTGGTTGCATTTGGGACCATTTTTCTACTGCACGAAACTCGGTGCCAAATGTGCCAACCTAGTACAATTAATGAAAAAATTTGTGCCACAAAGTCTCTTCAGAATTTCTAGAAACTTACGCCCCCGATCCACACAATTGGACCCTAAGTTCATGTTTTCATACATTTCTTTCCGTTTGTGTGCATTCGGTACCACTTCGCTACCACACAAAACACGAAGCAAAACGGGCCAAACTCGTGCAATTAATGCAAAAGTTTGTGCCAGGAAGTCTTGTTAGAGTTATTCTTAACGTACACTCATGATCCACACAATTGGACCTTGAACTCATGTTTTGGTGCATTTTTTCATTTGGGTGCATTTGGAACCGTTTCACAACTGCACGAACCTTGCTGTAAAACGCGCCAAACTGGTGCAATTAATGCAAAAGTTCATGCCACGATGTCTTGTTAGAATTTTTCACAATGAACGCTCCCGATCCACACCATTGGACCGTAAACTCTAGTTTTGGTGCATTCCTTTCCGTTTCGGTGCATTTGGGACTGTTTCGCTACTGCACAAAAATTGGTGCAAACAAACTAGTGGAATTAATGCAAAAATTCGTGCCATGATGTCTTGTTAGATTTTTTCGCAACGAACGCTCCCGATCCACACCATTGGACCTTAAACTCATGTTTTGGTGTGTTCCTTTCTGTTTCAGTGCATTTGGGACTATTTCGCTACTGCACAAAACTTGGTGCAAAACGCGCCAGACTGGTGCAATTAATGCAAAAGTTCGTGCCACGATGTCTTGTCCGAATTTTTCGCAAAGAACACTCCCGATCCACACCATTGGACCCTAAACTCAAGTTTTGGTTCTTTCCCTTTGGGTGCATTTGGGACCGTTTCTCTACTGCACGAAACTCGGTGCAAAATGGGCCAACCTGGTACAATTAATGCAAAAATTCGTGCCACAAAGTCTCGTCAGAATTTCTCGAAACTTACGCTCCCGATCCACACAATTGGACCCTAAGCTCATGTTTTCATGCATTTCTTTCCGTTTGGGTGCATTCGGGACCGCTTCACTACCACACAAAACTCGTAGCAAAACGGGCCAAACTGGTCGAATTAATGCAAAAGCTTGTCCTGGATGTCTTATTAGAGTTATTCTTAATGAACGCCCCCGATCCATACAATTGGACCCTAAACTCATGTTTTGGTGCGTTTTTTTGTTTGGGTGCGTTTGGAACAGTTTCACAACTGCACGAAACTTGCTGCAAAACGCGCCAAAATGGTGCAATTAATGCAAAAGTTTGTGCCAGGATGTCTTGTTAGAATTTTTCACAACGAACGCTCCCGATGCACAGCATTGGACCGTAAACTCTTGTTTTGGTGTGTTCCTTTCCGTTTCGATGCATTTGGGACCGTTTCGCTACTGCACGAAACTTGGTGCAACAAACTGGTGGAATTAATGCAAAAATTCGTGCCATGATGGCTTATTAGATTTTTTCGCAACGAACACTCCCAATCCACACCATTGGACCTTAAACTCATGTTTTGTTGCGTTCATTTCCGTTTCAGTACATTTGGGACTGTTGCGCTACTACACACAAAACTTGGTGCAAAACACGCCAGACTGGTGCAATTAATGCAAAAGTTCGTGCCACGATGTCTTCTCGGAATTTTTTGCAAAGAACGCTCCCGATCCACATCATTGGACCCTAAACTCATCTTTTGGTGCGTTTCTTTCCGGTTGGGTGCATCTGGGACCGTTTCGCTACTGCACAAAACTTGCTGCAAAACGAGCCAAACTGGTACAATTAATGCAAAAATTCGTGCCACGATGTCTTGTTAGATTTTTCACAACGAACGCTCCCGATCCACACCATTGGATCCTAAACTCATGTTTTGGTGCGTTTCTTTCTGTTTGGGTGCATTTGGGACCGTTTCGCTACTGCTCGGAACTTGGTGCAAAATGCGCTAAACTGGTGCAATTAATGCAAAAGTTCATGCCATGATGTCGCGTTAGAATTTTTCGCAACGAACGCTCCCGATCCACACCATTGGACCCTGAACTCATGTTTTGGTGTGTTTCTTTCCTTTTGGGTGCATTTGGGACTGTTCTCTACTGCACGAAACTTGGTGCAAAATGGGCCAACCTGGTGCAATTAATACAAAAACTTGTGCCACAAAGTCTCGTCAGAATTTCTAGAAACTTACACTCCCGATCCACACAATTGGACCCTAAGCTCATGTTTTCATGCATTTCTTTCCGTTTGGGTGCATTTGGGACTGTTTCATTACTACACAAAACTCGAAACAAAACAGGTCACACTGGTGCAATTAATGGAAAAGTTCGTGCCACGATTTCTTGTTACAATTTCATGCAACGAACGCTCCCCCATTAGACCATCAACTCATGTTTTGGTGCGTTTCTTTCCCTTTGGGTGCATTTGGGACTGTTTTTCTACTGCACGAAACTCGGTGCCAAATGGGCCAACCTGGTACAATTAATGCAAAAATTTGTGCCACAAAGTCTTTTCAGAATTTCTCGAAACTTACGCTCCCGATCCACACAATTGGACCCTAAGCTCAAGTTTTCATGCATTTCTTTCCGTTTGGGTGCATTAGGGGCCGCTTCGCTACCACACAAAACTCGAAGCAAAACGGGCCAAATTGGTGCAATTAATGTAAAAGTTCATGCCATGATGTCCCGTTAGAATTTTTCTTAACAAACGCTCCCGATCCAAACCATTGGACCCTAAACTCTTGTTTTGGTGTGATTCTTTACGTTTGGGTGTATTTGGGACCGTTTCTCTACTGCACGAAACATGGCGCAAAATGCGCCAGACTGGTGCAATTAATGCAAAAGTTCGTGCCACGATGTCTTGTCGGAAACTTTCGCAAAGAGCACTCCCGATCCAAACCATTGGACCCTAAACTCTTGTTTTTGTGCGTTTCTTTTTCTGGTTGGGTGCATTTGGGACTGTTTTGCTACTTCACAAAACTTGCTGCAAAACGCGCCAAACTGGTGCAATAATGCAAAAGTTCGTGCCACCATGTCCTGTAAAAAATTTTTCGCAACAAACACTCCCGATCCACTCCATTGCACCTTAAACTCATGTTTTGGTGCGTTTCTTTCCATTTGGGTGCATTTGGTACCGTTTCGCTACTGCACGAAACTCGGTGCAAAACGCGCTACACTGGTGCAATTAATGCAAAAGTTCGTGCCACGATGTCTTGTCGGAATTTTTCACAAAGCGCGCTTCCGATCCACACCATTGGACCCTAAACTTTTGTTTTGGTGTGTTTCTTTCTTGTTGGGTGCATTTGGGACCTTTTCTCTACAGCACGAAACTTGGTGCAAAACGCGCCAGACTGGTGCAATTAATGCAAAAGTTCGTGCCACGATGTCTTGTAAGAATTTTTTCACAACAAACACTCCCGATCCACACCATTGGACCTTAAACTCATGTTTTGGTGCGTTTCTTTCCATTTGGGTGCATTTGGGACCGTTTCGCTACTGCACGAAACTTGGTGCAAAATGGGCCAACCTGTTACAGTTAATGCAAAAGTTCATGCCACGATGTCGCGTTAGAAGTTTTCGCAACGAACGCTCCCGATCCACACCATTGGACCCTAAACTCATGTTTTGGTGCGTTTCTTTCCATTTGGGTGCATTTGGGACCGTTTCGCTACTGCACGAAACTTGGTGCAAAATGCGCAAAACTGCTGCAATCAATGCAAAAGTTCATGCCATGATGTCACGTTAGAATTTATCGCAATGAACGCTCTCGATCCACACCATTGGACCCTAAACTCATGTTTTTGTGCGTTTCGTTTCCTTTGGGTGCATTTGGGACCGTTTCTCTACTGCACGAAACTCGGTGCAAATTGGGCCAACCTGTTGCAATTAATGCAAAAATTCGTGCCACAAAGTTTCGTCAGAATTTCTCGAAACTTACGCTCCCGATCCACACAATTGGACCCTAAGCTCATGTTTTCATGCATTTCTTTCCATTTGGGTGCATTCGGGGCCGCTTCGCTACCACACAAAACTCGAAGCAAAACGGGCCATACTGGTCCAATTAATGCAAAAGTTTGTGCCAGGATGGCTTGTTAGAGTTATTCTTAACGAACGCCCCCGATCCACACAATTGGACCCTAAACTCATGTTTTGATGCGTTTTTTTCGATTGGGTGCATTTGGAACCATTTCACAACTACATGAAACTTGCTACAAAACGGGCCATACTGGTCCAATTAATGCAAAAGTTTGTGCCAGGATGTCTTTTTAGAGTTATTCTTAACGAACGCTCCCGATCCACACCATTGGACCCTAAACTCATGTTTTGGTGCGATTCTTTCCGTTTGGGTGCATTTGGGACCGCTTCGCTACTGCACGAAACTTGCTGCAAAACACGCCAAACTGGTCCAATTAATGCAAAAGTTCGTGCCACGATGTCTTGTAAGAATTTTTTCACAACAAATGCTCCCGATCCACACCATTGGACCTTAAACTCATGTTTTGGTGCGTTTCGTTCCGTTTGGGTGCATTTGGGACCGTTTCGCAACTGCACAAAACTTTGTGCAAATGCGCCAAACTGGTGCAATTAATGCAAAAGTTCATGCCACGATGTCGCGTTCGAATTTTTCGCAACGAACGCTCCCGATCCACACCATTGGACGCTAAACTAATGTTTTTTGCGTTTCTTTCCATTTGGGTGCATTTGGGACTGTTTCGCTACTGCACGAAACTCGGTGCAAAATGGGCCAACCTGTTGCAATTATTGCAAAAGTTCGTGCCATAAAGTCTCGTCAGAATTTCTAAAAACTTACGCTCCCAATCCACACAATTGGACCCTAAGCTCATGTTTTCATGCGTTTCTCTCCGTTTGGGTGCATTTGGGACCGTTTTGCTACTACACAAAACTCGAAACAAAACAGGTCACAGTGGTGCAATTAATGGAAAAGTTGGTGCGTTTCTTTCTGGTTGGGTGGATTTGGGACAGTTTCGCTACAGCACAAAACTTGCTACAAAACGCGCCAAACTGGTGCAATTAATGCAAAAGTTTGTGCCACGATGTCTTGTAAGAATTTTTTCACAACAAACGCTCCCGATCCACACCATTGAACCTTAAACTCATGTTTTGGTGCGTTTCTTTTCGTTTGGGTGCATTTGGGACCGTTTCGCTACTTGCACAAAACTTGGTGCAAAATGCGCCAAACTAGTGCAATTAATGCAAAAGTTCATGCCACGATGTCGCGTTAGAATTTTTCGCAACGAACGCACCCGATCCACACCATTGGACCCTGAACTCATGTTTTGGTGCGTTTCTTTCCCTTTGGGTGCATTTGGGACTGTTCTCTACTGCATGAAACTCGGTGCAAAATGGGCCAACTTGGTTCAATTAATACAAAAACTCGTGCCACAAAGTCTCGTCAGAATTTCTCAAAACCTACACTCCCGATCCACACAATTGGACCCTAAGCTCATGTTTTCATGCGTTTCTTTCCATTTGAGTGCATTTGGGACTGTTTCATTACTACACAAAACTCGAAACAAAACAGGTCACACTGGTGCAATTAATGGAAAAGTTCGTGCCACGATTTCTTGTTACAATTTCTTGCAACGAACGCTCCCGATCCGCACCATTAGACCCTAAACTCATGTTTTGGTGCATTTCTTTCCCTTTGGGTGCATTTGGGACTGTTTTCCTACTACACGAAACTCGGTGCCAAATGGGCCAACCTGATACAATTAATGCAAAAATTTGTGCCACAAAGTCTTTTCAGAATTTCTCGAAACTTACGCTCCCGATCCACACAATTGGACCCTAAGCTCAAGTTTTCATGCATTTCTTTCCGTTTGGGTGCATTCGGGGCCGCTTCGCTACCACACAAAACTCGAAGCAAAATGGGGCAAACTGGTGCAATTAATGCAAAAGTTTGTGCCAGGATGTCTTGTTTGAGTTATTCTTAACGAACACCCCCGATCCACACAATTGGACCCTAAACTCATGTTTTGGTTCGTTTTTTCGATTGGGTGCATTTAGAACCGTTTCACAACTACACGAAACTTGCTACAAAACGCGCCAAAATGGTGCAATTAATGCAAAAGTTAGTGCCACGATGTCTTGTTAGAATTTTTCTTAACGAACGCTCCCGATCCAAACCATTGGACCCTAAACTCATGTTTTGGTGCGTTTCTTTCCATTTGGGTGCATTTGGGACCGTTTCGCTACTGAACGAAATTCGGTGCAAAACGCGCTACACTGGTGCAATTAATGCAAAAGTCCGTGCCACAATGTCTTGTCGGAATTTTTCACAAAGCGCGCTTCCGATCCACACCATTGGACCCTAAACTTTTGTTTTGGTGTGTTTCTTTCTGGTTGGGTGCATTTGGGACCTTTTCGCTACAGCACGAAACTTGGTGCAAAACGCGCCATACTGGTGCAATTAATGCAAAAGTTCGTGCCCCGATGTCTTGTAAGAATTTTTTCACAACAAACACTCCCGATCCACACCATTGGACCTTAAACTCAAGTTTTGGTGCGTTTCTTTCCATTTGGGTGCATTTGGGACCGTTTCGCTACTGCACGAAACTTGGTGCAAAATGGGCCAACCTGTTGCAATTAATGCAAAAGTTCATGCCACAATGTCGCGTTAGAAGTTTTCGCAACGAACGCTCCCGATCCACACCATTGGACCCTAAACTCATGTTTTGGTGCGTTTCTTTCCATTTGGGTGCATTTGGGACCATTTCGCTACTGCACGAAACTTGGTGCAAAATGCGCCAAACTGCTGCAATCAATGCAAAAGTTCATGCCATGATGTCGCGTTAGAATTTATCGCAATGAACGCTCTCGATCCACACCATTGGACCCTAAACTCATGTTTTTGTGCGTTTCGTTCCCTTTGGGTGCATTTGGGACCGTTTCTCTACTGCACGAAACTCGGTCCAAATTGGGCCAACCTGGTGCAATTAATGCCAAAATTCGTGCCACAAAGTCTCGTCAGAATTTCTCGAAACTTAGGCTCCCGATCCACACAATTGGACCCTAAGCTCATGTTTTCATGCATTTCATTCCGTTTGGGTGCATTCGGGGCCGCTTCGCTACCACACAAAACTCGAAGCAAAACGGTCCAAACTGGTCCAATTAATGCAAAAGTTTGTGCCAGGATGGCTTGTTAGAGTTATTCTTAACGAACGCCCCCGATCCACACAATTGGACCCTAAACTCATGTTTTGGTGCGTTTTTTTCGATTGGGTGCATTTGGAACCATTTCACAACTACACGAAACTTGCTGCAAAACACGCCAAAATGGTGCAATTAATGCAAAAGTTATTGCCATGATGTCTTGTTAGAATTTTTCTTAACGAACGCTCCCGATCCACACCATTGGACCCTAAACTCATGTTTTGGTGCGATTCTTTCCGTTTGGGTGCATTTGGGACCGCTTCGCTACTGCACGAAACTTGTTGCAAAACGCGCCAAACTGGTGCAATTAATGCAAAAGTTCGTGCCACGATGTCTTGTAAGAATTTTTTCACAACAAATGCTCCCGATCCACACCATTGGACCTTAAACTCATGTTTTGGTGCGTTTCTTTCCGTTTGGGTGCATTTGGGACCGTTTCGCTACTACACAAAACTTTGTGCAAATGCGCCAAACTGGTGCAATTAGTGCAAACGTTCATACCACGATGTCGCGTTCGAATTTTTCGCAACGAACGCTCCCGATCCACACCATTGGACCCTAAACTCATGTTTTGGTGCGTTTCTTTCCATTTGGGTGCATTTGGGACCGTTTCTCTACTGCACGAAACTCGGTGCAAAATGGGCCAACCTGTTGCAATTAATGCAAAAGTTCGTGCCACAAAGTCTCGTCAGAATTTCTAAAAACTTACGCTCCCAATCCACACAATTGGACCATAACCTCATGTTTTCATGCGTTTCTTTCCGTTTGGGTGCATTTGGGACCATTTTGCTTCTACACAAAACTCGAAACAAAACAGGTCACACTGGTGCAATTAATGGAAAAGTTTGTGCCACGATGTCTTGTTACAATTTCACGCAACAAACGCTCCCAATCCAAACCATTTTACCCTAAACTCATGTTTTGGTGTGTTTGTTTCCGTTTGCATGCATATGAGACCTTTTTGCTACTTCACAAAACTCGATGCGAAATGGTCCAACCTAGTGCAATTAATGCAAAAGTTCGTGCCACTAAGTCTCGTCAGAATTTCTCAAAACGAGCACTTTTGATCCACACAATTGGACCCTAAGCTCATGTTTTCATATGTTTCTTTCCATTTGGGTGCATTCGGGACCGCTTCGCTACCACACAAAACTCGAAGCAAAACAGGCCAATCTGGTGCAATTAATGCAAAAGTTTGTGCCAGGATATCTTGTTAGAGTTATTCTTAACGAACGCTCCCGATCCACACCATTGGAACCTAAACTCATGTTTTGTTGCGATTCTTTCCATTTGGGTGCATTTGGGACCGCTTCGCTACTGCACGAAACTTGGTGCAAAACGCGCTAGACTGGTGCAATTAATGCAAAAGTTCGTGGCACGATGTCTTGTCGGAATTTTTCACAAATCGCACTTCCGATCCACACCATTGGACCCTAAACTCATGTTTGGGTGCGATTCTTTCCGTTTGGGTGCATTTGGGACCGCTTCGCTACTACACAAAACTTGCTGCAAAACGCGCCAAACTGGTGCAATTAATGCAAAAGTTCGTGCCACGATGTCTTGTAATAATTTTTTCACAACAAATGCTCCCGATCCACACCATTGGACCTTAAACTCATGTTTTGGTGCGTTTCTTCTGTTTGGGTGCATTTGGAACCATTTCGCTACTGCACAAAACTTGGTGCAAATGCGCCAAACTGGTGCAATTAATGCAAAACTTCATGCCACGATGTCGCGTTCGAATTTTTCGCAACGAACTCTCCCGATCCACACCATTAGACCCTAAACTCATGTTTTGGTGCGTTTCTTTCCATTTGGGTGCATTTGGGACCGTTTCGCTACTGCACGAAACTCGGTGCAAAATGGGCCAACCTGTTGCAATTAATGCAAAAGTTCGTGCCACAATGTCTCGTCAGAATTTCTAAAAACTTACGCTCCCAATCCACACAATTGGACCATAACCTCATGTTTTCATGCGTTTCTTTCCGTTTGGGTGCATTTGGGACCATTTTGCTTCTACACAAAACTCGAAACAAAACAGGTCACACTGGTGCAATTAATGGAAAAGTTTGTGCCACGATGTCTTGTTACAATTTCACGCAACAAACGCTCCCAATCCAAACCATTTTACCCTAAACTCATGTTTTGGTGTGTTTGTTTCCATTTGCATGCATATGAGACCTTTTTGCTACTTCACAAAACTCGATGCGAAATGGTCCAACCTAGTGCAATTAATGCAAAAGTTCGTGCCACTAAGTCTCGTCAGAATTTCTCAAAACGAGCGCTCTTGATCCACACAATTGGACCCTAAGCTCATGTTTTCATATGTTTCTTTCCATTTGGGTGCATTCGGGACCGCTTCGCTACCACACAAAACTCGAAGCAAAACAGGCCAATCTGGTGCAATTAATGCAAAAGTTTGTGCCAGGCTGTCTTGTTAGAGTTATTCTTAACGAACGCTCCCGATCCACTCCATTGGAATCTAAACTCATGTTTTGGTGCGATTCTTTCCGTTTGGGTGCATTTGGGACCGCTTCGCTACTGCACGAAACTTGGTGCAAAACGCGCTAGACTGGTGCAATTAATGCAAATGTTCGTGCCACGATGTCTTGTCGGAATTTTTCACAAATCGCACTTCCGATCCACACCATTCGACCCTAAACTCATGTTTTGGTGCGATTCTTTCTGTTTGGGTGCATTTTGACCGCTTCGCTACTGCACGAAACTTGCTGCAAAACGCGCCAAACTGGTGCAATTAATGCAAAAGTTTGTGCCACGATGTCTTGTAATAATTTTTTCACAACAAATGCTCCCGATCGACACCATTGGACCTTAAACTCATGTTTTGGTGCGTTTCTTTCCGTTTGGGTGCATTTGGAACCGTTTCTCTACTGCACAAAATTTGGTGCAAATGCGCCAAACTGGTGCAATTAATGCAAAAGTTCATGCCACGATGTCGCGTTCGAATTTTTCGCAACGAACTCTCCCGATCCACACAATTAGACCCTAAACTCATGTTTTGTGCGTTTCTTTCCATTTGGGTGCATTTGGGACCGTTTCGCTACTGCACGAAACTCGGTGCAAAATGGGCCAACCTGTTGCAATTATTGCAAAAGTTCGTGCCACAAAGTCTCGTCAGAATTTCTAAAAACTTACGCTCCCAATCCACACAATTGGACCCTAAGCTCATGTTTTCATGCGTTTCTCTCCGTTTGGGTGCATTTGTGACCGTTTTGCTACTACACAAAACTCGAAACAAAACAGCTCACACTGGTGCAATTAATGGAAAAGTTCGTGCCACGATGTCTTGTTACAATTTCACGGAACAAACGCTCCCAATCCACACTATTGGACCGTAAACTCATGTTTTGGTGTGTTTGTTTCCGTTTGCGTGCATCTGAGACCTTTTTGCTACTTCACAAAACTCGGTGCGAAATGGTCCAACCTAGTGCAATTAATGCAAAAGTTCGTGCCACTAAGTCTCATTAGAATTTCTCAAAACGAGCGCTCTTGATCCACACAATTGGACCCTAAGCTCGTGTTTTCATATGTTTTTTTCCGTTTGGGTGCATTCGGGACCGCTTCGCTACCACACAAAACTCGAAGCAAAACAGGCCAATCTAGTGCAATTAATGCAAAAGTTTGTGCCAGGATGTCTTGTTAGAGTTATTCTTAACGAACGCTCCCGATCCACACCATTGGACCGTAAACTCAAGTTTTGGTGCGTTCCTTTCCGTTTGGGTGGATTTGGAACCGTTCCCTACTGCACAAAACGTGGTGCAAACAAACTGGTGGAATTAATGCAAAATTTTGTGCCATGAAGTCTTGTTAGATTTTTTCGCAACGAACACTCCCGATCCACACCATTGGACCTTAAACTCATGTTTTGGTGCGTTCCTTTCCGTTTCAGTGCATTTGGGACCGTTTCGCTACTGCACGAAACTTGGTGCAAAATGCGCCAGACTGGTGCAATTAATGCAAAAGTTCGTGCCACAATGTCTTGTCGGAATTTTTCGCAAAGAACGCTTCCGATCCACACAATTGGACCCTAAACTCTTGTTTTGTTGCGTTTCTTTCTGGTTGGGTGCATTTGGGACCGTTTCGCTACTACACAAAACTTGCTGCAAAACGCGCCAAACTGGTGCATTTAATGCAAAAGTTCGTGCCACGATGTCTTGTTAGAATTTTTCGCAACGAACGCTCCCGATCCACACCATTGGACCGTAAACTCAAGTTTTGGTGCGTTCCTTTCCATTTGGGTGCATTTGGAACCGTTCGCTACTGCACGAAACTTGGTGCAAACAAACTGGTAGAATTAATGCAAAATTTTGTGCCATGATGTCTTGTTAGATTTTTTCGCAACGAACTCTCCCGATCCACACCATTGGACCTTAAACTCATATTTTGGTGCGTTCCTTTCTATTTTAGTGCATTTGGGACCGTTTCGCTACTCCACAAAAATTGGTGCAAAATGCGCCAGACTGGTGCAATGAATGCAAAAGTTCGTGCCACGATGTCTTGTCGGAATTTTTCGCAAAGAACACTCCCGATCCACACCATTGGACCGTAAACTCATGTTTTGGTGCGTTTCTTTCCGGTTGGGTGCATCTGGGACCGTTTCGCTGCTGCACAAAACTTGCTGCAAAACGAGCCAAACTGGTGCAATTAATGCAAAAATTCGTGCCACGATGTCCTGTTAGATTTTTTCACAACGAACGCACACGATCCACATCATTGGACCCTAAACTCAAGTTTTGGTGCGTTTCTTTCCGTTTGGGTGCGTTTGGGACCGTTTCGCTACTTGCACAAAACTTGGTGCAAAATGCGCAAAACTGGTGCAATTAATGCAAAAGTTCATGCCACGATGTCGCGTTAGAATTTTTCACAGCGAACGCTCCCGATCCACACCATTAGACCCTAAAGTCATGTTTTGGTGCGTTTCTTTCCATTTGGGTGCATTTGGGACCGTTTCGCTACTGTACGAAACTCGGTGCAAAATGGGCCAACCTGTTGCAATTAATGCAAAAGTTCGTGCCACAAAGTCTCGTCAGAATTTCTCGAAACTTACGCTCCCAATCCACACAATTGGACCCTAAGCTCATATTTCATGTGTTTCTTTCCGTTTGGGTGCATTTGGGACCGTTTTGCTACTACACAAAACTCGAAACAAAACAGGTGACACTGGTGCAATTAATGGAAAAGTTCGTGCCACGATGTTTTGTTACAATTTCACGCAACAAATGCTCCCAATCCAAACCATTTTACCCAAAAATCATGTTTTGGTGTGTTTGTTTCCGTTTGCGTGCATATGAGACCTTTTTGCTACTTCACAAAACTCGGTGCGAAATGGTCCAACCTAGTGCAATTAATGCAAAAGTTCGTGCCACTAAGTCTCGTTAGAATTCCTCAAAACGAGCACTCTTGATCCACACAATTGGACCCTAAGCTCATGTTTTCATATGTTTCTTTCCGCTTGGGTGCATTCGGGACCGCTTCGCTACCACACAAAACTCGAAGCAAAACAGGCCAATCTGGTGCAATTAATGCAAAAGTTTGTGCCAGGATGTCTTGTTAGAGTTATTCTTAACGAACGCTCCCGATCCACACCATTGGAACCTAAACTCATGTTTTGGTGCGATTCTTTCCGTTTGGGTTCATTTGGGACCGCTTCGCTACTGCACGAAACTTGGTGCAAAACGCGCTAGACTGGTGCAATTAATGCAAAAGTTCGTGCCACGATGTCTTGTCGGAATTTTTCACAAAGCGCATTTCCGATCCACACCATTGGACCCTAAACTCATGTTTTGGTGCGATTCTTTCCGTTTGGGTGCAATTGGGACCGCTTCGCTACTGCACGAAACCTGCTGCAAAATTCGCCAAACTGGTGCAATTAATGCAAAAGTTCGTGCCACGATGTCTTGTAAGAATTTTTTCACAACAAATGCTCCCGATCCACACGATTGGACCTTAAACTCATGTTTTGGTGCGTTTCTTTCCGTTTGGGTACATTTGGGACCGTTTCGCTACTGCACAAAACTTGGTGCAAATGCGCCAAACTAGTGCAATTAATGCAAAAGTTCATGCCACGATGTCGCGTTCGAATTTTTCGCAACGAACGCTCCCGATCCACACCATTGGACCCCAAACTCATGTTTTGGTGCGTTTCTTTGCATTTGGGTGCATTTGGGACCGTTTCGCTACTGCACGAAACTCGGTGCAAAATAGGCCAACCTGTTGCAATTATTGCAAAAGTTTGTGCCACAAAGTCTCGTCAGAATTTCTAAAAACTTACGCTCCCAATCCACACAATTGGACCCTAAGCTCATGTTTTCATGCGTTTCTCTCTGTTTGGGTGCTTTTGGGACCGTTTTGCTACTACACAAAACTCGAAACAAAACAGGTCACACTGGTGCAATTAATAGAAAAGTTCGTGCCACGATGTCTTGTTACAATTTCACGCAACAAACGCTCCCAATCCAAATCATTTTACCCTATACTCATGTTTTGGTGTGTTTGTTTCCGTTTGCATGCATATGAGACCTTTTTGCAACTTCACAAAACTCAATGTGAAATGGTCCAACCTAGTGCAATTAATGCAAAAGTTCCTGCCACTAAGTCTCGTCAGAATTTCTCAAAACGAGTGCTATTGATCCACACAATTGGACCCTAAGCTCATGTTTTCATACGTTTCTTTCTGTTTGGGTGCATTCGGGACCTATTCGCTACCACATAAAACTCGAAGCAAAACAGGCCAATCTGGTGCAATTAATGCAAAAGTTTTTGCCAGGATGTGTTGTTAGAGTTATTCTTAATGAACGCTCCCGACCCACACAATTGGACCCTAAACTCATGTTTTGGTGCATTTTTTTCGTTTGGGTGCATTTGGAACCATTTTGCAACTGCACGAAACTTGCTGCAAAACGCGCCAAACAGGTGCAATTAATGTAAAAGTTCATGCCACGATGTCTTGTTAGAATTTTTCGCAACGAACGCTCCCGATCCACACCATTGCACCGTAAACTCAAGTTTTGGTGCATTGCTTTCCGTTTGGGTGATTTTGGGACCGTTCGCTACTGCACGAAACTTGGAGCAAACAAACTGGTGGAGTTAATGCAAAATTTTGTGCCATGATGTCTTGTTAGATTTTTTTCACAACGAACACTCCCGATCCACACCATTGGACCTTAAACTCATGTTTTGTTGCGTTCCTTTCAGTTTCAGTGCATTTTGGACCGTTTCGCTACTGCACGAAACTTGGTGCAAAATGCGCCAGACTGGTGCAATTAATGCAAAAGTTCGTGCCATGATATCTTGTCGGATTTTTTTGTAAAGAACGCTCCCGATCCACACCATTGGACCCTAAACTCATGTTTTGCTGTGTTTCTTTCCGATTGGGTGCATCTGGGAGACTAGGACCGTTTCGCTACTGCACAAAACTTGCTGCAAAACGAGCCAAACTGGTGCAATTAATGCAAAAATTCGTGCCACGATGTCTTGTTAGATTTTTTAACAACGAACGCACCCGATCCACATCATTGGACCCTAAACTCAAGTTTTGGTGCGTTTCTTTCCGTTTAGGTGCATTTGGGACCGTTTCGCTACTTACACAAAACTTGGTGCAAAATGCGCCAAACTGGTGCAATTAATGCAAAAGTTCATGCCACGATGTCGCGTTAGAATTTTTCGCAACGAACGCTCCCGATCCGCACCATTAGACTCTAAACTCATGTTTTGGTGCGTTTTTTTCGTTTGGGTGTATTTGGAACCGTTTCACAACTGCGCGAAACTTGCTGCAAAACGCGCCAAACTGATGCAATTAATGCAAAAGTTCATGCCACGATGTCTTGTTAGAATTTTTCGCAACGAACGCTCCCGATCCAAACCATTGGACCGTAAACTCAAGTTTTGGTGCGTTCCTTTCCGTTTGGGTGCATTTGGGACCGTTCGCTACTGCACGAAACTTGGTGCAAACAAACTGGTGGAATTAATGCAAACTTTTGTGCCATGATGTCTTGTTAGATTTTTTCGCAACGAACACACCCGATCCACACCATTGGACCTTAAACTCATGTTTTGGTGCGTTCCTTTCCGTTTCAGTGCATTTGGGACCGTTTCGCTACTACACGAAACTTGGTGCAAAATGCTCCAGACTGGTGCAATTAATGTAAAAGTTCGTGCCACGATGTTTTGTCGGAATTTTTTCGCAAAGAACGCTTCCGATCCACACAATTAGACCCTAAACTCATGTTTTGGTGCGTTTTTTTTGTTTGGGTGCGTTTGGAACAGTGTCACAACTGCACGAAACTTGCTGCAAAATGCGCCAAACTGGTGCAATTAATGCAAAAGTTCGTGCCAGGATGCCTTGTTAGAATTTTTCACAACGAACGCTCCCGATCCACACCATTGGACCGTAAACTCTAGTTTTGGTGCATTCCTTCCCGTTTGGGTGCATTTGGGACCATTTCGCTACAGCACGAAACTTGGTGCAAACAAACTAGTGGAATTACTGCAAAAATTCGTGCCATGATGTCTTATTAGATTTTTTCGCAACGAACACTGCCGATCCACACCATTGGACCTTAAACTCATGTTTTGGTGCGTTCCTTTCCGTTTCAGTGCATTTGGGATTGTTTCGCTACTGCACACAAAACTTGGTGCAAAACGCGCCAGACTGGTTCATTAATGCAAAAGTTCGTGCCACGATGTCTTGTCGAAATTTTTCACAAAGAACGCTCCCGATCCACACCATTGGACCCTAAACTCATGTTTTGGTGCGTTTCTTTCCGGTTGGGTGCATCTGGGACCGTTTCGCTACTGCACAAAACTTGCTGCAAAACGAGCCAAACTGGTGCAATTAATGCAAAAATTCGTGCCACGATGTCTTGTTAGATTTGTTCACAACGAACGCACCTGATCCACATCATTGGACCCTAAACTCAAGTTTTGGTGCGTTTCTTTCCGTTTGTGTGCATTTGGGACCGTTTCGCTACTTGCACAAAACTTGGTGCAAAATGCGCCAAACTGGTGCAATTAATGCAAAAGTTCATGCCACGATGTCGCGTTAGAATTTTTCGCAATGAATGCTCCCGATCCACACCATTTTACCCTAAACTCATGCTTTGTTGCGTTTCTTTCCATTTGGGTGCATTTGGGACTGTTTCGCTACTGTACGAAACTCGGTGCAAAATGGGCCAACCTGTTGCAATTAATGCAAAAGTTCGTGCCACAAAGTCTCGTCAGAATTTCTCGAAACTTACGCTCCCAATCCACACAATTGGACCCTATGCTCATGTTTTCATGCGTTTCTTTCCGTTTGGGTGCATTTGGGACCGTTTCGCTACTACACAAAACTCGAAACAAAACAGGTCACACTGGTGCAATTAATGGAAAAGTTCGTACCACGATGTCTTGTTACAATTTCACGCAACGAACACTCCCAATCCGAAACATTGGACCCTAAACTCATGTTTTGGTGTGTTTGTTTTCGTTTGGGTGCATATGAGACCTTTTTGCTACTTCACGTATCTCGGTGCGAAATGGTCCAACCTAATGCAATTAATGCAAAAGTTCGTGCCACTAAGTCTTGTTAGAATTTCTCAAAACGAGCGCTATTGATCCACACAATTGGACCCTAAGCTCATGTTTTCATATGTTTCTTTCTGTTTGGGTGCATTCGGGACCGCTTCGCTACCACATAAAACTTGAAGCAAAACAGGCTAATCTGGTGCAATTAGTGTAAAAGCTTGTGCTAGGATGTCTTGTTACCGTTATTCTTAATGAACGCTCCCGACCCACACAATTGGACCTTAAACTCATGTTTTGGTGCGTTTCTTTCCAGTTGGGTGCATCTGGGATTGTTTCGGTACTGCACAAAACTTGCAGCAAAACGAGCCAAACTGGTGCAATTAATGCAAAAGTTCGTGCCACGATGTCTTGTAAGAATTTTTTCACAACAAACGCTCCCGATCCACACCATTGGACCTTAAACTCATGTTTTGGTACGTTTCTTTCCGTTTGGGTGCATTTGGGACCGTTTCGCTACTGCACAAAACTTGGTGCAAAATGCGCCAAACTGGTGCAATTAATGCAAAAGTTCATGCCACGATGTCGCGTTAGAATTTTTTGCAACGAACGCTCCCGATCCACACCATTGGACCCTAAACTCATGTTTTGGTGCATTTCTTTCCATTTGGGTGCATTTGGGACCGTTTCGCTACTGTACAAAACTCGGTGCAAAATGGGCCAACCTGTTGCAATTAATGCAAAAGTTTGTGCCACAAAGTCTCGTCAGAATTTCTCGAAACTTACGCTCCCGATCCACACAATTGGACCCTAAGCTCATGTTTTCATGCGTTTCTTTCCATTTGGGTGCATTTGGGACCGTTTCGCTACTACACAAAACTCGAAACAAAACAGGTCACACTGGTGCAATTAATGGAAAGTTCGTGCCACGTTGTCTTGTTACAATTTCACGCAACGAACACTCCCAATCCGCACCATTGGACCCTAAACACATGTTTTGGTGTGTTTGTTTTCGTTTGGGTGCATATGAGACATTTTTGCTACTCCACATAACTCGGTGCGAAATGGTCCAACCTAGTGCAATTAATGCAACAATTCGTGCCACTAAGTCTCATCAGAATTTCTCAAAACGAGCGCTATTGATCCACACAATCGGACCCTAAGTCATGTTTTCATATGTTTCTTTCTGTTTGGGTGCATTCGGGACCGCTTCGCTACCACATAAAACTCGAAGCAAAACAGGCCAATTTGGTGCAATTAATGCAAAAGCTTGTGCCAGGATGTCTTGTTAGAGTTATTCTTAATGAACGCTCCCGACCCACACAATTGGACCCTAAACTCATGTTTTGGTGCGTTTTTTTCGTTTGGGTGCATTTGGAACCATTTCGCACCTGCGCGAAACTTGCTGCAAAACTCGCCAAACTGGTGCAATTAATGCAAAAGTTCGTGCCATGATGTCTTGTTAGAATTTTTCGCAATGAACGCGCCCGATCCACAGCATTGGACCGTAAACTCAAGTTTTGGTGCGTTCCTTTCCGTTTGGGTGCATTTGGGACCGTTCGCTACTGCACGAAACTTGGTGCAAACAAACTGGTGGAATTAATGCAAAATTTTGTGCCATGATGTCTTTTTAGATTTTTTCACAATGAACACTCCCAATCCACACCATTGGACCTCAAACTCATGTTTTGGTGCGTTCCTTTCCGTTTCAGTGCATTTGGGACCGTTTCGCTACTGCACGAAACTTGGTGCAAAATACGCCAGACTGGTGCAATTAATGCAAAAGTTTTTGCCAGGATGTGTTGTTAGAGTTATTCTTAATGAACGCTCCCGACCCACACAATTGGACCCTAAACTCATGTTTTTGTGCATTTTTTTCGTTTGGGTGCATTTGGAACCGTTTTGCAACTGCACGAAACTTGCTGCAAAACGCGCCAAACAGGTGCAATTAATGTAAAAGTTCATGCCACGATGTCTTGTTAGAATTTTTCACAACGAACGCTCCCAATCCACATCATTGGACCCTAAACTCATGTTTGGGTGCGTTTCTTTCCGTTTGGGTGCATTTGGGACCGTTTCGCTACTGCACGAAACTTGCTGCAAAACACGCCAAACAGTTGCAATTAATGTAAAAGTTCAAGCCACGATGTCTTGTTAGAATTTTTCGCAACGAACGCTCCCGATCCACACCATTGCACCGTAAACTCAAGTTTTGGTGCGTTCCTTTCCGTTTGGGTGATTTTGGGACCGTTCGCTACTGCACGAAACTTGGTGCAAACAAACTGGTGGAATTAATGCAAAATTTTGTGCCATGATGTCTTGTTAGATTTTTTCACAACCAACGCTCCCGATCCACATCATTGGACCCTAAACTCATGTTTTGGTGCGTTCCTTTCAGTTTCAGTCCATTTGGGACCATTTCGCTACTGCACGAAACTTGGCGGAAAATGCGTCAGACTGGTGCAATTAATGCAAAAGTTCGTGCCACGATGTCTTGTCGGATTTTTTCGCAAAGAACGCTCCCGATCCACTCCATTGGATCCTAAACTCATGTTTTGGTGTGTTTCTTTCCGGTTGGGTGCATCTGGGACCATTTCGCTACTGCACAAAACTTGCTGCAAAACGAGCCAAACTGGTGCAATTAATGCAAAAATTCGTGCCACGACGTCTTGTTAGATTTTTTCACAACGAACGCTCCCGATCCACATCATTGGACCCTAAACTCATGTTTTGGTGTGTTTCTTTCCGTTTGGGTGCATTTGGGACCGTTTCGCTACTGCACGAAACTTGGTACAAAATGCGCCAAACTGGTGCAATTAATGCAAAAGTTCGTGCCATGATGTCGCGTTAGAATTTTTCGCAATGAACGGTCCCGATCCAAACCATTGGACCCTAAACTCATGTTTTGGTGTGTTTCTTTCCATTTGGGTGCATTTGGGACCGTTTCGCTACTATACGAAACTCAATGCAAAATGGGCCAACCTGTTGCAATTAATGCAAAAGTTCGTGCCACAAAGTCTCGTCAGAATTTCTCGAAACTTACGCTCCCGATCCACACAATTGGACCATAAGCTCATGTTTTCATACTTTCCTTTCTGTTTGGGTGCATTCAGGACCGCTTCGCTACCACATAAAACTCGAAGCAAAACAGGCTAATCTGGTGCAATTAATGCAAAAGATTTTGCCAGGATGTGTTGTTAGAGTTATTCTTAATGAACGCTCCCGACCCACACAATTGGACCCTAAACTCATGTTTTGGTGCATTTTTTTAGTTTGGGTGCATTTGGAACCGTTTCGCAACTGCACGAAACTTGCTGCAAAACGCGCCAAACAGTTGCAAATAATGTAAAAGTTCAAGCCACGATGTCTTGTTAGAATTTTTCGCAACGAACGCTCCCGATCCACACCATTGCACCGTAAACTCAAGTTTTGGTGCGTTCCTTTCCATTTGGGTGATTTTGGGACCGTTCGCTACTGCACGAAACTTGGTGCAAACAAACTGGTGGAATTAATGCAAAATTTTGTGCCATGATGTCTTGTTAGATTTTTTCGCAACGAGCACTCCCGATCCACCCCATTGGACCTTAAACTCATGTTTTGGTGCGTTCCTTTCAGTTTTAGTGCATTTGGGACCGTTTCGCTACTGCACGAAACTTGGTGCAAAATGCGCCAGACTGGTACAATTAATGCCAAAGTTCGTGCCACGATGTCTTGTCGGATTTTTTCGCAAAGAACGCTCCCGATCCACACCATTGGACCCTAAACTCATGTTTTGGTGCATTTCTTTCAGGTTGGGTGCATCTGGGACCGTTTCGCTACTGCACAAAACTTGTTGCAAAACGAGCCAAACTGGTGCAATTAATGCAAAAATTCCTGCCACGATGTCTTGTTAGATTTTTTCACAACCAACGCTCCCGATCCACATCATTGGACCCTAAACTCATGTTTTGGTGCGTTCCTTTCAGTTCCAGTCCATTTGGGACCGTTTCGCTACTGCACGAAACTTGGTGCAAAATGCGCCAGACTGGTGCAATCAATGCAAAAGTTCGTGCCACGATGTCTTGTCGGATTTTTTCGCAAAGAACGCTCCCGATCCACACCATTGGACCCTAAACTCATGTTTTGGTGCGTTTCTTTCCGGTTGGGTGCATCTAGGACCATTTCGCTACTGCACAAAACTTGCTGCAAAACGAGCCAAACTGGTGCAATTAATGCAAAAATTTGTGCCACGACGTCTTGTTAGATTTTTTCACAACGAACGCTCCCAATCCACATCATTGGACCCTAAACTCATGTTTTGGTGTGTTTCTTTCCGTTTGGGTGCATTTGGGACCGTTTCGCTACTGCACGAAACTTGGTCCAAAATGCGCCAAACTGGTGCAATTAATGCAAAAGTTCGTGCCGTGATGTCGCCTTTAGAATTTTTTGCAATGAACGGTCCCGATCCAAACCATTGGACCCTAAACTCATGTTTTGATGCGTTTCTTTGCCTTTGGGTGCATTTGGGACCGTTTCTCTACTGCACGAAACTCGATGCAAAATGGGCCAACCTGGTGCAATTAATGCAAAAATTCGTGCCACAAAGTCTCGTCAGGATTTCTCGAAACTTACGCTCCCGATAGACACAATTGGACCCTAAGCTCATGTTTTCATGCATTTCTTTCCGTTTGGGTGCATTCGGGACCGCTTCGCTACCACACAAAACTCGAAGCAAAATGGGCCAAACTGGTGCAATTAATGTAAAAGTTTGTGCTAGGATGTCTTGTTAGAGTTATTCTTAATGAACGCCCCCGATCCACATAATTGGACCCTAAACTCATGTTTTGGTGCGTTTTTTTCGTTTGGGTGCATTTGGAACCGTTTCACAACTGAACGAAACTTGCTGCAAAACACGCCAAAATGGTGCAATTAATGCAAAAGTTAGTGCCATGATGTCTTGTTAGAATTTTTCGCAAAGAACGCTTCCGATCCACACCATTGGACCCTAAACTCATGTTTTGGTGTGTTTCTTTCCATTTGGGTGCATTTGGGACCGTTTCGCTACTATACGAAACTCAATGCAAAATGGGCCAACCTGTTGCAATTAATGCAAAAGTTCGTGCCACAAAGTCTCGTCAGAATTTCTCGAAACTTACGCTCCCGATCCACACAATTGGACCATAAGCTCATGTTTTCATACTTTCCTTTCTGTTTGGGTGCATTCAGGACCGCTTCGCTACCACATAAAACTCGAAGCAAAACAGGCTAATCTGGTGCAATTAATGCAAAAGATTTTGCCAGGATGTGTTGTTAGAGTTATTCTTAATGAACGCTCCCGACCCACACAATTGGACCCTAAACTCATGTTTTGGTGCATTTTTTTAGTTTGGGTGCATTTGGAACCGTTTCGCAACTGCACGAAACTTGCTGCAAAACGCGCCAAACAGTTGCAAATAATGTAAAAGTTCAAGCCACGATGTCTTGTTAGAATTTTTCGCAACGAACGCTCCCGATCCACACCATTGCACCGTAAACTCAAGTTTTGGTGCGTTCCTTTCCATTTGGGTGATTTTGGGACCGTTCGCTACTGCACGAAACTTGGTGCAAACAAACTGGTGGAATTAATGCAAAATTTTGTGCCATGATGTCTTGTTAGATTTTTTCGCAACGAGCACTCCCGATCCACCCCATTGGACCTTAAACTCATGTTTTGGTGCGTTCCTTTCAGTTTTAGTGCATTTGGGACCGTTTCGCTACTGCACGAAACTTGGTGCAAAATGCGCCAGACTGGTACAATTAATGCCAAAGTTCGTGCCACGATGTCTTGTCGGATTTTTTCGCAAAGAACGCTCCCGATCCACACCATTGGACCCTAAACTCATGTTTTGGTGCATTTCTTTCAGGTTGGGTGCATCTGGGACCGTTTCGCTACTGCACAAAACTTGTTGCAAAACGAGCCAAACTGGTGCAATTAATGCAAAAATTCCTGCCACGATGTCTTGTTAGATTTTTTCACAACCAACGCTCCCGATCCACATCATTGGACCCTAAACTCATGTTTTGGTGCGTTCCTTTCAGTTCCAGTCCATTTGGGACCGTTTCGCTACTGCACGAAACTTGGTGCAAAATGCGCCAGACTGGTGCAATCAATGCAAAAGTTCGTGCCACGATGTCTTGTCGGATTTTTTCGCAAAGAACGCTCCCGATCCACACCATTGGACCCTAAACTCATGTTTTGGTGCGTTTCTTTCCGGTTGGGTGCATCTAGGACCATTTCGCTACTGCACAAAACTTGCTGCAAAACGAGCCAAACTGGTGCAATTAATGCAAAAATTCGTGCCACGACGTCTTGTTAGATTTTTTCACAACGAACGCTCCCAATCCACATCATTGGACCCTAAACTCATGTTTTGGTGTGTTTCTTTCCGTTTGGGTGCATTTGGGACCGTTTCGCTACTGCACGAAACTTGGTCCAAAATGCGCCAAACTGGTGCAATTAATGCAAAAGTTCGTGCCGTGATGTCGCCTTTAGAATTTTTTGCAATGAACGGTCCCGATCCAAACCATTGGACCCTAAACTCATGTTTTGATGCGTTTCTTTGCCTTTGGGTGCATTTGGGACCGTTTCTCTACTGCACGAAACTCGATGCAAAATGGGCCAACCTGGTGCAATTAATGCAAAAATTCGTGCCACAAAGTCTCGTCAGGATTTCTCGAAACTTACGCTCCCGATAGACACAATTGGACCCTAAGCTCATGTTTTCATGCATTTCTTTCCGTTTGGGTGCATTCGGGACCACTTCGCTACCACACAAAACTCGAAGCAAAATGGGCCAAACTGGTGCAATTAATGTAAAAGTTTGTGCTAGGATGTCTTGTTAGAGTTATTCTTAATGAACGCCCCCGATCCACATAATTGGACCCTAAACTCATGTTTTGGTGCGTTTTTTTCGTTTGGGTGCATTTGGAACCGTTTCACAACTGAACGAAACTTGCTGCAAAACACGCCAAAATGGTGCAATTAATGCAAAAGTTAGTGCCATGATGTCTTGTTAGAATTTTTCGCAAAGAACGCTTCCGATCCACACCATTGGACCCTAAACTCATGTTTTGGTGTGTTTCTTTCCATTTGGGTGCATTTGGGACCGTTTCGCTACTATACGAAACTCAATGCAAAATGGGCCAACCTGTTGCAATTAATGCAAAAGTTCGTGCCACAAAGTCTCGTCAGAATTTCTCGAAACTTACGCTCCCGATCCACACAATTGGACCATAAGCTCATGTTTTCATACTTTCCTTTCTGTTTGGGTGCATTCAGGACCGCTTCGCTACCACATAAAACTCGAAGCAAAACAGGCTAATCTGGTGCAATTAATGCAAAAGATTTTGCCAGGATGTGTTGTTAGAGTTATTCTTAATGAACGCTCCCGACCCACACAATTGGACCCTAAACTCATGTTTTGGTGCATTTTTTTAGTTTGGGTGCATTTGGAACCGTTTCGCAACTGCACGAAACTTGCTGCAAAACGCGCCAAACAGTTGCAAATAATGTAAAAGTTCAAGCCACGATGTCTTGTTAGAATTTTTCGCAACGAACGCTCCCGATCCACACCATTGCACCGTAAACTCAAGTTTTGGTGCGTTCCTTTCCATTTGGGTGATTTTGGGACCGTTCGCTACTGCACGAAACTTGGTGCAAACAAACTGGTGGAATTAATGCAAAATTTTGTGCCATGATGTCTTGTTAGATTTTTTCACAACGAGCACTCCCGATCCACCCCATTGGACCTTAAACTCATGTTTTGGTGCGTTCCTTTCAGTTTTAGTGCATTTGGGACCGTTTCGCTACTGCACGAAACTTGGTGCAAAATGCGCCAGACTGGTACAATTAATGCCAAAGTTCGTGCCACGATGTCTTGTCGGATTTTTTCGCAAAGAACGCTCCCGATCCACACCATTGGACCCTAAACTCATGTTTTGGTGCATTTCTTTCAGGTTGGGTGCATCTGGGACCGTTTCGCTACTGCACAAAACTTGTTGCAAAACGAGCCAAACTGGTGCAATTAATGCAAAAATTCCTGCCACGATGTCTTGTTAGATTTTTTCACAACCAACGCTCCCGATCCACATCATTGGACCCTAAACTCATGTTTTGGTGCGTTCCTTTCAGTTCCAGTCCATTTGGGACCGTTTCGCTACTGCACGAAACTTGGTGCAAAATGCGCCAGACTGGTGCAATCAATGCAAAAGTTCGTGCCACGATGTCTTGTCGGATTTTTTCGCAAAGAACGCTCCCGATCCACACCATTGGACCCTAAACTCATGTTTTGGTGCGTTTCTTTCCGGTTGGGTGCATCTAGGACCATTTCGCTACTGCACAAAACTTGCTGCAAAACGAGCCAAACTGGTGCAATTAATGCAAAAATTCGTGCCACGACGTCTTGTTAGATTTTTTCACAACGAACGCTCCCAATCCACATCATTGGACCCTAAACTCATGTTTTGGTGTGTTTCTTTCCGTTTGGGTGCATTTGGGACCGTTTCGCTACTGCACGAAACTTGGTCCAAAATGCGCCAAACTGGTGCAATTAATGCAAAAGTTCGTGCCGTGATGTCGCCTTTAGAATTTTTTGCAATGAACGGTCCCGATCCAAACCATTGGACCCTAAACTCATGTTTTGATGCGTTTCTTTGCCTTTGGGTGCATTTGGGACCGTTTCTCTACTGCACGAAACTCGGTGCAAAATGGGCCAACCTGGTGCAATTAATGCAAAAATTCGTGCCACAAAGTCTCGTCAGGATTTCTCGAAACTTACGCTCCCGATAGACACAATTGGACCCTAAGCTCATGTTTTCATGCATTTCTTTCCGTTTGGGTGCATTCGGGACCGCTTCGCTACCACACAAAACTCGAAGCAAAATGGGCCAAACTGGTGCAATTAATGTAAAAGTTTGTGCTAGGATGTCTTGTTAGAGTTATTCTTAATGAACGCCCCCGATCCACATAATTGGACCCTAAACTCATGTTTTGGTGCGTTTTTTTCGTTTGGGTGCATTTGGAACCGTTTCACAACTGAACGAAACTTGCTGCAAAACACGCCAAAATGGTGCAATTAATGCAAAAGTTAGTGCCATGATGTCTTGTTAGAATTTTTCGCAAAGAACGCTTCCGATCCACACCATTGGACCTTAAACTCATGTTTTGGTGCGTTTCTTTTCGTTTGGGTGCATTTGGGACCGTTTCGCTACTACACAAAACTTGGTGCAAAATGCGCCAAACTGGTGCAATTAATGCAAAAGTTCATGCCACGATGTCGCGTTAGAATTTTTCGCAACGAACGCTCCCAATCCACACCATTGGACCCTAAACTCATGTTTTGGTGCGTTTCTTTCCATTTGGGTGCATTTGGGACCGTTTCGCTACTATACGAAACTCAGTGCAAAATGGGCCAACCTGTTGCAATTAATGGAAAAGTTCGCGCCACAAAGTCTCGTCTGAATTTCTCGAAACTTACACTCCCGATCCACACAATTGGACCCTAAGCTCATGTTTTCATGCGTTTCATTCCGTTTGTGTGCATTTGGGAATGTTTCGCTACTGCACAAAACTTGGTGCAAAATGCGCCAAACTGGTGTAATTAATGCAAAAGTTTATGCCACGATGTCGCGTTAGAATTTTTCGCAACGAACACTCCCGATCCACACCATTGGACCCTAAACTCATGTTTTGTTGCGTTTCTTTCCATTTGGGTGCATTTGGGACCGTTTCGCTACTGCACGAAACTCGGTGCAAAATGGGCCAACCTGTTGCAATTAATGCAAAAGTTCATGCCACAAAGTCTCGTCAGAATTCCTCGAAACTTACGCTCCCAATCCACACAATTGGAAATGTTCGTGCCACGATGTCTTGTTACGATTTCACGCAACAAACGCTCCCAATCCACACCATTGGACCCTAAACTCATGTTTTGGTGTGTTTGTTTCCGTTTGCATGCATATGAGACCTTTTTGCTACTTCACAAAACTCGGTGCGAAATGGTCCAACCTAGTGCAATTAATGCAAAAGTTCGTGCCACTAAGTCTCGTCATAATTTCTCAAAACGAGCGCTCTTGATCCACACAATTGGACCCTAAGCTCATGTTTTCATACGTTTCTTTCCGTTTGGGTGCATTCGGGACCGCTTCGCTACCACACAAAACTCGAAGCAAAACAGGCCAATCTGGTGCAATTAATGCAAAAGTTTGTGCCAGGATGTCTTGTTAGAGTTATTCTTAACGAACGCTAACGATCCACACCATTGGACCCTAAACTCATGTTTTGGTGCGATTCTCTTCCATTTGGGTGCATTTGGGACCGTTTCGTTACTGCACGAAACTTGGTGCAAAACGCGCCAGACTGGTGCAACTAATGCAAAAGTTCGTGCCACGATGTCTTGTCGGAATTTTTCACAAAGAGCACTCCCGATCCACACCATTGGACCCTAAACTCTTGTTTTGATGCGTTTCTTTTCTGGTTGGGTGCATTTGGGACCGTTTCGCTACTAAACAAAACTTGCTGCAAAACGCGCCAAACTGGTGCAATTAATGCAAAAGTTCATGCCAGGATGTCTTGTAAGAATTTTTTTCACAACAGAAGCTCCCGATCCACGCCATTAGACCTTAAACTCATGTTTTGGTGCATTTCTTTCCATTTGGGTGCATTTGGGACCGTTTCGCTACTGCGCGAAACTTGGTGCGAAATGCGCCAAACTGGTGCAATTAATGCAAAAGTTCATGCCACGATGTCGCATTAGAATTTTTCACAACGAACACTCCTGATCCACACCATTGGACCCTAAACTCATGTTTTGTTGTGTTTCTTTCCATTTGGGTGCATTTGGGACCGTTTCGCTACTTCACGAAACTCGGTGCAAAATGGGCCAACCTGTTGCAATTAATGCAAATGTTCGTGCCACAAAGTCTCGTCAGAATTTCTCGAAACTTACGCTCCCAATCCACACAATTGGAAAAGTTCGTGCCATGATGTCTTGTTACGATTTCACTCAACAAACGCTCCCAATCCACACCATTGGACCCTAAACTCATGTTTTGGTGTGTTTGTTTCCGTTTGGGTGCATAAGAGACCTTTTTGCTACTTCACAAAACTTGGTGCGAAATGGTCCAACCTAGTGCAATTAATGCAAAAGTTTGTGCCACTAAGTCTCGTCAGAATTTCTCAAAACGAGCGCTATTGATCCACACAATTGGACCCTAAGCTCATATTTTCATATGTTTCTTTCCGTTTCGGTGCATTCGGGACCTGTTCGCTACCACACAAAACTCGAAGTAAAACAGGGCAATCTGGTGCAATTAATGCAAAAGTTTGTGCCAGGATGTCTTGTTAGAGTTATTCTTAACGAATGCTCCCGATCCACACAATTGGACCCTAAACTCATGTTTTGGTGCGTTTTTTCATTTGGGTGCATTTGGAACCATTTCGCAGCTGCACGAAACTTGCTGCAAAATGCGCCAAACTAGTGCAATTAATGCAAAAGTTTGTGCCAGGATGTCTTGTTAGAGTTATTCTTAACGAACGCTAACGATCCACACCATTGGACCCTAAACTCATGTTTTGGTGCGATTCTCTTCCATTTGGGTGCATTTGGGACTGTTTCTTACTGCACGAAACTTGGTGCAAAATGCGCCAGACTGGTGCAACTAATGCAAAAGTTCGTGCCACGATGTCTTGTCGGAATTTTTCACAAAGAGCGCTCCCGATCCACACCATTGGACCCTAAACTCTTGTTTTGGTGCGTTTCTTTTCTGGTTGGGTGCATTTGGGACCGTTTCGCTACTGAACAAAACTTACTGCAAAACGCGCCAAACTGGTGCAATTAATGCAAAAGTTCATGCCACGATGTCACGTTAGAATTTTTCGCAACGAACACTCCCGATCCACACCATTGGACCCTAAACTCATGTTTTGTTGCGTTTCTTTCCATTTGGGTGCATTTGGGACCGTTTCGCTACTTCACGAAACTCGGTGCAAAATGGGCCAACCTGTTGCAATTAATGCAAAAGTTCGTGCCACAAAGTCTCGTCAGAATTTCTCGAAACTTACGCTCCCAATCCACACAATTGGAAAAGTTCGTGCCATGATGTCTTGTTGCGATTTCACGCAACAAACGCTCCCAATCCACACCATTGGACCCTAAACTCATGTTTTGGTGCGTTTGTTTCTGTTTGGGTGCATAAGAGACCTTTTTGCTACTTCACAAAACTTGGTGCGAAATGGTCCAACCTAGTGCAATTAATGCAAAAGTTTGTGCCACTAAGTCTCGTCAGAATTTCTCAAAACGAGCGCTATTGATCCACACAATTGGACCCTAAGCTCATATTTTCATACGTTTTTTTCCGTTTGGGTGCATTCAGGACCTCTTCGCTACCACACAAAACTCGAAGTAAAACAGGCCAATCTGGTGCAATTAATGGAAAAGTTTGTGCCAGGATGTCTTGTTAGAGTTATTCTATACGAACGCTCCCGATCCACACAATTGGACCCTAAACTCATGTTTTGGTGCGTTTTTTTCATTTGGGTGCTTTTGGAACCGTTTCGCAGCTGCACGAAACTTGCTGCAAAATGCGCCAAACTAGTGCAATTAATGCAAAAGTTCGTGCCACAATGTCTTGTTAGAATTTTTTGCAACGAACGCTCCCGATCCACACCATTGGACCGTAAACTCAAGTTTTGGTGCGTTCCTTTCTGTTTCAGTGCATTTGGGACTGTTTCGCTACTGCACAAAACTTGGTGCAAAAAGCGCCAGACTGGTGCAATTAATGCAAAAGTTCGTGCCACGATGTTTTGTCGGAATTATTCGCAAAGAACGCTCCCGATCCACACCATTGGACCCTAAACTCATGTTTTGGTGTGTTTCTTTCCATTTGGGTGCATTTGGGACCGTTTCGCTACTGCACAAAACTCGAAACAAAACAGGTCACACTGGAGCAATTAATGGAAAAGTTCATGCCACGATGTCTTATTACAATTTCACGCAACGAACGCTCCCCATCTGCACCATTGGACCCTAAACTCATGTTTTGGTGTGTTTGTTTCCGTTCGGGTGCATATGAGATCTTTTTCATACTTCATGAAACTCGGTGCGAAATGGTCCAACCTAGAGCAATTAATGAAAAAGTTCGTGCCACTAAGTCTCGTCATAATTTCTCAAAACGAGCGCTCTTGATCCACACAATTGGACCCTAAGCTCATGTTTTCATACGTTTCTTTCCATTTGGGTGCATTCGGGACCGCTTCGCTACCACACAAAACTCGAAGCAAAACAGGCCAATCTGGTGCAATTAATGCAAACGTTTGTGCCAGGATGTCTTGTTAGAGTTATTCTTAACGAACACTCCCGATCCATACCATTGGACCCTAAACACTTGTTTTGGTGCGTTTCTTTTCTGGTTGGGTGCATTTGGGACCGTTTCGCTACTGAACAAAACTTGCTGCAAAACGCGCCAAACTGGTGCAATTAATGCAAAAGTTCATGCCATGATGTCTTGTAAGAATTTTTTCACAACAAAAGCTCCCGATACACGCCATTAGACATTAAGCTCATGTTTTGGTGCATTTCTTTCCATTTGGGTGCATTTGGGACCGTTTCGCTACTGCGCGAAAATGGGTGCAAAATGCGCCAAACTGGTGCAATTAATGCAAAAGTTCATGCCACGATGTCGCGTTAGAATTTTTCGCAACGAACTCTCCCGATCCACAGCATTGGACCCTAAACTCATCTCTTTGGTGCGTTTCTTTCCATTTGGGTGCATTTGGGACCGTTTCGCTACTGCACGAAACTCGTTGAAAATTGGGCCAACGTGTTGCAATTAAAGCAAAACTTTGAGCCACAAAGTCTCGTCAGAATTTCTCGAAACTTACGCTCCCGATCCACACAATTGGACCCTAAGCTCATGTTTTCATGCGTTTCTTTCTATTTGGGTGCATTCGGGACTGCTTCGCTACCACACAAAACTCGAAGCAAAACAGGCCAATCTGGTGCAATTAATGCAAAAGTTTGTGCCAGGATGTCTTGTTAGAGTTATTCTTAACGAACGCTCCCGATCCACACAATTGGACCCTAATCTCATGTTTTGGTTCGTTTTTTTCATTTGGGTGCATTTGGAACCGTTTCGCAGCTGCACGAAACTTGCTGCAAAATGCGCCAAACTAGAGCAATAAATGCAAAAGTTTGTGCCACGATGTCTTGTTAGAATTTTTTGCAATGAACGCTCCCGATCCACACCATTGGACCGTAAACTCAAGTTTTGGTGCGTTCCTTTCTGTTTCATTGCATTTGGGACTGTTTCGCTACTGCACAAAACTTGGTGCAAAACGCGCCAGACTGGTGCAGTTAATGCAAAAGTTCGTGCCACGATGTCTTGTCGGAATTTTTCGCAAAGAACGCTCCCGATCCACACCATTGGACCCTAAACTCACGTTTTTGTGTGTTTCTTTCCATTTGGGTGCATTTGGGACCGTTTCGCTACTGCACGAAACTCGGTGCAAAATGGGCCAACCTATTGCAATTAATGCAAAAGTTAGTGCCACAAAGTCTCGTCATAATTTCTCGAAACTTACGCTCCCGATCCACACAATTATACCCTAAGCTCATATTTTCATGCGTTTCTTTCCGTTTTGGTGTGTTTGTTTCCGTTCGGGTGCATATGAGACCTTTTTGCTACTTCACAAAACTCAGTGCGAAATGGTCCAACCTAGTGCAATTAATGCAAAAGTTCGTGCCACTAAGTCTCGTCAGAATTTCTCAAAACGAGCGCTCTTGATCCACACAATTGGACCCAAAGCTCATGTTTTCATACGTTTCTTTCCGTTTGGGTGCATTCGGGACCGCTTCGCTACCACACAAAACTCGAAGCAAAACAGGCCAATCTGGTGCAATTAATGCAAAAGTTTGTGCCAAGATGTCTTGTTAGAGTTATTCTTAACGAATGCTCCCGATCCACACAATTGGACCCTAAACTCATGTTTTGGTGCGTTTTTTTTCATTTGGGTGCATTTGGAACTGTTTCGCAGCTGCACGAAACTTGCTGCAAAATGCGCCAAACTAGAGCAATAAATGCAAAAGTTTGTGCCATGATGTCTTGTTAGAATTTTTCGCAACGAATGCTCCCGATCCACACCATTGGACCGTAAACTCAAGTTTTGGTGCGTTCCTTTCCGTTTCAGTGCATTTGGGACTGTTTCGCTACTGCACAAAACATGGTGCAAAACGCGCCAGACTGGTGCAATTAATGCAAAAGTTCGTGCCATGATGTCTTGTCGGAATTTTTCGCAAAGAACGCTCCCGATCCACACCATTGGACCCTAAACTCATGTTTTGGTGTGTTTCATTCCATTTGAGTGCATTTGGGACCGTTTCGATACTACACGAAACTCGGTGCAAAATGGGCCAACCTGTTGCAATTAATGCAAAAGTTCGTGCCACAAAGTCTCGTCAGAATTTCTCGAAACTTACGCTCCCGATCCACACAATTGGACCCTAAGCTCATGTTTTCATGCATTTCTTTTCGTTTGGGTGCATTTTCGACCATTTCGCTACTACACAAAACTCGAAACAAAACAAGTCACACTGGTGCAATTAATGGAAAAGTTCGTGCCACGATGTCTTGTTACAATTTCACGCAACGAACGCTCCTGATCCACACAATTATACCCTAAGCTCATATTTTCATGCGTTTCTTTCCGTTTTGGTGTGTTTGTTTCCGTTCGGGTGCATATGAGACCTTTTTGCTACTTCACAAAACTCGGTGCGAAATTGTCCAACCTAGTGCAATTAATGCAAAAGTTCGTGCCACTAAGTCTCGTCAGAATTTCTCAAAACGAGCGCTCTTGATCCACACAATTGGACCCTAAGCTCATGTTTTCATATGTTTCTTTCCGTTTGGGTGCATTCGGGACCGCTTCGCTACCACACAAAACTCGAAGCAAAACAGGCCAATCTGGTGCAATTAATGCAAAAGTTTGTGCCAAGATGTCTTGTTAGAGTTATTCTTAACGAATGCTCCCGATCCACACAATTGGACCCTAAACTCATGTTTTGGTGCGTTTTTTTTCATTTGGGTGCATTTGGAACTGTTTCGCAGCTGCACGAAACTTGCTGCAAAATGCGCCAAACTAGAGCAATAAATGCAAAAGTTTGTGCCACGATGTCTTGTTAGAATTTTTTGCAACGAACGCTCCCGATCCACACCATTGGACCGTAAACTCAAGTTTTGGTACGTTCCTTTCCGTTTCAGTGCATTTGGGACTGTTTCGCTACTGCACAAAACATGGTGCAAAACGCGCCAGACTGGTGCAATTAATGCAAAAGTTCGTGCCATGATGTCTTGTCGGAATTTTTCGCAAAGAACGCTCCCGATCCACACCATTGGACCCTAAACTCATGTTTTGGTGTGTTTCATTCCATTTGAGTGCATTTGGGACCGTTTCGATACTACACGAAACTCGGTGCAAAATGGGCCAACCTGTTGCAATTAATGCAAAAGTTCGTGCCACAAAGTCTCGTCAGAATTTCTCGAAACTTACGCTCCCGATCCACACAATTGGACCCTAAGCTCATGTTTTCATGCGTTTCTTTTCGTTTGGGTGCATTTTCGACCGTTTCGCTACTACACAAAACTCGAAACAAAACAGGTCACACTGGTGCAATTAATGGAAAAGTTCGTGCCACGATGTCTTGTTACAATTTCACGCAACGAACGCTCCCGATCCGCACCATTGGACCCTAAACTCATGTTTTGGTGTGTTTGTTTCCGTTTGTCTCCATATGAGACCTTTTTGCTACTTAACGAAACTCGGTGCGAAATGGTCCAACCTAATGCAATTAATGCAAAAGTTCGTGCCACTAAGGCTCGTCGGAATTTCTCAAAATGAGCGCTATTGATCCACACAATTGGACCCTAAGCTCATGTTTTCATACGTTTCTTTCCGTTTGGGTGCATTCGGGACCGCTTCGCCACCACACAAAACTCGAAGCAAAACAGGCCAATCTGGTGCAATTAATGCAAAAGTTTGTGCCAGGATGTCTTGTTAGAGTTATTCTTAACAAACGCTCCCGATCCACACCGTTGGACCCTATACTCTTGTTTTGGTGCGATTCATTCCGTTTTGGTGCATTTGGGACCGTTTCGCTACTGCACGAAACTTGCTGCAAAATGCGCTAGACTGATGCAACTAATGCAAAAGTTCGTGCCACGATGTCTTGTCGGAATTTTTCACAAAGAGCGCTCCCAATCCACACCATTGGACGCTAAACTCTTGTTTTGGTGCGTTTCTTTTCTGGTTGGGTGCATTTGGGACCGTTTCGCTACTGAACAAAACTTGCTGCAAAACGCGCCAAACTGGTGCAATTAATGCAAAAGTTCGTGCCAGGATGTCTTGTAAGAATTTTTTTCACAACAAAAGCTCCCGATCCACACCATTAGACCTTAAACTCATGTTTTGGTGCATTTCTTTCCATTTGGGTGCATTTGGGACCGTTTCGCTACTGTGTGAAACTTGGGGCAAAATGCGCCAAACTGTTGCAATTAATGCAAAAGTTCATGGCACGATGTCGCGTTAGAATTTTTCGCAACGAACTCTCCCAATCCACACCATTGGACCCTAAACTCATGTGTTTGGTGCGTTTCTTTCCATTTAGGTGCATTTGGGACCGTTTCGCTACTGCACGAAACTCGTTGAAAATTGGGCCAACCTGCTGCAATTAATGCAAAAGTTTGTGCCACAAAGTCTCGTCAGAATTTCTCGAAACTTACGCTCCCGATCCACACAATTGGACCCTAAGCTCATGTTTTCATGCGTTTCTTTCTTTTTGGGTGCATTTGGGACCGTTTCGCTACTACACAAAACTCGAAACAAAATAGGTCACACTGGTGCAATTAATGGAAAAGTCCGTGCCACGATGTCTTGTTACAATTTCACGCAACGAACGCTCCCGATCTGCACCATTGGACCCTAAACTCATGTTTTGGTGTGTTTGTTTCCGTTTGGGTGCATATGAGACCTTTTTGCTACTTCACGAAACTCGGTGCGAAATGGTCCAACCTAGTGCAATTAATGCAAAAATTCGTGCCACTAAGTCTCGTCAGAATTTCTTAAAACAAACGCTACTGATCCACACAATTGGACCCTAAGCTCATGTTTTCATACATTTCTTTCTGTTTGGGTGCATTCGGGACCGCTTCTCTACCACACAAAACTCGAAGCAAAACAGGCAAATCTGGTTCAATTAATGCAAAAGTTTGTGCCAGGATGTCTTGTTAGAGTTATTGTTAACGAACGCTCCCGATCCACACAATTGGACCCCTAAACTCATGTTTTGGTGCGTTTTTTTTCATTTGGGTGCATTTGGAACCGTTTCGCAACTACACAAAACTTGCTGAAAAATGCGCCAAACTGGTGCAATTAATGCAAAAGTTCATGCCACGATGTCTCGTTAGAATTTTTCGCAACGAACGCTCCCGATCCACACAATTGGACTGTAAACTCAAGTTTTGGTGCGTTCCTTTCCGTTTCAGTGCATTTGGGACTGTTTCACTACTGCACAAAACTTGGTGCAAAACGCGCCAGACAGGTGCAATTAATGCATAAGTTCGTGCCACGATGTCTTGTCGGAATTTTTCGCTAAGAACGCTCCCGATCAACACCATTGGACCCTAAACTCATGTTTTTGTGTGTTTCTTTCCATTTGGGTGCATTTGGGACCGTTCCGCTACAGCACGAAACTCGGTGCAAAATGGGCCAACCTGTTGCAATTAATGCAAAAGTTCGTGCCACAAAGTCTCGTCCGAATTTCTCGAAACTTACGCTCCCGGTCCACACAATTTGACCCTAAGCTCATGTTTTCATGCGTTTCTTTCCGTTTGGGTGCATTGGGGACCGTTTCACTACTACACGAAACTTGAAACAAAACAGGTCACACTGGTGCAATTAATGGAAAAGTTCTTGCCACGATGTCTTGTTACAATTTCACGCAACGAACGCTCCCGATCCACACCATTGGACCCTAAACTCATGTTTTGGTGTGTTTGTTTCTGTTTGGGTGCGTATGAGACCTTTTTGCTACTTCACGAAACTCGGTGCGAAATGGTCCAACCTAGTGCAATTAATGCAAAAATTCGTGCCACTAAGTCTCGTCAGAATTTCTTAAAACAAACGCTACTGATCCACACAATTGGACCCTAAGCTCATGTTTTCATACATTTCTTTCTGTTTGGGTGCATTCGGGACCGCTTCTCTACCACACAAAACTCGAAGCAAAACAGGCAAATCTGGTTCAATTAATGCAAAAGTTTGTGCCAGGATGTCTTGTTAGAGTTATTGTTAACGAACGCTCCCGATCCACACAATTGGACCCCTAAACTCATGTTTTGGTGCGTTTTTTTCATTTGGGTGCATTTGGAACCGTTTCGCAACTACACAAAACTTGCTGAAAAATGCGCCAAACTGGTGCAATTAATGCAAAAGTTCATGCCACGATGTCTCGTTAGAATTTTTCGCAACGAACGCTCCCGATCCACACAATTGGACTGTAAACTCAAGTTTTGGTGCGTTCCTTTCCGTTTCAGTGCATTTGGGACTGTTTCACTACTGCACAAAACTTGGTGCAAAACGCGCCAGACAGGTGCAATTAATGCATAAGTTCGTGCCACGATGTCTTGTCGGAATTTTTCGCTAAGAACGCTCCCGATCAACACCATTGGACCCTAAACTCATGTTTTTGTGTGTTTCTTTCCATTTGGGTGCATTTGGGACCGTTCCGCTACAGCACGAAACTCGGTGCAAAATGGGCCAACCTGTTGCAATTAATGCAAAAGTTTGTGCCACAAAGTCTCGTCCGAATTTCTCGAAACTTACGCTCCCGGTCCACACAATTTGACCCTAAGCTCATGTTTTCATGCGTTTTTTTCCGTTTGGGCGCATTGGGGACCGTTTCGCTACTACACGAAACTTGAAGCAAAACAGGTCACACTGGTGCAATTAATGGAAAAGTTCTTGCCACGATGTCTTGTTACAATTTCACGCAACGAACGCTCCCGATCCGCACCATTGGACCCTAAACTCATGTTTTGGTGTGTTTGTTTCTGTTTGGGTGCGTATGAGACCTTTTTGCTACTTCACGAAACTCGGTGCGAAATGGTCCAACCTAGTGCAATTAATGCAAAAATTCGTGCCACTAAGTCTCGTCAGAATTTCTTAAAACAAACGCTACTGATCCACACAATTGGACCCTAAGCTCATGTTTTCATACATTTCTTTCTGTTTGGGTGCATTCGGGACCGCTTCTCTACCACACAAAACTCGAAGCAAAACAGGCAAATCTGGTTCAATTAATGCAAAAGTTTGTGCCAGGATGTCTTGTTAGAGTTATTGTTAACGAACGCTCCCGATCCACACAATTGGACCCCTAAACTCATGTTTTGGTGCGTTTTTTTCATTTGGGTGCATTTGGAACCGTTTCGCAACTACACAAAACTTGCTGAAAAATGCGCCAAACTGGTGCAATTAATGCAAAAGTTCATGCCACGATGTCTCGTTAGAATTTTTCGCAACGAACGCTCCCGATCCACACAATTGGACTGTAAACTCAAGTTTTGGTGCGTTCCTTTCCGTTTCAGTGCATTTGGGACTGTTTCACTACTGCACAAAACTTGGTGCAAAACACGCCAGACTGGTGCAATTAATGCATAAGTTCGTGCCACGATGTCTTGTCGGAATTTTTCGAAAAGAACGCTCCCGATCCACACCATTGGAGCCTAAACTCTTGTTTTGGTGTGTTTCTTTCCATTTGGGTGCATTTGGGACCGTTTCGCTACTGCACGAAACTCGGTGCAAAATGGGCCAATCTATTGCAATTAATGCAAAAGTTTGTGCCACAAAGTCTCATCCGAATTTCTCGAAACTTACGCTCCCGGTCCACACAGTTGGACCCTAAGCTCATGTTTTCACGCGTTTCTTTCCGTTTGGGTGCATTTGGGACCGTTTCGCTACTACACAAAACTCGAAACAAAACAGGTCACACTGGTGCAATTAATGGAAAAGTTCGTGCCACGATGTCTTGTTACAATTTCACGTAAGGAACGCTCCCGATCCGAACCATTGGACCCTAAACTCATGTTTTGGTGTGTTTGTTTCCGTTTGGGTGCATATGAGACCATTTTGCTACTTCACGAAACTCGGTGCAAAATGGTCCAACCTAGTGCATTTAATGCAAAAGTTTGTGCCACTAAGTCTCGTTAGAATTTCTCAAAAGGAGCGCTCTTGATCCACACAATTGGACCCTAAGCTGATGTTTTCATACGTTTCTTTCCGTTTGGGTGCATTCGGGACCGCTTCGCTACCACACAAAACTCGAAGCAAAACATGCCAATCTGGTGCAATTAATGCAAAAGTTTGAGCCAGGATGTCTTGTTAGAGTTATTCTTAACGAACGCTCCGGATCCACACAATTGGACCCTAAACTCATGTTTTGGTGCGATTCTTTCCGTTTGCGGGCATTTGGGACCGTTTCGCTACTACACGAAACTTGGTGCAAAACGCGCAAGACTGGTGCAACTAATGCAAAAGTTCGAGCCATGATTTCTTGTCAGAATTTTCCACAAAGAGCGCTCCCGATCCACACCATTGGACCCTAAACTCTTGTTTTGGTGCGTTTCTTTTCTGGTTGGGTGCATTTGGGACCGTTTCGCTACTGCACAAAACTTGCTGCAAAACGCGCCAAACTAGTGCAATTAATGCAAAAGTTCGCGCCACGATGTCTTGTAAGAATTTTTTCACAACAAACGCTCCCGATCCACACCATTGGACCTTAAACTCATGTTTTGGTGCATTTCATTCCGTTTGGGTGCATTTGGGACCGTTTCGCTACTGCACGAAACTTGGTGCAAAATGCGCCAAACTGGTGCAATTAATGCAAAAGTTCATGCCACGATGTCGCGTTAGAATTTTTCGTAACGAACACTCCCGATCCACCCCATTGGACCCTAAACTCATGTTTTGGTGCGTTTCTTTCCATTTGGGTGCATTTGGGACCGTTTCGCTACTACACGAAACTTGGTGCAGTATGGGCAAACCTGTTGCAATTAATGCAAATGTTTGTGCCACAAAGTCTCGTCAGAATTTCCCGAAACTTATGCTCCCGATCCACACAATTGGACCCTAAGCTCAGGTTTTCATGCGTTTCTTTCTGTTTGGGTGCATTTGGGACCGTTTCGCTACTACACAAAACTCAAAACAAAACAGGTCACACTGGTGCAATTAATGGAAAAGTTCGTGCCACGATGTCTTGTTACAATTTCTCGCAACGAACGCTCCCGATTCGCACCATTGGTCCCTAAACTCATGTTTTTGTGTGTTTGTTTCCGTTCGGGTGCATATGAGACCTTTTAGCTACTTCACGAAACTCGGTGCGAAATGGTCCAACCTAGTGCAATTAATGCAAAAGTTCGTGCCACTAAGTCTCGTCAGAATTTCTCAAAACGAGTGCTCTTGATCCACACAATTGGACCCTAAGCTCATGTTTTCATACGTTTCTTTCCGTTTGGGTGCATTCAGGACCGCTTCGCAACCACACAAAACTCGAAGCAAAACAGGCCATTCTGGTGCAATTAATGCAAAAGTTTGAGCCAGGATGTCTTGTTAGAGTTATTCTTAACGAACGCTCCCGATCCACACCATTGGACCCTAAACTCATGTTTTGGTGCGATTCTTTCCGTTTGGGTGCATTTGGGACGGTTTCGCTACTGCACGAAACTTGGTGCAAAACACGCCAGACTGGTGCAACTAATGCAAAAGTTCGAGCCATGATGTCTTGTTGTAATTTTTCACAAAGAGCGCTCTCAATCCACACCATTGGACCCTAAACTCTTGTTTTGGTGCATTTCTTTCCGTTTGAGGGCATTTGGGACCGTTTCGCTACTCCACGAAACTTGGTGCAAAACGTGCCAAACTGGTGCAACTAATGCAAAAGTTCTAGCCATGATTTCATGTCAGATTTTTTCACAAAGAGTGCTCTCGATCCACACCATTGGACCCTATTCGGGACTATTTCGCTACTGCACAAAACTTGGTGCAAAACGCGCTAGACTGGTGCATTTAATGCAAAAGTTCGTGCCACGATGTTTTGTCCGAATTTTTCGCAAAGAACACTCAAGATCCACACCATTGGACCATTAACTCTTGTTTTGGTGTGTTTCATTCCATTTGGGTGCATTTGGGACCGTTTCGCTACTGCACGAAACTCGGTGCAAAATGGGCAAACCTGTTGCAATTAATGCAAAAGTTCGTGCCACAAAGTCTCATCAGAATTTCTCAAAACTTATGCTCCCGATCCACACAATTGGACCCTAAGCTCATGTTTTCATGCGTTTCTTTCCATTTGGGTGCATTTGGGACCGTTTCGCTACTACACAAAACTCGAAACAAAACAGGTCACACTGGTGCAATTAATGGAAAAGTTCGTGCCACGATGTCTTGTTACAATTTCAAGCAACGAACGCTCCCGATCCGCACCATTGGACCCTAAACTCATGTTTTGGTGTGTTTGTTTCCGTTCGGGTGCATGAGACCTTTTTGCTACTTCACGAAACTCGGTGCGAAATGGTCCAACCTAGTGCAATTAATGCAAAAGTTCGTGCCACTAAGTCTCGTCAGAATTTCTCAAAATGAGTGCTCTTGATCCACACAATTGGACCCTAAGCCCATGTTTTCATACGTTTCTTTCTGTTTGGGTGCATTCGGGACCGCTTCGCTACCACACAAAACTCGAAGCAAAACATGCCAATCTGGTGCAATTAATGCAAAAGTTTGTGCCAGGATGTCTTGTTAGAGTTATTCTTAACGAACGCTCCCGATCCACACAATTTGACCCTTAACTCATGTTTTGGTGCGATTCTTTCCGTTTGGGTGCATTTGGGACCGTTTCGCTACTGCACGAAACTTGGTGCAAAACGCGCCAGACTGGTGCAACTAATGCAAAAGTTCGTGCCACGATGTCTTGTCGGAATTTTTCACAAAGAGCGCTCCCGATCCACACCATTGGACCCTAAACTCTTGTTCTGGTGCGTTTCTTTTCTGGTTGGGTGCATTTGGGACCGTTTCGCTACTGAACAAAACTTGCTGCAAAACGCGCCAAACTGGTGCAATTAATGCAAAAGTTTGTGCCAGGATGTCTTGTAAGAATTTTTTCACAACAAAAGCTCCCGATCCACACCATTGGACCTTAAACTCATGTTTTGGTGCATTTCTTTCCATTTGGGTGCATTTGGGACCGTTTCGCTACTGTGCGAAACTTGGTGCAAATTGCGCCAAACTGGTGCAATTAATGCAAAAGTTCATGCCACGATGTCGCGTTAGAATTTTTCGCAACGAACTCTCCCGATCCAAACCATTGGACCCTAAACTCATGTTTTGGTGCGTTTCTTTCCATTTGGGTGCATTTGGGACCGTTTCGCTACTGCACGAAACTCGTTGAAAATTGGGCCAACCTATTGCAATTAATGCAATAGTTTGTGCCACAAAGTCTCGTCAGAATTTCTCAAAACTTACCTCCCGATCCACACAATTGGACCCTAAGCTCATGTTTTCATGCGTTTCTTTCTGGTTGGGTGCATTTGGCACTGTTTCGCAACTACACAAAACTCGAAACAAAACAGGTCACACTGGTGCAATTAATGGAAAAGTTCGTGCCATGATGTCTTGTTACAATTTCACGCAACGAACGCTCCCGATCCGCACCATTGGTCCCTAAACTCATGTTTTGGTGTGTTTGTTTCCATTTGGGTGCATATGAGACCTTTTTGCTACTTAACGAAACTCGGTGCGAAATGGTCCAACCTAGTGCAATTAATGCAAAAGTTCGTGCCACTAAGTCTCGTCAGAATTTCTCAAAACAAGCACTATTGATCCACACAATTGGACCCTAAGCTCATGTTTTCATATGTTTCTTTCCGTTTGGATGCATTCGGGACCGCTTCACTGTGGCGGAACCACCCAAAACTACTGGGCCCGGGTGCACTGATCTTTGTTGCTAAGCAACTCTAACCCAAATTGGCACTAACCGGTAGTTCCTCGAGTGAAGCCTCGATAAAAGCCACGCTATTCCAGGATCAGCAGACAACACTCACACGAAGGTGAGCCCAGAGATTACAACACAGAACACTTCATACAACTCAGAGTTTGCAGCGGAAAGGAAAATTTATTACAAACCATGTTCAGAATAGTAAAGTACTACAGAGTTCCATCTACTCAAATTATTCAAGTTTCATTGTTCAGCGGAAGCATTAAAAGATAACTAGCGAAACACGTGACGCATCGATAAGCCCGTACGAAAGCGTCACTCAGCGGGAGGGTGATCAGCACCAGCTGAAGGACCATCCCACTCAACAGACCAACCCGGACGCAAGGTGCACGGCCAAGTAAGACTCGCGATAAGATCTTCAAAGTTAGTACATGAAAAACAGTGCCACAAGCAAGGCTGAGTATACTAATACTCAGCAAGACTGACCCGTCTCCGGATATAACATAGTCCGATAACTAGACATGCAAGGCTTTTTGGTTGGTGGGGTTTGTTTTGCCAAAAATGCCACTAAGAGTTGATCCTTATTTTCAGATTTTATCTAGCCATCTTCTAGTTGGGTTAACCGTTCTAAGTTTGCATCTAACTCTACACAAACATGGTAGAGCAATCATTTAATCAACCAGCAGTATTATCATCATCATGTTCCACTTGTTACTCTGTGTGATCGAAAACATTAAGCAATCTCATGCCGTGAGAGGCGGACGATTCCGAATCGAATTTCAACCTGGCCAGGGGAACCTAGACCACACGCATGGGGATCGACTTCGCTCCCGCCCACGCTATAGTTCCCCTTTCTTTCCAGTCTGTGGATCCGGGGCACCCTCCCCGACTACAGAGTCCGACCACTCTGCACCCGTACGTCGCGACAAAAAATAACCCTACTTCTACCAAGAGGGTGCGAGATCGTTCCACTCGCCGGTCCAATCAGGTACTTAAGCTTTCCGATTACCATATTTCTCGGTATGTGGCTAGTACTTTCAAACGCTTAACGAAATGAGCCACACACCACGACCTTAGCCATTTTTGAATACACCAGCGGGGCATCACAACTACACAACCCCTCCCGTTGTCCTTACATTTCAACAAGAATTTAAAGTCAGTACAACTCCTATTTGCTCGCGAGAGGCAGGAAACCACTCGACTTCTACCGTACCTATTTAGCATGGCAACTAGTCGATAAAAAGATCCGGTATCACACATAGGTTCCTAGGGATCATGCGTCTAAGGTTTTCGATCAACGCCTAGAAAAATTTAAATGCAGAAAGAAACTATTACAATACATCATATTTAGGTAAATGAATAATAACTCGGAAATAAGGCATAATGCACCGAGTCTTGCCTTCTTGGGCACTGTCAGGCAGAAAAGCCTCTGGGGCTTGGCCCAGGTCTTGAGACAAGTTAGCACAATTCAAATTGACCTCCTGATCCACACGAGAGTCCGCGGGCACCAATTCGTAGTCCCCATACGCGAGATTAACCGTTTCTATATGCAATGCAAAATTTATGAGTTATCCATGGTTAACGATTTCTTTCCTTCACGATAAAGTTGTAGTTCAACAAAAGTTAATTTAGTGATGATTTCAACATTTCATTTCATGGGCAGTCGTTTATAGAGTAGTAACCACAATTATGTTTCTTCATGAAGGAGTGGCGGTTTTGGTTTTCATTCTCAAATTTAACCCATAGCATGCTTTCATTAATTCATAACAACAACTCTACTCATGAGCTAGTGATGAAAAACTCAAGTAACACAGATCCAAACTTAAGCATTCATGGTATAAACTTCAGCAATTAACCATAAAGCAAAAACCATAACTATTCATGTAGGTAGATCACCCTAGTTACTTCATCTTTTTGTACAGAACATTTAACATGGGTTCTGGTGCTACAAATTTTACGAGAGCAACTTTATAGCATAAACTCAGTACTGAAATGTTTCCAGATTTTATACACTTATACAGCAGAGGTGACAAAAAGAATAAAAACAGCAAGCCATTTACAAAGATTAATTCTACAGAAAGTTTGACTAGGGATATGGTTCTCAAATTTTTACCAGAGCCTATTCATGAGCTAGACATACTCCAGAAAAATTATCGAGCTTTATAACCACCAGATAAATTAGTTATGCAATTAAATTAACATAAGTTAGCATAAATTTCTCACAGTTCAAATGACCAGTAAAGAATGTGAAATTTTTATTACAGGCAGATCATACTCTACACAAGAATATGTCGAAAGATCAAGATCAGATATGGTGTATTTTATTCAGAACAAGAATGGTAAAACTAACCATAAGATGCTAAGCATGATTATTCACCAAAGCAAAACTTATTAACTGGAGCTCAAAAATTTTAGACAGGAACATAGAGATAAAAAGAGACTTCAGAAATAAATATATATTTTTCTGAGCATAAGAACTATATATGAAGAATTAAGTTGATTAAAAAAGCATAAATCATGGTATATAGCAAATGAACTCTAATAAATCTGAAATTTAGATATTAATAGGGTTTCAGTTGCACATGCACGCAGTAAAAATTCCAGAGCAAGATCATGTGTATATTTTCCAGTATTAAATCGAGAAAGCTAGCAACAGATTAGAGAATCTTGATTGTTCCAACATGATATCTGTTTTGGTTGGCTGTCATCTTTTTACTGTGATCTTAATATTCCATTAGTGATGACATATTCAAAAATAAAGGTCATTTGCTGAGTAGAACTTCCTGAACATGCATAAGGTGGTTTTCTTAATCTTTTTCCCAGATTAAAATTGGTTGAGTTCCTGCAGATGTGACTATTACAAAATTTGTAGATCTTGTTACAAGGATTCCAGATCCGTTGAGTTTGCATTTTTACGATCTTTCTATGATTTGTTCTGCATTTTAGAAGTTCACTGTTATACACTGGAATACTTGCAAAAACACCCTTGAATGAAAAAAGAAATTACAACCGGGCCCTTCGCCGGCCTTCTCCGCCGTGGCATCTTGCCGGTGGTGTTCTACTAGGCAGGGCTTACCGGGGCTGCCACGGGGAGGCGCGTGGGAGAGTAGGGATCGAGGAACATCTACCCTGGTCGGCGTTCGAGTGTTTGGCACACGGAATCGGGCTCGTCGGCGTCAATGGCAGAGCGGTTGTTCGGTTCGTCGGCGTTGGAGGTGAAGAAGGGCTCGGGGTAGGGGAACAGGGTGCGCACGAGCATCGCGTGAGCTTGAGGATGCGCCTGGGGTAGCTGTTGTGCACGGACTCCCTCTGGGCTGGCCGATCCACGGTGAGCCCGAGCTCGCCGACGGCAGCGCAGAAGGGGAACGGCGTCGGGAGAGGGATTGGGCTCGATTCCGCGCGTGTGGAGCTCAACTGGAAGGTGGAGAAGCTACTTCGGTGGTTAGATGGGACAATGTAGGGCTGTGGTGGCCGGTCCGCGCGAGCTAGATCTCGCCGGCCATGGCGGAGCGGCAGGAGGAGGAAGAAGGAGGAGAAGGCGCGCGACGGTGGAGCTCTGGGGGTTCTTATAGGCCAAGGAGCTCCTGGGCGAGGGAAGTAGCGACTGGGGGCGGTCGATTTGGCCCTGGGCGGCTCGACGGCGGGCGGGCGGGCGAGCGGGCGGCGCTGCGCATGGCGGGGGTGGCGTGGCGGCTCGGGGAGGCGTCTGGGACGCGTGTGCGCGGTGGACGAAGTCCACCGGTGGCGTACGGCGGGCGGCGCGAAACAGAGTAAAGGGAGGAGAGAGAGATGAAGGTGAGGGCCTATTTGTGATTTCTGAAAATCCAGGGACCTATCGGTAATCTAAAAATATCTCCTATTTTGAGGGCTCAAATGAAAAAGTGTTGAATACCAATCTTGCATAACTTTTCAAGATCTACAACTTTCGTGTTATTCAAATTTTCATTTGAAACTCACATTTTGAACTATTTGTAAATTTGCAAAGTTGCACAAAAGGACTTTGGCTTTATTCTGTTTTTGATTGATTTTTGGCTGAAGTTCAATTGAGCACATGTCAATTGAAGTACCTTTCATGAGACAACAAAATTTTTGTGCATCTTTTTGACTTGAAATTTGAGTAGCTTTTCATTCTTTTTTGTTTCTCCTTTAATTTCTTTTATTCACTTTGACTTTTATTTGACTCCTTCTATATGAATGAATTTCCCCTCTTTTCTTTTAAGTTTCGTGAGGTACAATGATGGTGTGTTTAAGGGTACTGACACCTGAGTTGTCACATTCGCTACCACACAAAACTCGAAGCAAAACAGGCCAATCTAGTGCAATTAAAGCAAAAGTTTGAGCCAGGATGTCTTGTTAGAGTTATTCTTAACGAACGCTCCCGATCCACACCATTGGACCCTAAACTCATGTTTTGGTGCGATTCTTTCCGTTTGGGTGCATTTGGGACCGTTTCGTTGCTGCACGAAACTTGGTGCATAACGCGCCAGACTGATGCAACTAATGCAAAAGTTCGAGCCACGATGGCTTGTCGGAATTTTTCACAAAGAGCGCTCCCGATCCACACCATTGGACCCTAAACTCTTGTTTTGGTGCGTTTCTTTTCTGGTTGGGTGCATTTGAGACCGTTTCGCTACTGCACAAAACTTGCTGCAAAACGCGCCAAACTGGTGCAATTAATGCAAAAGTTCATGCCACGATGTCTTGTCAGAATTTTTTCACAACAAATGCTCCCGATCCACACCATTGGACCTTAAACTCATGTTTTTTTGCGTTTCTTTCCATTTGGGTGCATTTGGGACCGTTTCGCTACTGCACGAAACTTGGTGCAAAATGTGCCAAACTTGTGCAATTAATGCAAAAGTTCATGCCACAATGTTGCGTTAGAATTTTTCGCAACGACACTTCCGATCCACACCATTTGACCCTAAACTCATGTTTTGGTGCGTTTCTTTCCATTTGGGTGCATTTGGGACCGTTTCCCTACTGCACGAAACTCGATGCAAAATGGGCCAACCTGTTGCAATTAATGCAAAAGTTCGTGCCACAAAGACTCGTCAAAATTTCTCGAAACTTACGCTCCCGATCCGCACAATTGGACCCTGAGCTCATGTTTTCATGCGTTTCTTTCTGTTTGGATGCATTTGGGACCATTTCACTACCACACAAAACTCGAAGCAAAACAGGCCAATCTAGTGCAATTAATGCAAAAGTTTGTGCCAGGATGTCTTGTTAGAGTTATTCTTAACGAACGCTCCCGATCCACATAATTGGACCCTAAACTCATGTTTTGGTGTGTTTTTTTCATTTGGGTGCATTTGGAACCGTTTCGCAACTGCACGAAACTTGCTGCAAAATGCGCCAAACTGGTGCACTTAATGCAAAAGTTCGTGCCACGATGTCTCGTTAGAATTTTTCGCAACGAACGCTCCCGATCCACACCATTTGACTGTAAACCCAAGTTTTGGTGCATTCCTTTCTGTTTCAGTGCATTTGGGACTGTTTCGGTACTGCATAAAACTTGGTGCAAAACGCGCCAGACTGGTGCATTAATCCAAAACTTTGTGCCACGATGTCTTGTCGGAATTTTTCGCAAAGAACGCTCGCGATCAACACCATTGGACCCTAAACTCATGTTTTTGTGCGTTTCTTTCCATTTGGGTGCATTTGGGACCGTTTCGCTACTGCACGAAACTCATTGAAAATTGGCCCAACCTGTTGCAATTAATGCAAAAGTTCGTGCCACAAAGTCTCGTCAGAATTTCTCAAAACTTACGCTCCCGATCCACACAATTGGACCCTAAGCTCATGTTTTCATGCGTTTCTTTCCATTTTGGTGCATTTGGGACCGTTTCGTTACTACACAAAACTCGAAACAAAATAGGTCACACTAGTGCAATTAATGGAAAAGTTCGTGCCACGATGTCTTGTTACAATTTCACGCAACGAACGCTCCCGATCCGCACAATTGGGCCCTAAACTCATGTTTTGGTGTGTTTGTTTCCGTTTGGGTGCATATGAGACCTTTATGCTACTTCACGAAACTCGGTGCGAAATGGTCTAACCTAGTGCAATTAATGCAAAAGTTCGTGCCCCTAAGTCTCGTCAGAATTTCTCAAAACGAGCCCTCTTGATCCACACAATTGGACCCTAAAGCTCATGTTTTCATACGTTTCTTTCCATTTGGGTGCATTCGGGACCGCTTCGCTACCACACAAAACTCGAAGCAAAATAGGCCAATCTGGTGCAATTAATGCAAAAGTTTGTGCCAGGATGTCTTGTTAGAGTTATTCTTAACGAACGCTCCCGATCCACATAATTGGACCCTAAACTCATGTTTTGGTGCGTTTTTTTCATTTGGGTGCATTTGGAACCGTTTTGCAACTGCACGAAACTTGCTGCAAAATGCGCGAAACTAGTGCACTTAATGCAAAATTTCGTCCCACGATGTCTCGTTAGAATTTTTCGCAACGAACGCTCCCGATCCACACCATTGGACTGTAAACTCAAGTTTTGGTGCGTTCCTTTCCGTTTCAGTGCATTTGGGTCTGTTTCGCTACTGCATAAAACTTGGTGCAAAACGCGCCAGACTGGTGCAATTAATGCAAAACTTCGTGCCACGATGTCTTGTTGGAATTTTTCGCAAAGAACGCTTGCGATCAACACCATTGGACCCTAAACTCATGTTTTTGTGCGTTTCTTTCCATTTGGGTGCATTTGGGACCGTTTCGCTACTGCACGAAACTCATTGAAAATTGGGCCAACCTGTTGCAATTAATGCAAAAGTTCGTGCAACAAAGTCTCGTCAGAATTTCTTAAAACATACGCTCCCGATCCACACAATTGGACCCAAAGCTCATGTTTTCATGCGTTTTTTTTCCATTTTGGTGCATTTGGGACCGTTTCGTTACAACACAAAACTCGAAACAAAACAGGTCACACTGGTGCAATTAATGGAAAAGTTTGTGCCACGATGTCTTGTTACAATTTCACGCAACGAACGCCCCTGATCCACACAATTGGACCCTAAACTCATGGTTTGGTGTGTTTGTTTCCGTTTGGGTGCATATGAGACCTTTTTGCTACTTCACGAAACTCGGTGATAAATGGTCCAACCTAGTGCAATTAATGCAAAAGTTCGTGCCACTAAGTCTCGTCAGAATTTCTCAAAACGAGCGCTCTTGATCCACACAATTGGACCCTAAAGCTCATGTTTTCATATGTTTCTTTCAGTTTGGGTGCATTCGGGATCGCTTCGCTACCATAGAAAACTCGAAGCAAAACAGGCCAATCTGGTGCAATTAATGCAAAAGTTTGTGCCAGGATGTCTTGTTAGAGTTATTCTTAACGAACGCTCCCGATCCACATAATTGGACCCTAAACTCATGTTTTGGTGCGTTTTTTTCATTTGGGTGCATTTGGAACCGTTTCGCAACTGCACGAAACTTGCTGCAAAATGCGCCAAACTGGTGCACTTAATGCAAAAGTTCGTCCCACGATGTCTCGTTAGAATTTTTCGCAACGAACGCTCCCGATCCACACCATTGGACTGTAAACTCAAGTTTTGGTGCGTTCCTTTCCGTTTCAGTGCACTTGGGACTGTTTCGCTACTGCATAAAACTTGGTGCAAAACGTGCCAGACTGGTGCAATTAATGCAAAACTTCGTGCCACGATGTCTTGTCGGAATTTTTCGCAAAGAACGCTCGCGATCAACACCATTGGACCCTAATCTCATGTTTTTGTGCGTTTCTTTCCATTTGGGTGCATTTGGGACCGTTTCGCTACTGCACGAAACTCATTGAAAATTGGGCCAACCTGTTGCAATTAATGCAAAAGTTCGTGCAACAAAGTCTCGTCAGAATTTCTCAAAACTTACGCTCCCAATCCACACAATTGGACCCTAAGCTCATGTTTTCATGCGTTTCTTTCCATTTTGGTGCATTTGGGACCGTTTTGTTACGACACAAAACTCGAAACAAAACAGATCACACTGGTGCAATTAATGGAAAAGTTCGTGCCACGATGTCTTGTTACAATTTCACGCAACGAACGCTCCTGATCCGCACAATTGGACCCTAAACTCATGGTTTGGTGTGTTTGTTTCCGTTTGGGTGCATATGAGACCTTTTTGCTACTTCACGAAACTCGGTGCGAAATGGTCCAACCTAGTGCAATTAATGCAAAAGTTTGTGCCACTAAGTCTCGTCAGAATTTCTCAAAACGAGCGCTCTTGTTCCACACAATTGGACCCTAAAGCTCATGTTTTCATACGTTTCATTCCGTTTGGGTGCATTCGGGACTGCTTCGCTACCACAGAAAACTCGAAGCAAAACAGGCCAATCTGGTGCAATTAATGCAAAAGTTTGTGCCAGGATGTCTTGTTAGAGTTATTCTTAACGAACGCTCAATCCACACCATTAGACCCTAAACTCATGTTTTGGTGCGATTCTTTCCGTTTGGGTGCATTTGGGACCGTTTCGCTACTGCACGAAACTTGGTGCAAAACGCGCTAGACTGGTGCAACTAATACAAATGTTCGTGCCACGATGTCTTGTCAGATTTTTTCACAAAGAGCGCTCCTGATCCACACCATTGGACCCTAAACTCTTGTTTTTGTCCGTTTCTTTTCTGGTTGGGTGCATTTGGGACCATTTCGCTGCTGCACAAAACTTGCTGCAAAACTCGCCAAACTGGTGCAATTATTGCAGAAGTTCGTGCCACGATGTCTTGTAAGAATTTTTTCACAACAAATTCTCCCGATCCACACAATTGGACCCTAAAGCTCATGTTTTCATACGTATCTTTCCGTTTGGGTGCATTCGGAACCGCTTCGCTACCACACAAAACTTGAAGCAAAACAGGCCAATCTGGTGCAATTAATGCAAAAGTTTGTGCCAGGATGTCTTGTTAGAGTTATTCTTAACGAACGCTCAATCCACACCATTAGACCTTAAACTCATGTTTTGGTGCATTTCGTTCCGTTTGGGTGCATTTGGGACCGTTTCGCTACTGCGCGAAACTTGGTGCAAAATGCGCCAAACTAGTGCAATTATTGAAAAAGTTCATGCCACGATGTCGCGTTAGAATTTTTTGCAACGAACGCTCCCGATTCACACCATTGGACCCTAAAGATCATGTTTTCATACGTTTCTTTCCATTTGGGTGCATTCGGGACCGCTTCGCTACCACACAAAACTCGAAGCAAAATAGGCCAATCTGGTGCAATTATTGCAAAAGTTTGTGCCAGGATGTCTTGTTAGAGTTATTCTTAACGAACGCTTCCGACCCACTCCATTAGACCTTAAACTCATGTTTTGGTGCATTTCTTTCCGTTTGGGTGCATTTAGGACCGTTTCGCTACTGCGCGAAACTTGGTGCAAAATGCGCCAAACTGGTGCAATTAATGAAAAAGTTCATGCCACGATGTCGCGTTAGAATTTTTGGCAACGAACGCTCCCGATCCACACCATTGGACCCTAAACTCATGTTTTGGTCCGTTTCTTTCCATTTGGGTGCATTTGGGACCGTTTCGCTACTGCACGAAACTCATTGAAAATTGGGCCAACCTATTGCAATTAATGCAAAAGTTCGTGCCACAAAGTCTCGTCAGAATTTCTCGAAACTTGCGCTCCCGATCCACACAATTGGACCCTAAGCTCATGATTTCATGCGTTTCTTTCCGTTTGGGTGCATTTGAGACCGTTTCGCTACGACACAAAACTCGAAACAAAATAGGTCACACTGGTGCAATTAATGGAAAAGTTTGTGCCACGATGTCTTGTTACAATTTCACGCAACGAACGCTCCCGATCCGCAGCATTGGACCCTAAACTCATGTTTTTGTGTGTTTGTTTCCGTTTGGGTGCATATGAGACCTTTTTGCTACTTCACGAAACTCGGTGCGAAATGGTCCAACCTAGTGCAATTAATGCAAAAGTTCGTGCCACTAAGTCTCGTCAGAATTTCTCAAAACGAGCGCTCTTGATCCACACAATTGGACCCTAAGCTCATGTTTTCGTACATTTCCTTCCGTTTGGGTGCATTCGGGACCACTTCGCTACCACACAAAAGTCGAAGCAAAACAGGCCAATCTGGTGCAATTAATGCAAAAGTTTCTGCTAGGATGTCTTGTTAGAGTTATTCTCAACGAACGCTCCCGATCCACACCATTGGACCCAAAACTCATGTTTTGGTGCGATTCTTTCCGTTTGGGTGCATTTGGGACCGTTTCGCTACTGCACGAAACTTGGTGCAAAACGCGCAAGACTGGTGCAACTAATGCAAAATTTCGTGCCATGATGTCTTGCCGGAATTTTTCACAAAGTGAGCTCCTGATCCACACCATTGGACCGCAAACTCAAGTTTTGGTGCGTTTCTTTTCTGGTTGGGTGCATTTGGTACCGTTTCGCTACTGCACAAAACTTGCTGCAAAATGCGCCAAACTGGTGCAATTAATGCAAAAGTTCGTGCCACGATGTCTTGTAAGAATTTTTTCACAACAAACGCTCCCGATCCACACCATTGGACTTTAAACTCATGTTTTGGTGCGTTTCTTTCCGTTTGGGTGCATTTGGGACCGTTTCGCTACTGCACGAAACTTGGTGCAATTAATGCAAAAGTTCATGCCACGATGTCGCGTTAGAATTTTTCGCAACGAACACTCCCGATCCACACCATTGGACCCTAAACTCATGTTTTGGTGTGTTTCGTTCCATTTGGGTGCATTTGGAACCGTTTCGCTACTGCACAAAACTCGGTGCAAAATGGGCCAACCTGTTGCAATTAATGCAAAAGTTCGTGCCACAAAGTCTCGTCAGAATTTCTCGAAACTTAAGCTCCCGATCTACACAATTGGACCCTAACCTCATGTTTTCATGCGATTCATTCTGTTTGGGTGCATTTGGGACCGTTTCGCTACTACACAAAACTCGAAACAAAATAGGACACACTGGTGCAATTAATGGAAAAGTTCGTGCCACGATGTCTTGTTACAATTTCTCGCAACGAACGCTCCCGATCCGCACCATTGGACCCCAAACTCATGTTTTCGTGTGTTTGTTTTCGTTTGGGTGCATATGAGACCTTTTTGCTACTTCACAAAACTCGGTGCGAAATGGTCAAACCTAGTGCTATTAATGCAAAAGTTCATGCCAATATGTAACGTCAGAATTTCTCAAAACGAGCGTCTATTGATCCACACAATTGGACCCTAAGCTCATGTTTTCATGCGTTTCTTTCCGTTTGGGTGCATTCGGGACCGCTTCGCTACCACACAAAACTCGAACCAAAACAAGCCAATCTGGTGCAATTAATGCAAAAGTTTGTGCCAGGATGTCTTGTTAGAGTTATTCTTAACGAACGCTCCCTATCCACACAATTGGACCCTAAACTCATGTTTTGGTGCGTTTTTTTAGTTTGGGTGCATTTGGAACCGTTTCGCAACTGCACGAAACTTGCTGCAAAACGCACCAAACTGGTGCAATTAATGCAAAAGTTCGTGCCACGATGTCTTGTTAGAATTTTTCACAGCGAACGCTCCCAATCCACACCATTGGACCGTAAACTCAAGTTTTGGTGCGATCCTTTCCGTTTCAGTGCATTTGGGACTGTTTCGCTGCTTCACAAAACTTGGTACAAAATGCGCCAGACTGGTGCAATTAATGCAAGACTTCGTGCCACGATGTCTTGTCGTAATTTTTCGCAAAGAACGCTCCCGATCCACACCATTGGACCCCAAACTCATGTTTTGGTGCGATTCTTTCCATTTGGGTGCATTTGGGACCGTTTCGCTACTGCACGAAACTAGGTGCATAACGCGCCAGACTGGTGCAACCAATGCAAAATTTTGAGCCACGATGTCTTGTCGGAATTTTTCACAAAGAGCGCTCCTGATCCACACCATTGGACCCTAAACTCTTGTCTTGGTGCGTATCTTTTCTGGTTGGGTGCATTTGGTACCGTTTCGCTACTGCACAAAACTTGCTGCAAAACTTGCCAAACTGGTGCAATTAATGCAAAAGTTCGTGCCACGATGTCTTGTTAGAATTTTTCACAGCGAACGCTGCCAATCCACACCATTGGACCGTAAACTCAAGTTTTGGTGCGATCCTTTCCGTTTCAGTGCATTTGGGACTGTTTCGCTGCTTCACAAAACTTGGTACAAAATGCGCCAGACTGGTGCAATTAATGCAAAAGTTCGTGCCACGATGTCTTGTCGGAATTTTTCGCAAAGAACGCTCCGGATCCAAACCATTGGACCCTAAACTCATGTTTTGGTGTGTTTCTTTCCATTTGGGTGCATTTGGGACCGTTTCGTTACTGCACGAAACTCGGTGCAAAATGGGCCAACCTGTTGCAATTAATGCAAAAGTTCGTGCCACAAAGTGTCGTCAGAATTTCTCGAAACTTATGCTCCCGATCCATACAATGGGACCCTAAGCTCATGTTTTCATGCGTTTCATTCCGTTTGGGTGCATTTGGGACCGTTTTGCTACTACACAAAACTCGAAACAAAACAGGTCACACTGGTGCAATTAATGGAAAAGTTCGTGCCACGATGTCTTGTTACAATTTCACGCAAGGAACGCTCCCGATCCGCACCATTGGACCCTAAACTCATGTTTTGGTGTGTTTGTTTCCGTTTGGGTGCATATGAGACCTTTTTGCTACTTCACGAAACTCGGTGCGAAATGGTCCAACCTAGTGCAATTAATGCAAAAGTTCGTGCCACTAAGTCTCGTCAGAATTTCTCAAAACGAGCGCTATTGATCCACACAATTGGACCCTATGCTCATGTTTTCATACGTTTCTTTCCGTTTGGGTGCATTCGGGACCGCTTCGCTACCACACAAAACTCGAAGCAAAACAGGCCAATCTGGTGCAATTAATGCAAAAGTTTGTGCCAGGATGTCTTGTTATAGTTATTCTCAACGAACGCTCCCGATCCACACAATTGGACCCTAAACTCATGTTTTGGTGCGTTTTTTTCGTTTGGGTGCATTTGGAACCGTTTCGCAACTGCACGAAACTTGGTGCAAAACGCGCCAGACTGGTGCAACTAATGCAAAATTTTGTGCCACGATGTCTTGCCGGAATTTTTCACAAAGAGCGCTCCCGATCGACACCATTGGACCCTAAACTCATGTTTTGGTGCGATTCTTTCCGTTTGGGTGCATTTGGGACCGTTTCGCTACTGCACGAAACATGGTGCAAACTGCGCCAGACTGGTGCAACTAATGCAAAAGTTCGTGCCACGATGTCTTGTCGGAATTTTTCACAAAGAGCGCTCCCGATCCACACTATTGGACCCTAAACTCTTGTTTTGGTGCATTTGTTTTCTGGTTGGGTGCATTTGGGACCATTTTGCTACAGCACAAAACTTGGTGCAAAACGCACCAAACTGGTGTAATTAATGCAAAACTTCGTGCCACGATGTCTTGTCGGAATTTTTCACAAAGAGCGCTCCTGATCCACACCATTGGACCCTAAACTCTTGTTTTGGTGCGTTTCTTTTCTGGTTGGGTGCATTTGGTACCGTTTCGCTACTACACAAAACTTGCTGCAAAACTTGCCAAACTGGTGCAATTAATACAAAAGTTCGTGCCACGATGTCTTGTAAGAATTTTTTCACAACAAATGCTCCCGATCCACACCATTGGACCTTAAACTCATGTTTTTGTGCGTTTCTTTCCGTTTGGGTGCATTTTAGGACCGTTTCGCTACTGCACGAAACTTGGTGCAAAATGCGCCAAACTTGTGGAATTAATGCAAAAGTTCATGCCACGATATCGCGTTAGAATTTTTCGCAACGAACACTCCCGATCCACAACATTGGACCTAAACTCATGTTTTGGTGTGTTTCTTCCGTTTGGGTGCATTTGGGACCGTTTCGTTACTGCACGAAACTCGGTGCAAAATGGGCCAACCTGTTGCAATTAATGCAAAAGTTCGTGCCACAAAGTGTCGTCAGAATTTCTCGAAACTTATGCTCCCAATCCATACAATCGGACCCTAAGCTCATGTTTTCATGCGTTTCTTTCCGTTTGGGTGCATTTGGGACTGTTTCGCTACTACACAAAACTCGAAACAAAACAGGTCACACTGGTGCAATTAATGGAAAAGTTCGTGCCACGATGTCTTGTTACAATTTCACGCAACGAACGCTCCTGATCCGCACAATTGGAGCCTAAACTCATGTTTTGGTGTGTTTGTTTCCGTTTGTGTGCATATGAGACCTTTTTGCTACTTCACGAAACTCGGTGCGAAATGGAATAACCTAGTGCAATTAATGCAAAACTTCATGCCACTAAGTCTTGTCGGAATTTGTCAAAACAAGCGCTCTTGATCCACACAATTGGACCCTAAGCTCATGTTTTCATACGTTTCTTTCCGTTTGGGTGCATTTGGGACCACTTCGCTACCACACAAAACTCGAAGCAAAACAGGCCAATCTGGTGCAATTAATGCAAAAGTTTGTGCCAGGATGTCTTGTTAGAGTTATTCTTAACGAACGCTCCCGATCCACACAATTGGACCCTAAACTCATGTGTTGGTGCGTTTTTTTCATTTGGGTGCATTTGGAACCGTTTCGCTACTGCACGAAACTTGGTGCAAAATGCGCCAGACTGGTGCAACTAATGCAAAAGTTCGTGCCATGATGTCTTGTCGGAATTTTTCACAAAGGGCGCTCCCGATCCACACCATTGGACCATAAACTCTTGTTTTGGTGCGTTTCTTTTCTGGTTGGGTGCATTTGGGACCGTTTCGCTACAGCACAAAATTTGGTGCAAAACGCGCCAAACTGGTGCTATTAATGCAAAACTTCATGCCACGATGTCTTGTCGAAATTTTTCGTAAAGAACGCTCTCGATCCACACCATTGGACCGTAAACTCATGTTTTGGTGTGTTTCTTTCCATTTGGGTGCATTTGGGACCGTTTCGCTACTGCACAAAACTCGGTGCAAAATGGGCCAACCTGTTTCAATTAATGCAAAAGTTCATGCCACAAAGTCTCATCAGAATTTCTCGAAACTTACGCTCCCGATCCACACAATTGGACCCCAAGCTCATGTTTTCGTGCGTTTCTTTCTGTTTGGGTGCATTTGGGACCGTTTCGCTACTACACAAAACTCGAAACAAAACAGGTCACACTGGTGCAATTAATGGAAAACTTTGTGCCACGATGTATTGTTACAATTTCACGCAACGAACGCTCCCGATCCGCACCATTGGACCCTAAACTCATGTTTTGGTATGTTTGTTTCCGTTTAGGTGCATATGAGACCTTTTTGCTACTTCACGAAACTCGGTGCGAAATGTTCCAACCTATTGCAATTAATGCAAAAGTTTGTTGCACTAAGTCTCATCAGAATTTCTCAAAATGAGCGCTCTTGATCCACACAATTGGACCCTAAGCTCATGTTTTCATACGTTTCTTTCCGTTTGGGTGCATTCGGGATCGCATCGCTACCACACAAAAGTCGATGCAAAACAGGCCAATCTGGTGCAATTAATGCAAAAGTTTGGGCCAGGATGTCTTGTTAGAGTTATTCTTAACGAACGCTCCCGATCCACACCATTGGACCCTAAACTCATGTTTTGGTGCGTTTCTTTTCTGGTTGGGTGCATTTGGGACCGTTTCGCTACTGCACAAAACTTGCTGCAAAACGCGCCAGACTGGTGCAATTAATGCAAAAGTTAATGCTGCGATGTCTTGTAAGAATTTTTTCACAACAAACGCTCCCGATCCACACCATTGGACCGTAAACTCAAGTTTTGGTGCGTTTTTTTCCGTTTGGGTGCATTTGGGACCGTTTTGCTACTGCACGAAACTTGGTGCAAAATGCGCCAAACTGGTGCAATTAATGCAAAAGTTCATGCCACGATGTCGCGTTAGAATTTTTTCGCAACAAACGCTCCCGATCCACACCATTGGACCCTAAACTCATGTTTTGGTGCGTTTCTTTCCATTTGGGTGCATTTGGGACCGTTTCGCTACTGCACCAAACTCATTGAAAATTGGGCCAACCTGTTGCAATGAATGCAAAAGTTCGTGCCACAAAGTCTCGTCAAAATTTGTCGAAACTTACGCTCCCGATCCACACAATTGGACGCTAAGCTAATGTTTTCATGTGTTTCTTTCTGTTTGGGTGCATTTGGGACCGTTTCGCTACTACATAAAACTCGAAACAAAATAGGTCACACTGGTGCAATTAATGGAAAAGTTCGTGCCATGATGTCTTATTACAATTTCTCGCAAACGAACGCTCCCGATCTGCACCATTGGATCCTAAACTCATGTTTTGGTGTGTTTGTTTCCGTTTGGGCGCATATGAGACCTTTTTGCTACTACACGAAACTCGGTGCGAAATGGTCCAACCTAGTGCAATTAATGCAAAAGTTCGTGCCACTAAGTCTCGTCAGAATTTCTCAAAACGAGCACTCTTGATCCACACAATTGGACCCTAAGCTCATGTTTTCATACGTTTCTTTCCGTTTGGGTGCATTCGGGATCGCATCGCTACCACACAAAACTCGAAGCAAAACAGGCCAATCTCGTGCAAGTAATGCAAAAGTTTGTGCCAGGATGCCTTGTTAGAGTTATTCTTAACGAACGCTCCCGATCCACACCATTGGACCCTAAACTCATGTTTTGGTGCGATTCTTTCCGTTTGGGTGCATTTGGGACTGTTTCGCTACTGCACGAAACTTGGTGCAAAACGCGCCAGACTGGTGCAACTAATACAAATGTTCGTGCCACGATGTCTTGTCGTAATTTTTCACAAAGAGCGCTCCCGATCCACACCATTGGAACCTAAACTCTTGTTTTGGTGCGTTTCTTTTCTGGTTGGGTGCATTTGGGACCGTTTCGCTACTGCACAAAACTTGCTGCAAAACGCGCCAAACTGGTGCAATTAATGCAAAAGTTCAAGCCACGATGTCTTGTAAGAATTTTTTCACAACAAACGCTCCCGATCCACACCATTGGACCGTAAACTCAAGTTTTGGTGCGTTCCTTTCCGTTTGGGTGCATTTGGGACCGTTTCGCTACTGCACGAAACTTGGTGCAAAATGCGCCAAACTGGTGCAATTAATGCAAGAGTTCATGCCACGATATCGCGTTAGAATTTTTTCACAACAAACGCTCCTGATCCACACCATTGGACCTTAAACTCATGTTTTGGTGCCTTTCTTTTCATTTGGGTGCATTTGGGACCGTTTCGCAACTGCACGAAACTCGTTGAAAATTGGGCCAACCTGTTGCAATGAATGCAAAAGTTCGTGCCACAAAGTCTCGTCCGAATTTCTTGAAACTTACGCTCCCAATCCACACAATTGGACCCTAAGCTCATGTTTTCATGCGTTTCTTTCCGTTTGGGTGCATTTGGGACCGTTTCGCTACTACACAAAACTCGAAACAAAATAGGTCACACTGGTGCAATTAATTGAAAATTTCGTGCCACGATGTCTTGTTACAATTTCACGCAACGAACACTCCCGATCTGCACCATTGGACCCTAAACTCATGTTTTGGTGTGTTTGTTTCCGTTTGGGTGCAAATGAGACCTTTTTGCTACTTCACGAAACTCGGTGCGAAATGGCCCAACCTAGTGCAATTAATGCAAAAGTTCGTGCCACTAAGTCTCGTCAGAATTTCTCAAAACGAGCGCTCTTGATCCACACAATTGGACCCTAAGCTCATGTTTTCATACGTTTCTTTCCGTATGGGTGCATTCGGGACCGCTTCGCTACCACACAAAACTCGAAGCAAAACATGCCAATTTGGTGGAATTAATGAAAAAGTTTGTGCCAGGATGTCTTGGTAGAGTTATTCTTAACGAACGCTCCCGATCCACACCATTGGACCCTAAACTCATGTTTTGGTGTGATTCTTTCCGTTTGGGTGCATTTGGAACTATTTCGCAACTGCACAAAACTTGCTGCAAAACGCGCCAAACTGGTGCAACTAATGCAAAAGTTCGTGCCACGATGTCTTGTTAGAATTTTTTGCAACGAACGCTCCCGATCCACACCATTGGACCCTAAACTCTTGATTTGGTGCATTTCTTTTCTGGTTGGGTGCATTTGGGACCGTTTCGGTACTGCACAAAACTTGCAGCAAAACGCGCCAAACTGGTGCAATTAATGCAAAAGTTCGTGCCACGATGTCTTGTTAGAATTTTTCGCAACGAACGCTCCCGATCCACACCATTGGACCGTAAAGTAAAGTTTTGGTGCGTTCCTTTCTGTTTTAGTGCATTTGGGACTGTTTCGCTACTGCACAAAACATGGTGCAAAACACGCCAGACTGGTGCAATTAATGCAAAAGTTCGTGCCACGATGTCTTGTCGGAATTTTTCGCAAAGAACGCTCCCGATCCACGCTATTGGACCCTAAACTCATGTTTTGGTGTGTTTCTTTCCATTTGGGTGCATTTGGGACCGTTTCGCTACAGCACGATACTTGGTGCAAAATGGGACAACCTGTTGCATTTAATGCAAAAGTTCGTGCCACAAAGTCTCATCAAAATTTCTCAAAACTTACGCTCCCGATCCACACAATTGGACCCTAAGCTCATGTTTTCATGCGTTTCTTTCCGTTTGGGTGCATTTGGGACCGTTTCCCTACTACACAAAACTCGAAACAAAACAGGTCACACGGGTGCAATTAATGGAAAAGTTCGTGCCACGATGTCTTGTTACAATTTCTCGCAATGAACGCTCCCGATCTGCACCATTGGACCCTAAACTCATGTTTTGGTGTGTTTGTTTCTGTTTGGGTGCATATGAGACCTTTTTGCTACTTCACAATTGGACCCTAAGCTCGGTGCGAAATGGTCCAACGTAGTGCAATTAATGCAAAAGTTTGTGCCACAAAGTCTCGTCAGAATTTCTCGAAACTTACACTCTCGATCGACACAATTGGACCCTAAGCTCATGTTTTCATGTGTTTCTTTCCATTTGGGTGCATTGGGAACCGTTTCGCTACTACACAAAACTCGAAACAAAATAGGTCACACTGGTGCAATTAATGGAATAGTTCGTGCCACTATGTCTTGTTACAATTTCACGCAACGAACGCTCCCGATCCGCACCATTGGTCCCTAAACTCATGTTTTGGTGTGTTTGTTTCCGTTTGGGTGCACATGAGACCTGTTTGCTACTTCACGAAACTCGGTGCGAAATGGTCCAACTTAGTGCAATTAATGCAAAAGTTCGTGCCACTAAGTCTCGTCAGAATTTCTCAAAACGAGCACTCTTGATCCACACAATTGGACCCGAAGCTCAAGTTTTCATACGTTTCTTCCCGTTTGGGTGCATTCGGGACCGCTTCGCTGCCACACAAAACTCGAAGCAAAACAGGCCAATCTGGTGCAATTAATGCAAAAGATTGTGCCAGGATGTCTTGTTAGAGTTATTCTTAATGAACGCTCCCAATCCAAACCATTGGACCCTAAACTCATGTTTTGGTGTGATTCTTTCCATTTGGGTGCATTTGGGACCGTTTCACTACTGCACGAAACTTGGTGCAAAACACGCCAGATTGGTGCAACTAATGCAAAAGTTCATGCCACGTTGTCTTCTCGGAATTTTTCACAAAGAGTGCTCCCGATCCACACCATTGGACCCTAAACTCTTGTTTTCGTGCGTTTCTTTTCTGGTTGGGTGCATTTGGGACTGTTTCCCTACTGCACAAAACTTGGTGCAAAACGCGCCACACTGGTGCAATTAATGCAAAAGTTCGTGCCACAATGTCTTGAAAGAATTTTTTCACAACAAACGCTCCCGATCCACACCATTGGACCTTAAACTCATGTTTTGGTGCGTTTCTTTCCGGTTGGGTGCATTTGGGACCGTTTCGCTGCTGCACGAAACTCAGTGCAAAATGGGCCATCCTGTTGCAATTAATACAGAAGTTCGTGCCACAAAGTCTCGTCAGAATTTCTCGAAACTTACGCTCCCGATCCACACAATTTGACCCTAAGCTCATGTTTTCATGTGTTTCTTTCCGTTTGGGTGCATTGGGAACCGTTTCGCTACTACACAAAACACGAAACAAAATAGGTCACACTGATGCAATTAATGGAATAGTTCGTGCCACTATGTCTTGTTACAATTTCACGCAACGAACACTCCCGATACGCACCATTGGTCCCTAAACTCATGTTTTGGTGTGTTTGTTTCCGTTTAGGTGCATATGAGACCTTTTTGCTACTTCACGAAACTCGGTGCGAAATGGTCCAACTTAGTGCAATTAATGCAAAAGTTCGTGCCACTAAGTCTCGTCAGAATTTCTCAAAAAGAGTGTCTTGATCCTCATAATTGGACCCTAAGCTCATGTTTTCATACGTTTCTTCCCGTTTGGGTGCATTCGGGACCGCTTCGCTACCACACAAAACTCGAAGCAAAACAGGCCCATCTGGTGCAATTAATGCAAAAGTTTGTGCCACGATGTCTTGTTAGAGTTATTCTTAACGAACGCTCCCGATCCACACCATTGGACCCTAAAATCATGTTTTGGTGTGATTCTTTCTGTTTGGGTGCATTTGGGACCGTTTCGCTACTGCACGAAACTTGGTGCCAAACGCGCCAGATTGCTGCAACTAATGCAAAAGTCCGTGTCACGATGTCTTGTCGGAATTTTTCACAAAGAGCGCTCCCGATCAACATCATTGGACCCTAAACTCTTGTTTTGGTGCGTTTCTTTTCTGGTTGGGTGCATTTGGGACTGTTTCGCTACTGCACAAAACTTGCTGCAAAACGCGCCAGACTGGTGCAATTAATGCAAAAGTTCGTGCCACGATGTCTTTTTAGAATTTTTCGCAACGAACGCTCCCGATCCACACCATTGGACCGTAAAGTCAAGTTTTGGTGCGTTCCTTTCCGTTTCAGTGCATTTGGGATTGTTTCACTACTGCACAAAACTTGGTGCAAAACGCGCTAGACTGGTGCAATTAATGCAAAAGTTCGTGCCACGATGTCTTGTCGGAATTTTTCGCAAAGAACGCTCCCGATCCACACCATTGGACCCTAAACTCATGTTTTGTTGTGTTTCTTTCCATTTGGGTGCATTTGGGACCGTTTCGTTACTGCACGAAACTTGGTGCAAAACGCGCCAGATTGGTGCAACTAATGCAAAAGTTCATGCCACGATGTCTTCTCGGAATTTTTCACAAAGATTGCTCCCGATCCACACCATTGGACCCTAAACTCTTGTTTTGGTGCGTTTCTTTTCTGGTTGGGTGCATTTGGGACCGTTTCGCTACTGCACCAAACTTGGTGCAAAACGCGCCAGACTGGTGCAATTAATGCAAAAGTTCGTGCCACGATGTCTTGTCGGAATTTTTCGCAAAGAACGCTCCCGATCCACACCATTGGACCCTAAACTCATGTTTTGTTGTGTTTTTTTCCATTTGGGTGCATTTGGGACCGTTTCACTACTGCACGAAACTCGGTGCAAAATGGGCCGACCTGTTGCAATTAATGCAAAAGTTCGTACCACATAGTCTCGTCAGAATTTCTCGAAACTTACGCTCCCAATCCACACAATTGGACCCTAAGCTCATATTTTCATGCATTTCTTTCCGTTTGGGTGCATTCGAGACCGCTTCGCTACCACACAAAACTCGAAGCAAAACGGGCCAAACTGGTGCAATTAATGCAAAAGTTTGTGCCAGGATGTCTTGTTAGAGATATTCTTAACAAACGCTCCCGATCCACACAACTGGACCCTAAGCTCATGTTTTCATGCGTTTCTTTCCGTTTGGGTGCATTTGGGACCGTTTCGCTACTACACAAAACTCGAAACAAAACAGGTCACACTGGTGCAATTAATGGAAAAGTTCGTGCCATGATGTATTGTTACAATTTCACGCAACGAACGCTCCCCATCCGCACCATTGTACCCTAAACTCATGTTTTGGTGTGTTTGTTTCCGTTTGGGTGCCTATGAGACCTTTTTGCTACTTCACGAAACTCGGTGCGAAATGGTCCAACCTAGTGCAATTAATGCAAAAGTTCGTGCCACTAAGTCTCGCCAAAATTTCTCAAAAAGAGCGTCTTGATCCACACAATTGGACCCTAAGCTCATGTTTTCATACGTTTCTTTCCGTTTGGGTGCATTCGGGACCGCTTCGCTACCACACAAAACTCGAAGCAAAACAGGCCCATCTGGTGAAATTAATGCAAAAGTTTGTGCCACGATGTCTTGTTAGAGTTATTCTTAACGAACGCTCCCGATCCACACCATTGGACCCTAAACTCATGTTTTGGTGTGATTCTTTCCATTTGGATGCATTTGGGACCGTTTCGCTACTGCACGAAACTTGGTGCCAAACGCGCCAGATTGCTGCAACTAATGCAAAAGTCCGTGCCACGATGTCTTGTCGGAATTTTTCACAAAGAGCGCTCCCGATCCACACCATTGGACCTTAAACTCTTGTTTTGGTGCGTTTCTTTTTTGGTTGGGTGCATTTGTGACTGTTTTTGCTACTGCACAAAACTTGCTGCAAAACGCGCCAAACTGGTGCAATTAATGCAAAAGTTCGTGCCACAATGTCTTTTTAGAATTTTTCGCAACGAACGCTCCCGATCCACACCATTGGACCGTAAAGTCAAGTTTTGGTGCGTTCCTTTCCGTTTCAGTGCATTTGGGATTGTTTCGCTACTGCACAAAACTTGGTGCAAAACGCGCTAGACTGGCGCAATTAATGCAAAAGTTCGTGCCACGATGTCTTGTTGGAATTTTTCGCAAAGAACGCTCCCGATCCACACCATTGGACCCTAAACTCATGTTTTGTTGTGTTTCTTTCCATTTGGGTGCATTTGGGACCGTTTCACTACTGCACGAAACCCGGTGCAAAATGGGCCGACCTGTTGCAATTAATGCAAAAGTTCGCACCACATAGTCTCGTAAGAATTTCTCGAAACTTACGCTCCCAATCCACACAATTGGACCCTAAGCTCATATTTTCATGCATTTCTTTCCGTTTGGGTGCATTCGAGACCGCTTCGCTACCACACAAAACTCAAAGCAAAACGGGCCAAACTGGTGCAATTAATGCAAAAGATTGTGCCAGGATGTCTTGTTAGAGATATTCTTAACGAACGCTCCCGATCCACACAACTAGACCCTAAGCTCATGTTTTCATGCGTTTCTTTCCGTTTGGGTGCATTTGGGACCGTTTCGCTACTACACAAAACTCGAATCAAAACAGGTCACACTGGTGCAATTAATGGAAAAGTTCGTGCCATGATGTATTGTTACAATTTCACACAACGAACGCTCCCCATCCGCACCATTGTACCCTAAACTCATGTTTTGGTGTGTTTGTTTCCGTTTGGGTGCCTGTGAGACCTTTTTCCTACTTCACAAAACTCGGTGCGAAATGGTCCAACCTAGTGCAATTAATGCAAAAGTTCGTGCCACTAAGTCTCGTCAAAATTTCTCAAAACGAGCGCTCTTGATCTCTTGATCCACACAATTGGACCCTAAGCTCATGTTTTCATACGTTTCTTTCCGTTTGGGTGCATTCGGGACCGCTTCGCTACCACACAAAACTCGAAGCAAAACAGGCCAATCTGGTGCAATTAATGGAAAAGTTTGTGCCAGGATGTCTTGTTAGACTTATTCTTAACGAACGCTCCCATCCACACCATTGGACCCTAAACTCATGTCTTGGTGTGATTCTTTCCGTTTGGGTGCATTTGGGACAGTTTCACTACTGCACGAAACTTGGTGCAAAACGCGCCAGATTGGTGCAACTAATGCAAAAGTTCATGCCACGATGTCTTCTCGGAATTTTTCACAAAGATTGCTCCCGATCCACACCATTGGACCCTAAACTCTTGTTTTGGTGCGTTTCTTTTCTGGTTGGGTGCATTTGGGACCGTTTCGCTACTACACAAAACTTGGTGCAAAACGCGCCAGACTAGTGCAATTAATGCAAAAGTTCGTGCCACGATGTCTTGTCGGAATTTTTCACAAAGAACGCTCCCAATCCACACGATTGGACCCTAAACTCATGTTTTGGTGTGTTTCTTTCCATTTGGGTGCATTTGGGACCGTTTCGCTACTGCACGAAACTCGGTGCAAAATGGGCCAACCTGTTGCAATTAATGCAGAAGTTCGTGCCACAAAGTCTCGTCAGAATTTCTCGAAACTTACACTCCCGATCCACACAATTGGACCCTAAGCTCATGTTTTCTTGTGTTTCTTACCGTTTGGGTGCATTGGGAACCGTTTCGCTACTACACAAAACTCGAAACAAAATAGGTCACACTGGTGCAATTAATCGAATAGTTCGTGCCACTATGTCTTGTTACAATTTCACGCAACGAACGCTCCCGATCCGCACCATTGGTCCCTAAACTCATGTTTTGGTGTGTTTGTTTCCGTTTGGGTGCACATGAGACCTGTTTGCTACTTCACGAAACTCGGTGCGAAATGGTCCAACTTAGTGCAATTAATGGAAAAGTTCGTGCCACTAAGTCTCGTCAGAATTTCACAAAACGAGCGCTCTTGATCCACATAATTGGACCCTAAGCTCATGTTTTCATATGTTTCTTCCCGTTTGGGTGCATTCGGGACCGCTTCGCTACCACACAAAACTCGAAGCAAAAAAGGCCAATCTGGTGCAATTAATGCAAAAGTTCGTGCCAAGATGTCTTGTTAGAGTTATTCTTAACGAACACTCCCAATCCAAACCATTGGACCCTAAACTCATGTTTTGGTGTGATTCTTTCCATTTGGGTGCATTTGGGACCGTTTCACTACCGCACGAAACTTGGTGCAAAACGCGCCAGATTGGTGCGACTAATGCAAAAGTTCATGCCACGATGTCTTCTTGGAATTTTTCACAAAGATTGCTCCCGATCCACACCATTGGACCCTAAACTCTTGTTTTGGTGCGTTTCTTTTCTGGTTGGGTGCATTTGGGACCGTTTCCCTACTGCACAAAACTTGAAGCAAAACGCGCCAGACTGGTGCAATTAATGCAAAAGTTCGTGCCACGATGTCTTGTCAGAATTTTTCGTAAAGAACGCTCCCAATCCACACGATTGGACCCTAAACTCATGTTTTGGTGTGTTTCTTTCCATTTGGGTCATTTGGGACCGTTTCGCTACTGCACGAAACTCGGTGTAAAATGGGCCAACCTGTTGCAATTAATGCAGAAGTTCGTGCCACAAAGTCTCGTCAGAATTTCTCGAAACTTACACTCCCGATCCACACAATTGGACCCTAAGCTCATGTTTTCATGTGTTTCTTGCCGTTTGGGTGCATTGGGAACCGTTTCGCTACTACACAAAACTCGAAACAAAATAGGTCACACTGGTGCAATTAATGGAATAGTTCGAACCACTATGTCTGGTTACAATTTCACGCAACGAACGCTCCCGATCCGCACCATTGGTCCCTAAACTCATGTTTTGGTGTGTTTGTTTCCGTTTGGGTGCACATGAGACCTGTTTGCTACTTCACGAAACTCGGTGCGAAATGGTCCAACTTAGTGCAATTAATGCAAAAGTTCGTGCCACTAAGTCTCGTCAGAATTTCACAAAACGAGCGCTCTTGATCCACACAATTGGACCCTAAGCTCATGTTTTCATACGTTTCTTCCCGTTTGGGTGCATTCGGGACCGCTTCGCTACCACACAAAACTCGAAGCAAAACAGGCCAATCTGGTGCAATTAATGCAAAAGTTTGTGCCAGGATGTCTTGTTAAAGTTATTCTTAACGAACGCAACCAATCCAAACCATTGGACCCTAAACTCATGTTTTGGTGTGATTCTTTCCATTTGGGTGCATTTGGGACCGTTTCACTACTGCACGAAACTTGGTGCAAAACGCGCCAGATTGGTGCAACTAATGCAAAAGTTCATGCCACGATGTCTTCTCGGAATTTTTCACAAAGACTGCTCCCGATCCACACCATTGGACCCTAAACTCTTGTTTTGGTGCGTTTCTTTTCTGGTTGGGTGCATTTGGGACCGTTTCCCTACTGCACAAAACTTGAAGCAAAACGCGCCAGACTGGTGCAATTAATGCAAAAGTTCGTGCCACGATGTCTTGTAAGAATTTTCACAACAAACGCTCCCGATCCACACCATTGGACCTTAAACTCATGTTTTGGTGCCTTTCTTTCCGGTTGGGTGCATGTGGGATCGTTTCGCTACTGCACAAAACTTGCTGCAAAACGAGCTAAACTGGTTTAATTAATGCAAAAATTCGTGCCACGATGTCTTGTTAGATTTTTTCACAACGAACGCTCCCGTTCCACACCATTGGACCCTAAACTCATGTTTTGGTATGTTTCTTTCTGTTTGGGTGCATTTGGGACCGTTTCGCTACTGCACAAAACTTGGTGTTTAAAATGCGCCAAACTAGAGCAATTAATGCAAAAGTTCATGCCATGATGTCGCGTTAGAATTTTTCGCAACGAATGCTCCCGATCCACACCATTGGACCTCAAACTCATGTTTTGATGCGTTTCTTTCCCTTTGGGTGCATTTGGGACCATTTCTCTACTGCACGAAACTCGGTGCAAAATTGGCCAACCGGGTGCAATTAATGCAAAAACTCATGCCACAAAGTCTCGTCAGAATTTCTCGAAACTTACGCTCCCAATCCACACAATTGGACCCTAAGCTCATATTTTCATGCATTTCTTTCCGTTTGGGTGCATTCGGGACCGCTTCGCTACCACACAAAACTTGAAGCAAAACGGGCCAAACTGGTGCAATTAATGCAAAAGTTTGTGCCAGGATGTCTTGTTAGAGTTATTCTTAACGAACGCCCCCGATCCACACCATTGGACCCTAAGCTCATGTTTTCATGTGTTTCTTTCCGTTTGGGTGCATTTGGGACCGTTTCGCTACTACACAAAACTCGAAACAAAACAGGTCACACTGGTGCAATTAATGGAAAAGTTCGTGCCACGATGTATTGTTACAATTTCACACAACGAACGCTCCCATTCCACACCATTGGACCCTAAACTCATGTTTTGGTATGTTTCTTTCCGTTTGGGTGCATTTGGGACCGTTTCGCTACTGCACGAAACTTGGTGTAAAATGCGCCAAACTAGAGCAATTAATGCAAAAGTTCATGCCATGATGTCGCGTTAGAATTTTTCGCAACGAATGCTCCCGATCCACACCATTGGACCCCAAACTCATGTTTTGATGCGTTTCTTTCCCTTTGGGTGCATTTGGGACCATTTCTCTACTGCACAAAACTCGGTGCAAAATTGGCCAACCGGGTGCAATTAATGCAAAAATTCATGCCACAAAGTCTCGTCAGAATTTCTCGAAACTTACGCTCCCAATCCACACAATTGGACCCTAAGCTTATATTTTCATGCATTTCTTTCCGTTTGGGTGCATTCGGGACCGCTTCGCTACCACACAAAATTTGAAGCAAAACGGGCCAAACTTGTGCAATTAATGCAAAAGTTTGTGCCAGGATGTCTTGTTAGAGTTATTCTTAACGAACGCCCCCGATCCACACAATTGGACCCTAAGCTCATGTTTTCATGCGTTTCTTTCCATTTGATTGCATTTGGGACCGTTTCGCTACAACACAAAACTCGAAACAAAACAAGTCACACTGGTGCAATTAATGGAAAAGTTCGTGCCACGATGTTTTGTTACAATTTCACGCAACGAACGCTCCCGATCCGCACCATTGGACCCTAAACTCATGTTTTGATGCTTTCTTTCCCTTTGGGTGCATTTGGGACCATTTCTCTACTGCATGAAACTCGGTGCAAAATTGGCCAACCGGGTGCAATTAATGCAAAAATTCATGCCACAAAGTCTCGTCAGAATTTCTCGAAACTTACGTTCCCAATCCACACAATTGGACCCTAAGCTCATATTTTCATGCATTTCTTTCGGTTTGGGTGCATTCGGGACCGCTTCGCTACCACACAAACTTGAAGCAAAACGGGCCAAACTGGTTTAATTAATGCAAAAATTCGTGCCACGATGTCTTGTTAGATTTTGTCACAACGAACGCTCCCGTTCCACACCATTGGACCCTAAACTCATGTTTTGGTATGTTTCTTTCCGTTTGGGTGCATTTGGGACCGTTTCGCTACTGCACGAAACTTGGTGTAAAATGCGGCAAACTAGAGCAATTAATGCAAAAGTTCATGCCACGATGTCGCGTTAGAATTTTTCGCAACGAATGCTCCCGATCCACACCATTGGACCCCAAACTCATGTTTTGATGCGTTTCTTTCCCTTTGGGTGCATTTGGGACCATTTCTCTACTGCACGAAACTCGGTGCAAAATTGGCCAACCGGGTGCAATTAATGCAAAAATTCATGCCACAAAGTCTCGTCAGAATTTCTCGAAACTTACGCTCCCAATCCACACAATTGGACCCTAAGCTCATATTTTCATGCATTTCTTTCCGTTTGGGTGCATTTGGGACCGTTTCGCTACTACACAAAACTCGAAACAAAACAGGTCACACTGGTGCAATTAATGGAAAAGTTCGTGCCACGATGTATTGTTACAATTTCACGCAACGAACGCTCCCGATCCGCACCATTGGACCCTAAACTCATGTTTTGGTGTGTTTGTTTCCGTTTGGGTGCCTATGAGACCTTTTTGCTACTTCACGAAACTCGGTGCGAAATGGTCCAACCTAGTACAATTAATGCAAAAGTTCGTGCCCCTAAGTCTCGTCAAAATTTCTCAAAACGAGTGCTCTTGATCTCTTGATCCACACAATTGGACCCTAACCTCATGTTTTCATACGTTTCTTTCCGTTTGGGTGCATTCGGTACCGCTTCGCTACCACACAAAACTCGAAGCAAAACATGCCAATCTGGTGCAATTAATGCAAAAGTTTGTGCCAGGATGTCTTGTTAGACTTATTCTTGATGAACGCTCCCGATCCACACCATTGTACCCTAAACTAATGTTTTGGTGTGATTCTTTCCGTTTGGGTGCATTTGGGTCCGTTTCGCTACTGCACGAAACTTGGTGCAAAATGCGCCAGATTGGTGCAACCAATGCAAAAGTTCGTGCCATGATGTCTTGTCGAAAGTTTTCACAAAGAGCACTCCCAATCCACACCATTGGACCCTAAACTCTTGTTTTTGTGCGTTTCTTTTCTGGTTGGGTGCATTTGGGACCGTTTCGCTACTGCACAAAACTTGGTGCAAAACGCGCCAGACTGGTGCAATTAATGCAAAAGTTCGTGCCACGATGTCTTGTCGGAATTTTTCGCAAAGAACGTTCCCGATCCACACGATTGGACCCTAAACTCATGTTTTGGTGTGTTTCTTTCCATTTGGGTCCATTTGGGACCGTTTCGCTACTGCACGAAACTCGGTGCAAAATGGGCCAACCTGTTGCAATTAATGCAGAAGTTTGTGCCACAAAGTCTCGTTAGAATTTCTCGAAAATTACGAACCCGATCCACACAATTGGACCCTAAGCTCATGTTTTCATGTGTTTCTTTCCATTTGGGTGCATTGGGAACCGTTTCGCTACTACACAAAACTCGAAACAAAATAGGTCACACTGGTGCAATTAATGGAATAGTTCGTGCCACTATGTCTTGTTACAATTTCACGCAACGAACGCTCCCGATCCACACCATTGGACCCCAAACTCATGTTTTGTTGCGTTTCATTCCCTTTGGGTGCATTTGGGACCATTTCTCTACTGCACGAAACTCGGTGCAAAATTGGCCAACCGGGTGCAATTAATGCAAAAATTCATGCCACAAAGTCTCGTCAGAATTTCTCGAAACTTACGCTCCCAATCCACACAATTGGACCCTAAGCTCATATTTTCATGCATTTCTTTCCGTTTGGGTGCATTTGGGACCGTTTCGCTACTACACAAAACTCGAAACAAAACAGGTCACACTGGTGCAATTAATGGAAAAGTTCGTGCCACGATGTATTGTTACAATTTCACGCAACGAACGCTCCCGATCCGCACCATTGGACCCTAAACTCATGTTTTGGTGTGTTTGTTTCCGTTTGGGTGCCTATGAGACCTTTTTGCTACTTCACGAAACTCGGTGCGAAATGGTCCAACCTAGTCCAATTAATGCAAAAGTTCGTGCCACTAAGTCTCGTCAAAATTTCTCAAAACGAGTGCTCTTGATCTCTTGATCCACACAATTGGACCCTAACCTCATGTTTTCATACGTTTCTTTCCGTTTGGGAGCATTCGGGTACCGCTTCGCTACCACACAAAACTCGAAGCAAAACAGGCCAATCTGGTGCAATTAATGCAAAAGTTTGTGCCAGGATGTCCTGTTAGACTTATTCTTGATGAACGCACCCGATCCACACCATTGGACCCTAAACTAATGTTTTGGTGTGATTCTTTCCGTTTGGGTGCATTTGGGTCCGTTTCGCTACTGCACGAAACTTGGTGCAAAATGCGCCAGATTGGTGCAACCAATGCAAAAGTTCGTGCCATGATGTCTTGTCGAAAGTTTTCACAAAGAGCACTCCCAATCCACACCATTGGACCCTAAACTCTTGTTTTTGTGCGTTTCTTTTCTGGTTGGGTGCATTTGGGACCGTTTCGCTACTGCACAAAACTTGGTGCAAAACGCGCCAGACTGGTGCAATTAATGCAAAAGTTCGTGCCACGATGTCTTGTCGGAATTTTTCGCAAAGAACGCTCCCGATCCACACGATTGGACCCTAAACTCATGTTTTGGTGTGTTTCTTTCCATTTGGGTGCATTTGGGACCGTTTCGCTACTGCACGAAACTCGGTGCAAAATGGGCCAACCTGTTGCAATTAATGCAGAAGTTTGTGCCACAAAGTCTCGTCAGAATTTCTCGAAAATTACGAACCCGATCCACACAATTGGACCCTAAGCTCATGTTTTCATGTGTTTCTTTCCATTTGGGTGCATTGGGAACCATTTCGCTACTACACAAAACTCGAAACAAAATAGGTCACACTGGTGCAATTAATGGAATAGTTCGTGCCACTATGTCTTGTTACAATTTCACGCAACGAACGCTCCCGATCCACACCATTGGACCCCAAACTCATGTTTTGATGCGTTTCTTTCCCTTTGGGTGCATTTGGGACCATTTCTCTACGGCACGAAACTCGGTGCAAAATTGGCCAACCGGGTGCAATTAATGCAAAAATTCATGCCACAAAGTCTCGTCAGAATTTCTCGAAACTTACGCTCCCAATCCACACAATTGCACCCTAAGCTCATATTTTCATGCATTTCTTTCCGTTTGGGTGCATTTGGGACCGTTTCGCTACTACACAAAACTCGAAACAAAACAGGTCACACTGGTGCAATTAATGGAAAAGTTCGTGCCACGATGTATTGTTACAATTTCACGCAACGAACGCTCCCGATCCGCACCATTGGACCCTAAACTCATGTTTTGGTGTGTTTGTTTCCGTTTGGGTGCCTATGAGACCTTTCTGCTACTTCACGAAACTCGGTGCGAAATGGTCCAACCTAGTGCAATTAATGCAAAAGTTCGTGCCACTAAGTCTCATCAAAATTTCTCAAAACGAGTGCTCTTGATCTCTTGATCCACACAATTGGACCCTAACCTCATGTTTTCATACGTTTCTTTCCGTTTGGGTGCATTCGGTACCGCTTCGCTACCACACAAAACTCGAAGCAAAACAGGCCAATCTGGTGCAATTAATGCAAAAGTTTGTGCCAGGATGTCTTGTTAGACTTATTCTTGATGAACGCTCCCGATCCACACCATTAGACCCTAAACTAATGTTTTGGTGTGATTCTTTCCGTTTGGGTGCTTTTGGGTCCGTTTCGCTACTGCAAGAAACTTGGTGCAAAATGCGCCAGATTGGTGCAACCAATGCAAAAGTTCGTGCCATGATGTCTTGTCGAAAGTTTTCACAAAGAGCACTCCCAATCCACACCATTGGACCCTAAACTCTTGTTTTTGTGTGTTTCTTTTCTGGTTGGGTGCATTTGGGACCGTTTCGCTACTGCACAAAACTTGGTGCAAAACGCGCCAGACTGGTGCAATTAATGCAAAAGTTCGTGCCACGATGTCCTGTCGGAATTTTTCGCAAAGAACGCTCCCGATCCACACGATTGGACCCTAAAATCATGTTTTGGTGTGTTTCTTTCCATTTGGGTGCATTTGGGACCGTTTCGCTACTGCACGAAACTCGGTGCAAAATGGGCCAACCTGTTGCAATTAATGCAGAAGTTTGTGCCACAAAGTCTCGTCAGAATTTCTCGAAAATTACGAACCCGATCCACACAATTGGACCCTAAGCTCATGTTTTCATGTGTTTCTTTCCATTTGGGTGCATTGGGAACCGTTTCGCTACTACACAAAACTCGAAACAAAATAGGTCACACTGGTGCAATTAATGGAATAGTTCGTGCCACTATGTCTTGTTACAATTTCACGCAACGAACGCTCCCGATCCGCACCATTGGTCCCTAAACTCATGGTTTGCTGTGTTTGTTTCCGTTTGCGTGCATATGAGACCTTTTTGCTACTTCACGAAACTCGGTGCGAAATGGTCCAACTTAGTGCAATTAATGCAAAAGTTCGTGCCACTAAGTCTCGTCAGAATTTCTCAAAACGAGCGCTCTTGATCCACACAATTGGACCCTAAGCTCATGTTTTCATACGTTTCTTTCTTGGGTGCATTCGGGACCGCTTCGCTACCACACAAAACTCGAAGCAAAACAGGCCAATCTGGTGCAATTAATGCAAAAGTTTGTGCCAGGATGTCTTGTTAGAGTTATTCTTAACGAACGCTCCCAATCCAAACCATTGGACCCTAAACTCATGTTTTGGTGTGATTCTTTCCATTTGGGTGCATTTGGGACCGTTTCACTACCGCACGAAACTTGGTGCAAAACGCGCCAGATTGGTGCAACTAATGCAAAAGTTCATGCCACGATGTCTTCTCGGAATTTTTCACAAAGATTGCTCCCGATCCACACCATTGGACCCTAAACTCTTGTTTTGGTGCGTTTCTTTTCTGGTTGGGTGCATTTGGGATAGTTTCCCTACTGCACAAAACTTGGTGCAAAACGCGCCAGATTGGTGCAATTAATGCAAAAGTTCGTGCCACGATGTCTTGTAAGAATTTTTTCACAACAAACGCTCCCGATCCACACCATTGGACCTTAAACTCATGTTTTGGTGTGTTTCTTTCCGGTTGGGTGCATGTGGGATCATTTCGCTACTGCACAAAACTTGCTGCAAAACGAGCCAAACTGGTTTAATTAATGCAAAAATTCATGCCACGATGTCTTGTTAGATTTTGTCACAACGAACGCTCCCGTTCCACACCATTGGACCCTAAACTCATGTTTTGGTATGTTTCTTTCCGTTTGGGTGCATTTGGGACCGTTTCGCTACTGCACGAAACTTGGTGTAAAATGCGCCAAACTAGACCAATTAATGCAAAAGTTCATGCCATGATGTCACGTTAGAATTTTTCGCAACGAATGCTCCCGATCCACACCATTGGACCCCAAACTCATGTTTTGATGCGTTTCTTTCCCTTTGGGTGTATTTGGGACCATTTCTCTACTGCATGAAACTCGGTGCAAAATTGGCCAACCGGGTGCAATTAATGCAAAAATTCATGCCACAAAGTCTCGTCAGAATTTCTCGAAACTTACGCTCCCAATCCACACAATTGGACCCTAAGCTCATATTTTCATGCATTTCTTTCCGTTTGGGAGCATTTGGGACCGTTTCGCTACTACACAAAACTCGAAACAAAACAGGTCACACTGGTGCAATTAATGGAAAAGTTCGTGCCACGATGTATTGTTACAATTTCACGCAACGAACGCTCCCGATCCGCACCATTGGACCCTAAACTCATGTTTTGGTGTGTTTGTTTCCGTTTGGGTGCCTATGAGACCTTTTTATCTTCACGAAACTCGGTGCGAAATGGTCCAACCTAGTGCAATTAATGCAAAAGTTCGTGCCACTAAGTCTCGTCAAAATTTCTCAAAACGAGTGCTCTTGATCTCTTGATCCACACAATTGGACCCTAACCTCATGTTTTCATATGTTTCTTTCCGTTTGGGTGCATTCGGTACCGCTTCGCTACCACACAAAACTCGAAGCAAAACAGGCCAATCTGGTGCAATTAATGCAAAAGTTTTGTGCCAGGATGTCTTGTTAGACTTATTCTTGATGAACGTTCCCGATCCACACCATTGGACCCTAAACTAATGTTTTGGTGTGATTCTTTCCGTTTGGGTGCTTTTGGGTCCGTTTCGCTACTGCAAGAAACTTGGTGCAAAATGCGCCAGATTGGTGCAACCAATGCAAAAGTTCGTGCCATGATGTCTTGTCGAAAGTTTTCACAAAGAGCACTCCCAATCCACAACATTGGACCCTAAACTCTTGTTTTTGTGTGTTTCTTTTCTGGTTGGGTGCATTTGGGACCGTTTCGCTACTGCACAAAACTTGGTGCAAAACGCGCCAGACTGGTGCAATTAATGCAAAAGTTCGTGCCACGATGTCTTGTCGGAATTTTTCGCAAAGAACGCTCCCGATCCACACGATTGGACCCTAAACTCATGTTTTGGTGTGTTTCTTTTCATTTGGGTGCATTTGGGACCGTTTCGCTACTGCACGAAACTCGGTGCAAAATGGGCCAACCTGTTGCAATTAATGCAGAAGTTTGTGCCACAAAGTCTCGTCAGAATTTCTCGAAAATTACGAACCCGATCCACACAATTGGACCCTAAGCTCATGTTTTCATGTGTTTCTTTCCATTTGGGTGCATTGGGAACCGTTTCGCTACTACACAAAACTCGAAACAAAATAGGTCACACTGGTGCAATTAATGGAATAGTTCGTGCCACTATGTCTTGTTACAATTTCACGCAACGAACGCTCCCGATCCACACCATTGGACCCCAAACTCATGTTTTGATGCGTTTCTTTCCCTTTGGGTGCATTTGGGACCATTTCTCTACGGCACGAAACTCGGTGCAAAATTGGCCAACCGGGTGCAATTAATGCAAAAATTCATGCCACAAAGTCTCGTCAGAATTTCTCGAAACTTACGCTCCCAATCCACACAATTGCACCCTAAGCTCATATTTTCATGCATTTCTTTCCGTTTGGGTGCATTTGGGACCGTTTCGCTACTACACAAAACTCGAAACAAAACAGGTCACACTGGTGCAATTAATGGAAAAGTTCGTGCCACGATGTATTGTTACAATTTCACGCAACGAACGCTCCCGATCCGCACCATTGGACCCTAAACTCATGTTTTGGTGTGTTTGTTTCCGTTTGGGTGCCTATGAGACCTTTCTGCTACTTCACGAAACTCGGTGCGAAATGGTCCAACCTAGTGCAATTAATGCAAAAGTTCGTGCCACTAAGTCTCGTCAAAATTTCTCAAAACGAGTGCTCTTGATCTCTTGATCCACACAATTGGACCCTAACCTCATGTTTTCATACGTTTCTTTCCGTTTGGGTGCATTCGGTACCGCTTCGCTACCACACAAAACTCGAAGCAAAACAGGCCAATCTGGTGCAATTAATGCAAAAGTTTGTGCCAGGATGTCTTGTTAGACTTATTCTTGATGAACGCTCCCGATCCACACCATTAGACCCTAAACTAATGTTTTGGTGTGATTCTTTCCGTTTGGGTGCTTTTGGGTCCGTTTCGCTACTGCAAGAAACTTGGTGCAAAATGCGCCAGATTGGTGCAACCAATGCAAAAGTTCGTGCCATGATGTCTTGTCGAAAGTTTTCACAAAGAGCACTCCCAATCCACACCATTGGACCCTAAACTCTTGTTTTTGTGTGTTTCTTTTCTGGTTGGGTGCATTTGGGACCGTTTCGCTACTGCACAAAACTTGGTGCAAAACGCGCCAGACTGGTGCAATTAATGCAAAAGTTCGTGCCACGATGTCCTGTCGGAATTTTTCGCAAAGAACGCTCCCGATCCACACGATTGGACCCTAAAATCATGTTTTGGTGTGTTTCTTTCCATTTGGGTGCATTTGGGACCGTTTCGCTACTGCACGAAACTCGGTGCAAAATGGGCCAACCTGTTGCAATTAATGCAGAAGTTTGTGCCACAAAGTCTCGTCAGAATTTCTCGAAAATTACGAACCCGATCCACACAATTGGACCCTAAGCTCATGTTTTCATGTGTTTCTTTCCATTTGGGTGCATTGGGAACCGTTTCGCTACTACACAAAACTCGAAACAAAATAGGTCACACTGGTGCAATTAATGGAATAGTTCGTGCCACTATGTCTTGTTACAATTTCACGCAACGAACGCTCCCGATCCGCACCATTGGTCCCTAAACTCATGGTTTGCTGTGTTTGTTTCCGTTTGCGTGCATATGAGACCTTTTTGCTACTTCACGAAACTCGGTGCGAAATGGTCCAACTTAGTGCAATTAATGCAAAAGTTCGTGCCACTAAGTCTCGTCAGAATTTCTCAAAACGAGCGCTCTTGATCCACACAATTGGACCCTAAGCTCATGTTTTCATACGTTTCTTTCTTGGGTGCATTCGGGACCGCTTCGCTACCACACAAAACTCGAAGCAAAACAGGCCAATCTGGTGCAATTAATGCAAAAGTTTGTGCCAGGATGTCTTGTTAGAGTTATTCTTAACGAACGCTCCCAATCCAAACCATTGGACCCTAAACTCATGTTTTGGTGTGATTCTTTCCATTTGGGTGCATTTGGGACCGTTTCACTACCGCACGAAACTTGGTGCAAAACGCGCCAGATTGGTGCAACTAATGCAAAAGTTCATGCCACGATGTCTTCTCGGAATTTTTCACAAAGATTGCTCCCGATCCACACCATTGGACCCTAAACTCTTGTTTTGGTGCGTTTCTTTTCTGGTTGGGTGCATTTGGGATAGTTTCCCTACTGCACAAAACTTGGTGCAAAACGCGCCAGATTGGTGCAATTAATGCAAAAGTTCGTGCCACGATGTCTTGTAAGAATTTTTTCACAACAAACGCTCCCGATCCACACCATTGGACCTTAAACTCATGTTTTGGTGTGTTTCTTTCCGGTTGGGTGCATGTGGGATCATTTCGCTACTGCACAAAACTTGCTGCAAAACGAGCCAAACTGGTTTAATTAATGCAAAAATTCATGCCACGATGTCTTGTTAGATTTTGTCACAACGAACGCTCCCGTTCCACACCATTGGACCCTAAACTCATGTTTTGGTATGTTTCTTTCCGTTTGGGTGCATTTGGGACCGTTTCGCTACTGCACGAAACTTGGTGTAAAATGCGCCAAACTAGACCAATTAATGCAAAAGTTCATGCCATGATGTCACGTTAGAATTTTTCGCAACGAATGCTCCCGATCCACACCATTGGACCCCAAACTCATGTTTTGATGCGTTTCTTTCCCTTTGGGTGTATTTGGGACCATTTCTCTACTGCATGAAACTCGGTGCAAAATTGGCCAACCGGGTGCAATTAATGCAAAAATTCATGCCACAAAGTCTCGTCAGAATTTCTCGAAACTTACGCTCCCAATCCACACAATTGGACCCTAAGCTCATATTTTCATGCATTTCTTTCCGTTTGGGAGCATTTGGGACCGTTTCGCTACTACACAAAACTCGAAACAAAACAGGTCACACTGGTGCAATTAATGGAAAAGTTCGTGCCACGATGTATTGTTACAATTTCACGCAACGAACGCTCCCGATCCGCACCATTGGACCCTAAACTCATGTTTTGGTGTGTTTGTTTCCGTTTGGGTGCCTATGAGACCTTTTTATCTTCACGAAACTCGGTGCGAAATGGTCCAACCTAGTGCAATTAATGCAAAAGTTCGTGCCACTAAGTCTCGTCAAAATTTCTCAAAACGAGTGCTCTTGATCTCTTGATCCACACAATTGGACCCTAACCTCATGTTTTCATATGTTTCTTTCCGTTTGGGTGCATTCGGTACCGCTTCGCTACCACACAAAACTCGAAGCAAAACAGGCCAATCTGGTGCAATTAATGCAAAAGTTTTGTGCCAGGATGTCTTGTTAGACTTATTCTTGATGAACGTTCCCGATCCACACCATTGGACCCTAAACTAATGTTTTGGTGTGATTCTTTCCGTTTGGGTGCTTTTGGGTCCGTTTCGCTACTGCAAGAAACTTGGTGCAAAATGCGCCAGATTGGTGCAACCAATGCAAAAGTTCGTGCCATGATGTCTTGTCGAAAGTTTTCACAAAGAGCACTCCCAATCCACAACATTGGACCCTAAACTCTTGTTTTTGTGTGTTTCTTTTCTGGTTGGGTGCATTTGGGACCGTTTCGCTACTGCACAAAACTTGGTGCAAAACGCGCCAGACTGGTGCAATTAATGCAAAAGTTCGTGCCACGATGTCCTGTCGGAATTTTTCGCAAAGAACGCTCCCGATCCACACGATTGGACCCTAAAATCATGTTTTGGTGTGTTTCTTTCCATTTGGGTGCATTTGGGACCGTTTCGCTACTGCACGAAACTCGGTGCAAAATGGGCCAACCTGTTGCAATTAATGCAGAAGTTTGTGCCACAAAGTCTCGTCAGAATTTCTCGAAAATTACGAACCCGATCCACACAATTGGACCCTAAGCTCATGTTTTCATGTGTTTCTTTCCATTTGGGTGCATTGGGAACCGTTTCGCTACTACACAAAACTCGAAACAAAATAGGTCACACTGGTGCAATTAATGGAATAGTTCGTGCCACTATGTCTTGTTACAATTTCACGCAACGAACGCTCCCGATCCGCACCATTGGTCCCTAAACTCATGGTTTGCTGTGTTTGTTTCCGTTTGCGTGCATATGAGACCTTTTTGCTACTTCACGAAACTCGGTGCGAAATGGTCCAACTTAGTGCAATTAATGCAAAAGTTCGTGCCACTAAGTCTCGTCAGAATTTCTCAAAACGAGCGCTCTTGATCCACACAATTGGACCCTAAGCTCATGTTTTCATACGTTTCTTTCTTGGGTGCATTCGGGACCGCTTCGCTACCACACAAAACTCGAAGCAAAACAGGCCAATCTGGTGCAATTAATGCAAAAGTTTGTGCCAGGATGTCTTGTTAGAGTTATTCTTAACGAACGCTCCCAATCCAAACCATTGGACCCTAAACTCATGTTTTGGTGTGATTCTTTCCATTTGGGTGCATTTGGGACCGTTTCACTACCGCACGAAACTTGGTGCAAAACGCGCCAGATTGGTGCAACTAATGCAAAAGTTCATGCCACGATGTCTTCTCGGAATTTTTCACAAAGATTGCTCCCGATCCACACCATTGGACCCTAAACTCTTGTTTTGGTGCGTTTCTTTTCTGGTTGGGTGCATTTGGGATAGTTTCCCTACTGCACAAAACTTGGTGCAAAACGCGCCAGATTGGTGCAATTAATGCAAAAGTTCGTGCCACGATGTCTTGTAAGAATTTTTTCACAACAAACGCTCCCGATCCACACCATTGGACCTTAAACTCATGTTTTGGTGTGTTTCTTTCCGGTTGGGTGCATGTGGGATCATTTCGCTACTGCACAAAACTTGCTGCAAAACGAGCCAAACTGGTTTAATTAATGCAAAAATTCATGCCACGATGTCTTGTTAGATTTTGTCACAACGAACGCTCCCGTTCCACACCATTGGACCCTAAACTCATGTTTTGGTATGTTTCTTTCCGTTTGGGTGCATTTGGGACCGTTTCGCTACTGCACGAAACTTGGTGTAAAATGCGCCAAACTAGACCAATTAATGCAAAAGTTCATGCCATGATGTCACGTTAGAATTTTTCGCAACGAATGCTCCCGATCCACACCATTGGACCCCAAACTCATGTTTTGATGCGTTTCTTTCCCTTTGGGTGTATTTGGGACCATTTCTCTACTGCATGAAACTCGGTGCAAAATTGGCCAACCGGGTGCAATTAATGCAAAAATTCATGCCACAAAGTCTCGTCAGAATTTCTCGAAACTTACGCTCCCAATCCACACAATTGGACCCTAAGCTCATATTTTCATGCATTTCTTTCCGTTTGGGAGCATTTGGGACCGTTTCGCTACTACACAAAACTCGAAACAAAACAGGTCACACTGGTGCAATTAATGGAAAAGTTCGTGCCACGATGTATTGTTACAATTTCACGCAACGAACGCTCCCGATCCGCACCATTGGACCCTAAACTCATGTTTTGGTGTGTTTGTTTCCGTTTGGGTGCCTATGAGACCTTTTTATCTTCACGAAACTCGGTGCGAAATGGTCCAACCTAGTGCAATTAATGCAAAAGTTCGTGCCACTAAGTCTCGTCAAAATTTCTCAAAACGAGTGCTCTTGATCTCTTGATCCACACAATTGGACCCTAACCTCATGTTTTCATATGTTTCTTTCCGTTTGGGTGCATTCGGTACCGCTTCGCTACCACACAAAACTCGAAGCAAAACAGGCCAATCTGGTGCAATTAATGCAAAAGTTTTGTGCCAGGATGTCTTGTTAGACTTATTCTTGATGAACGTTCCCGATCCACACCATTGGACCCTAAACTAATGTTTTGGTGTGATTCTTTCCGTTTGGGTGCTTTTGGGTCCGTTTCGCTACTGCAAGAAACTTGGTGCAAAATGCGCCAGATTGGTGCAACCAATGCAAAAGTTCGTGCCATGATGTCTTGTCGAAAGTTTTCACAAAGAGCACTCCCAATCCACAACATTGGACCCTAAACTCTTGTTTTTGTGTGTTTCTTTTCTGGTTGGGTGCATTTGGGACCGTTTCGCTACTGCACAAAACTTGGTGCAAAACGCGCCAGACTGGTGCAATTAATGCAAAAGTTCGTGCCACGATGTCTTGTCGGAATTTTTCGCAAAGAACGCTCCCGATCCACACGATTGGACCCTAAACTCATGTTTTGGTGTGTTTCTTTTCATTTGGGTGCATTTGGGACCGTTTCGCTACTGCACGAAACTCGGTGCAAAATGGGCCAACCTGTTGCAATTAATGCAGAAGTTTGTGCCACAAAGTCTCGTCAGAATTTCTCGAAAATTACGAACCCGATCCACACAATTGGACCCTAAGCTCATGTTTTCATGTGTTTCTTTCCATTTGGGTGCATTGGGAACCGTTTCGCTACTACACAAAACTCGAAACAAAATAGGTCACACTGGTGCAATTAATGGAATAGTTCGTGCCACTATGTCTTGTTACAATTTCACGCAACGAACGCTCCCGATCCACACCATTGGACCCCAAACTCATGTTTTGATGCGTTTCTTTCCCTTTGGGTGCATTTGGGACCATTTCTCTACGGCACGAAACTCGGTGCAAAATTGGCCAACCGGGTGCAATTAATGCAAAAATTCATGCCACAAAGTCTCGTCAGAATTTCTCGAAACTTACGCTCCCAATCCACACAATTGCACCCTAAGCTCATATTTTCATGCATTTCTTTCCGTTTGGGTGCATTTGGGACCGTTTCGCTACTACACAAAACTCGAAACAAAACAGGTCACACTGGTGCAATTAATGGAAAAGTTCGTGCCATGATGTATTGTTACAATTTCACGCAACGAACGCTCCCGATCCGCACCATTGGACCCTAAACTCATGTTTTGGTGTGTTTGTTTCCGTTTGGGTGCCTATGAGACCTTTCTGCTACTTCACGAAACTCGGTGCGAAATGGTCCAACCTAGTGCAATTAATGCAAAAGTTCGTGCCACTAAGTCTCGTCAAAATTTCTCAAAACGAGTGCTCTTGATCTCTTGATCCACACAATTGGACCCTAACCTCATGTTTTCATACGTTTCTTTCCGTTTGGGTGCATTCGGTACCGCTTCGCTACCACACAAAACTCGAAGCAAAACAGGCCAATCTGGTGCAATTAATGCAAAAGTTTGTGCCAGGATGTCTTGTTAGACTTATTCTTGATGAACGCTCCCGATCCACACCATTAGACCCTAAACTAATGTTTTGGTGTGATTCTTTCCGTTTGGGTGCTTTTGGGTCCGTTTCGCTACTGCAAGAAACTTGGTGCAAAATGCGCCAGATTGGTGCAACCAATGCAAAAGTTCGTGCCATGATGTCTTGTCGAAAGTTTTCACAAAGAGCACTCCCAATCCACACCATTGGACCCTAAACTCTTGTTTTTGTGTGTTTCTTTTCTGGTTGGGTGCATTTGGGACCGTTTCGCTACTGCACAAAACTTGGTGCAAAACGCGCCAGACTGGTGCAATTAATGCAAAAGTTCGTGCCACGATGTCCTGTCGGAATTTTTCGCAAAGAACGCTCCCGATCCACACGATTGGACCCTAAAATCATGTTTTGGTGTGTTTCTTTCCATTTGGGTGCATTTGGGACCGTTTCGCTACTGCACGAAACTCGGTGCAAAATGGGCCAACCTGTTGCAATTAATGCAGAAGTTTGTGCCACAAAGTCTCGTCAGAATTTCTCGAAAATTACGAACCCGATCCACACAATTGGACCCTAAGCTCATGTTTTCATGTGTTTCTTTCCATTTGGGTGCATTGGGAACCGTTTCGCTACTACACAAAACTCGAAACAAAATAGGTCACACTGGTGCAATTAATGGAATAGTTCGTGCCACTATGTCTTGTTACAATTTCACGCAACGAACGCTCCCGATCCGCACCATTGGTCCCTAAACTCATGGTTTGCTGTGTTTGTTTCCGTTTGCGTGCATATGAGACCTTTTTGCTACTTCACGAAACTCGGTGCGAAATGGTCCAACTTAGTGCAATTAATGCAAAAGTTCGTGCCACTAAGTCTCGTCAGAATTTCTCAAAACGAGCGCTCTTGATCCACACAATTGGACCCTAAGCTCATGTTTTCATACGTTTCTTTCTTGGGTGCATTCGGGACCGCTTCGCTACCACACAAAACTCGAAGCAAAACAGGCCAATCTGGTGCAATTAATGCAAAAGTTTGTGCCAGGATGTCTTGTTAGAGTTATTCTTAACGAACGCTCCCAATCCAAACCATTGGACCCTAAACTCATGTTTTGGTGTGATTCTTTCCATTTGGGTGCATTTGGGACCGTTTCACTACCGCACGAAACTTGGTGCAAAACGCGCCAGATTGGTGCAACTAATGCAAAAGTTCATGCCACGATGTCTTCTCGGAATTTTTCACAAAGATTGCTCCCGATCCACACCATTGGACCCTAAACTCTTGTTTTGGTGCGTTTCTTTTCTGGTTGGGTGCATTTGGGATAGTTTCCCTACTGCACAAAACTTGGTGCAAAACGCGCCAGATTGGTGCAATTAATGCAAAAGTTCGTGCCACGATGTCTTGTAAGAATTTTTTCACAACAAACGCTCCCGATCCACACCATTGGACCTTAAACTCATGTTTTGGTGTGTTTCTTTCCGGTTGGGTGCATGTGGGATCATTTCGCTACTGCACAAAACTTGCTGCAAAACGAGCCAAACTGGTTTAATTAATGCAAAAATTCATGCCACGATGTCTTGTTAGATTTTGTCACAACGAACGCTCCCGTTCCACACCATTGGACCCTAAACTCATGTTTTGGTATGTTTCTTTCCGTTTGGGTGCATTTGGGACCGTTTCGCTACTGCACGAAACTTGGTGTAAAATGCGCCAAACTAGACCAATTAATGCAAAAGTTCATGCCATGATGTCACGTTAGAATTTTTCGCAACGAATGCTCCCGATCCACACCATTGGACCCCAAACTCATGTTTTGATGCGTTTCTTTCCCTTTGGGTGTATTTGGGACCATTTCTCTACTGCATGAAACTCGGTGCAAAATTGGCCAACCGGGTGCAATTAATGCAAAAATTCATGCCACAAAGTCTCGTCAGAATTTCTCGAAACTTACGCTCCCAATCCACACAATTGGACCCTAAGCTCATATTTTCATGCATTTCTTTCCGTTTGGGAGCATTTGGGACCGTTTCGCTACTACACAAAACTCGAAACAAAACAGGTCACACTGGTGCAATTAATGGAAAAGTTCGTGCCACGATGTATTGTTACAATTTCACGCAACGAACGCTCCCGATCCGCACCATTGGACCCTAAACTCATGTTTTGGTGTGTTTGTTTCCGTTTGGGTGCCTATGAGACCTTTTTATCTTCACGAAACTCGGTGCGAAATGGTCCAACCTAGTGCAATTAATGCAAAAGTTCGTGCCACTAAGTCTCGTCAAAATTTCTCAAAACGAGTGCTCTTGATCTCTTGATCCACACAATTGGACCCTAACCTCATGTTTTCATATGTTTCTTTCCGTTTGGGTGCATTCGGTACCGCTTCGCTACCACACAAAACTCGAAGCAAAACAGGCCAATCTGGTGCAATTAATGCAAAAGTTTTGTGCCAGGATGTCTTGTTAGACTTATTCTTGATGAACGTTCCCGATCCACACCATTGGACCCTAAACTAATGTTTTGGTGTGATTCTTTCCGTTTGGGTGCTTTTGGGTCCGTTTCGCTACTGCAAGAAACTTGGTGCAAAATGCGCCAGATTGGTGCAACCAATGCAAAAGTTCGTGCCTGATGTCTTGTCGAAAGTTTTCACAAAGAGCACTCCCAATCCACAACATTGGACCCTAAACTCTTGTTTTTGTGTGTTTCTTTTCTGGTTGGGTGCATTTGGGACCGTTTCGCTACTGCACAAAACTTGGTGCAAAACGCGCCAGACTGGTGCAATTAATGCAAAAGTTCGTGCCACGATGTCCTGTCGGAATTTTTCGCAAAGAACGCTCCCGATCCACACGATTGGACCCTAAAATCATGTTTTGGTGTGTTTCTTTCCATTTGGGTGCATTTGGGACCGTTTCGCTACTGCACGAAACTCGGTGCAAAATGGGCCAACCTGTTGCAATTAATGCAGAAGTTTGTGCCACAAAGTCTCGTCAGAATTTCTCGAAAATTACGAACCCGATCCACACAATTGGACCCTAAGCTCATGTTTTCATGTGTTTCTTTCCATTTGGGTGCATTGGGAACCGTTTCGCTACTACACAAAACTCGAAACAAAATAGGTCACACTGGTGCAATTAATGGAATAGTTCGTGCCACTATGTCTTGTTACAATTTCACGCAACGAACGCTCCCGATCCGCACCATTGGTCCCTAAACTCATGGTTTGCTGTGTTTGTTTCCGTTTGCGTGCATATGAGACCTTTTTGCTACTTCACGAAACTCGGTGCGAAATGGTCCAACTTAGTGCAATTAATGCAAAAGTTCGTGCCACTAAGTCTCGTCAGAATTTCTCAAAACGAGCGCTCTTGATCCACACAATTGGACCCTAAGCTCATGTTTTCATACGTTTCTTTCTTGGGTGCATTCGGGACCGCTTCGCTACCACACAAAACTCGAAGCAAAACAGGCCAATCTGGTGCAATTAATGCAAAAGTTTGTGCCAGGATGTCTTGTTAGAGTTATTCTTAACGAACGCTCCCAATCCAAACCATTGGACCCTAAACTCATGTTTTGGTGTGATTCTTTCCATTTGGGTGCATTTGGGACCGTTTCACTACCGCACGAAACTTGGTGCAAAACGCGCCAGATTGGTGCAACTAATGCAAAAGTTCATGCCACGATGTCTTCTCGGAATTTTTCACAAAGATTGCTCCCGATCCACACCATTGGACCCTAAACTCTTGTTTTGTTTCGTTTCTTTTCTGGTTGGGTGCATTTGGGATAGTTTCCCTACTGCACAAAACTTGGTGCAAAACGCGCCAGATTGGTGCAATTAATGCAAAAGTTCGTGCCACGATGTCTTGTAAGAATTTTTTCACAACAAACGCTCCCGATCCACACCATTGGACCTTAAACTCATGTTTTGGTGTGTTTCTTTCCGGTTGGGTGCATGTGGGATCATTTCGCTACTGCACAAAACTTGCTGCAAAACGAGCCAAACTGGTTTAATTAATGCAAAAATTCATGCCACGATGTCTTGTTAGATTTTGTCACAACGAACGCTCCCGTTCCACACCATTGGACCCTAAACTCATGTTTTGGTATGTTTCTTTCCGTTTGGGTGCATTTGGGACCGTTTCGCTACTGCACGAAACTTGGTGTAAAATGCGCCAAACTAGACCAATTAATGCAAAAGTTCATGCCATGATGTCACGTTAGAATTTTTCGCAACGAATGCTCCCGATCCACACCATTGGACCCCAAACTCATGTTTTGATGCGTTTCTTTCCCTTTGGGTGTATTTGGGACCATTTCTCTACTGCATGAAACTCGGTGCAAAATTGGCCAACCGGGTGCAATTAATGCAAAAATTCATGCCACAAAGTCTCGTCAGAATTTCTCGAAACTTACGCTCCCAATCCACACAATTGGACCCTAAGCTCATATTTTCATGCATTTCTTTCCGTTTGGGAGCATTTGGGACCGTTTCGCTACTACACAAAACTCGAAACAAAACAGGTCACACTGGTGCAATTAATGGAAAAGTTCGTGCCACGATGTATTGTTACAATTTCATGCAACGAACGCTCCCGATCCGCACCATTGGACCCTAAACTCATGTTTTGGTGTGTTTGTTTCCGTTTGGGTGCCTATGAGACCTTTTTATCTTCACGAAACTCGGTGCGAAATGGTCCAACCTAGTGCAATTAATGCAAAAGTTCGTGCCACTAAGTCTCGTCAAAATTTCTCAAAACGAGTGCTCTTGATCTCTTGATCCACACAATTGGACCCTAACCTCATGTTTTCATATGTTTCTTTCCGTTTGGGTGCATTCGGTACCGCTTCGCTACCACACAAAACTCGAAGCAAAACAGGCCAATCTGGTGCAATTAATGCAAAAGTTTTGTGCCAGGATGTCTTGTTAGACTTATTCTTGATGAACGTTCCCGATCCACACCATTGGACCCTAAACTAATGTTTTGGTGTGATTCTTTCCGTTTGGGTGCTTTTGGGTCCGTTTCGCTACTGCAAGAAACTTGGTGCAAAATGCGCCAGATTGGTGCAACCAATGCAAAAGTTCGTGCCATGATGTCTTGTCGAAAGTTTTCACAAAGAGCACTCCCAATCCACAACATTGGACCCTAAACTCTTGTTTTTGTGTGTTTCTTTTCTGGTTGGGTGCATTTGGGACCGTTTCGCTACTGCACAAAACTTGGTGCAAAACGCGCCAGACTGGTGCAATTAATGCAAAAGTTCGTGCCACGATGTCTTGTCGGAATTTTTCGCAAAGAACGCTCCCGATCCACACGATTGGACCCTAAACTCATGTTTTGGTGTGTTTCTTTTCATTTGGGTGCATTTGGGACCGTTTCGCTACTGCACGAAACTCGGTGCAAAATGGGCCAACCTGTTGCAATTAATGCAGAAGTTTGTGCCACAAAGTCTCGTCAGAATTTCTCGAAAATTACGAACCCGATCCACACAATTGGACCCTAAGCTCATGTTTTCATGTGTTTCTTTCCATTTGGGTGCATTGGGAACCGTTTCGCTACTACACAAAACTCGAAACAAAATAGGTCACACTGGTGCAATTAATGGAATAGTTCGTGCCACTATGTCTTGTTACAATTTCACGCAACAAACGCTCCCGATCCGCACCATTGGTCCCTAAACTCATGGTATGCTGTGTTTGTTTCCGTTTGCGTGCATATGAGACCTTTTTGCTACTTCACGAAACTCGGTGCGAAATGGTCCAACTTAGTGCAATTAATGCAAAAGTTCGTGCCACTAAGTCTCGTCAGAATTTCTCAAAACGAGCGCTCTTGATCCACACAATTGGACCCTAAGCTCATGTTTTCATACGTTTCTTTCTTGGGTGCATTCGGGACCGCTTCGCTACCACACAAAACTCGAAGCAAAACAGGCCAATCTGGTGCAATTAATGCAAAAGTTTGTGCCAGGATGTCTTGTTAGAGTTATTCTTAACGAACGCTCCCAATCCAAACCATTGGACCCTAAACTCATGTTTTGGTGTGATTCTTTCCATTTGGGTGCATTTGGGACCGTTTCACTACCGCACGAAACTTGGTGCAAAACGCGCCAGATTGGTGCAACTAATGCAAAAGTTCATGCCACGATGTCTTCTCGGAATTTTTCACAAAGATTGCTCCCGATCCACACCATTGGACCCTAAACTCTTGTTTTGGTGCGTTTCTTTTCTGGTTGGGTGCATTTGGGACAGTTTCCCTACTGCACAAAACTTGGTGCAAAACGCGCCAGACTGGTGCAATTAATGCAAAAGTTCGTGCCACGATGTCTTGTAAGAATTTTTTCACAACAAACGCTCCCGATCCACACCATTGGACCTTAAACTCATGTTTTGGTGCGTTTCTTTCCGGTTGGGTGCATGTGGGATCATTTCGCTACTGCACAAAACTTGCTGCAAAACGAGCCAAACTGGTTTAATTAATGCAAAAATTTGTGCCACGATGTCTTGTTAGATTTTGTCACAACGAACGCTCCCGTTCCACACCATTGGACCCTAAACTCATGTTTTGGTATGTTTCTTTCCGTTTGGGTGCATTTGGAACCGTTTCGCTACTGCACGAAACTTGGTGTAAAATGCGCCAAACTAGACCAATTAATGCAAAAGTTCATGCCATGATGTCACGTTAGAATTTTTCGCAACGAACGCTCCCGATCCACACCATTGGACCCCAAACTCATGTTTTGATGAGTTTCTTTCCCTTTGGCTGCATTTGGGACCATTTCTCTATGGCACGAAACTCGGTGCAAAATTGGCCAACCGGGTGCAATTAATGCAAAAATTCATGCCACAAAGTCTCGTCAGAATTTCTCGAAACTTACGCTCCCAATCCACACAATTGCACCCTAAGCTCATATTTTCATGCATTTCTTTCCGTTTGGGTGCATTTGGGACCGTTTCGCTACTACACAAAACTCGAAACAAAACAGGTCACACTGGTGCAATTAATGGAAAAGTTCGTGCCACGATGTATTGTTACAATTTCACGCAACGAACGCTCCCGATCCGCACCATTGGACCCTAAACTCATGTTTTGGTGCGTTTCTTTTCTGGTTGGGTGCATTTGGGACCGTTTCGCTACTGCACAAAACTTGGTGCAAAATGCGCCAGACTGGTGCAATTAATGCAAAAGTTCGTGCCACGATGTCTTGTCGGAATTTTTCGCAAAGAACTGTAACACCCTAATTTAAATTTCAGCAATTAATAATAAATTTAATTGGCTTTATTTAAATTTCTAAGGTTTATTGTGTTTAGTATGACATTTAATTCAATTTTGTTCCTTAAGTAATTAAAATTTTATCATAGGTTTAATCTTGGTTGTTGCATCATGCTGGATCTTTTAACTTGCTTGAGTGCATAAGGTTGTTGAATCCAAATTTATTTGAATTCAACTTAGTTTGAGTTTTGAGTGTAGGAGTTAGAAAGGAATAGGAAATAGAAAAGAGGAAAGAAATAGAATAGAAAAGGAAAACCAGACCCAACCCAAAACCCAACCCGGCCCAGCCCTCTCCCTCTCTTTTCCTCAGCCCGCGGCCCAAACCCGTGCCCCTGGCCCAGCTCGCCACCCTCCACCGCTCGGCCCACTCCCTCCCGCACCCGCTCCGCCCACGCGCGACCCGCCCCGCTGACGCCCGGGCCCCCCTCGTCAGCTCTATCTTCCCCGCCTCCTCCGCACGCGCACCGGTCACACCCGAGCTCCTCTGCTCCGCCGCTCCCTCGCCTGCCCGTGGGCCACCCCGCCACCGCAGGGTCCACTGCCAGCCCCTCCCGAGCGTCACCCTCCTTCTAGAAACTTCGCCACCAGAACCTGGGTCCGCGCAAGGCCGTTGCGCGACCCGCCCCGCGCGGCCGAGAATTGCGGCCGCTATCCCTGCTGGGATCACGCTGGGCACGCACGCCCTGGATCCTCGGCCCCCCCTCCTTTAAACACCGCCCGAGACCCTCTGCGCCCCCATCTCGCCCCGCAGCTCCGCCCCGAACCCTAGCCGACGCTTCCGCGTAGCATCGCCCGCCGCTCTGCGCCGCCGTGCTGAGCCGCGGCGCCGTCACTACTCCACCACACCAGGGCCCCGTCCAAGAAGCGCTCCGGCTCTGCCTCGACCTCGACCTCTAGAGTTTCCCCGGGCCCACTGCACTCCGCTCCGGTCCCTGCATCAACCTCGTGACCAACCTCCGCCACACACCGCCGCGGGACCCCATCGCCGGCGCCGCTACGTCACCTCTCCGCCCACTACAACCCCTCGGTGAGCACCCTAGAGTCCCACGCCTCCGTTTGCGCTACTCCAATTAGGCCATAGCCCCGGAATTCCGCAGAACGCCGCTCGCCGGCGCGTTTCGCCGCGCCGAACCGCCGCCGCAGCTCCAGCGCCGCCACTGACCTCCTCTAGCCCCGCCAAGGCCACCAGCGCGTCACCCATGTCGCGCACGTGCGCCACGGCCAAACCACGGTCCAAACCGAGCCTGGGATCACCGAATTGACCTTCTCCGGCGAGCTTTCCCCACGCGCCGCCGCGGGAACTCCAACTCCGGCGCCTTCCGCCGCCGTTACCCCGCCCCTTTCACTCGGGCCGTTAGATTAGAGGCCAACGCCCACGATTAGAACCTGTTTTGATCTGATCTGGACCGTTAGATCTGGATCCAGCGGCCGAATTCCCTGCGTACCGGTTTGCCCTGGAACTTTTGTTAAAGAGACCCTGAGGTTTTCTATTATCAACCCGCCGTCCTACTCTATTCAAAACTTATTCCAGTTAGGTCCTGGTTTTAACACTTTAGCCCCTGAGTTTCTTTAAAATAGTACCCGCAGTCCAGGCTTGAAGTTTTTGCGAGTTAGACCCTGAAGCTTTAGTTTAATTACATTTAGGCCCTCAGTTTTTGCAGAAAACCCCCTGGAACCTTAGTTTTTCTCGCAGATAAGCCCCTAGATCTTGTTTTTAGGCTAGAAAATGTGTTTTAGCTCCGTTTTAAGCGTTCTTTATGTCCACGCGATCGTTGTAATGCGTAGAATAGTTTTAGACTAGTTTAGTGTGCTGTTTTTATGTATTGATGTATTGTTTCTTAGTTTTTGTTAGTGTTTGCTTGTATGCTTATTATTGTGCTTTGTTTTGGCCATGTGTTCATGAGTAGACATTGATCCATCTGAGGAGCCCCAGTACCAGTACCTGGAGCAGCCGTCTTCGGAGCAGTTTGAGCAGCAGCCGGAGCAGTACGAGGAAGGCAAGTATAACATGAACAACCTATCATCTTTAAATACAATTTCATACTGCATTTTAATACTGTATGCCCATAAGGACTTTCCTAGCCACTTTATATCCTTTATATATCCTTTGGGTTGCATTTTGGTTAGTTGTGCTAGGTGCCGCGCTATAACACATAATGGTCCTTTTTAATTAATTTGATTAATGGTATATGCAACATAATTCTGAGAGTGACCCTCTGTGTGGCTTGAGTGGTTCACGTCTCGTTAAAATTGGTTTTGTTAGAAACATGGTTTAGGGGGCCAGCACGGTGCTTACTGCTGGGTTGGCCACTCTCCATAAGGACCGGTTCATAGAGCGACAACCTGGGACAACAGCGCTACCACAAGACTGGAATGGGACGGTCTTGGCTTACTAATTAGGTCATTTTGGTTCGGGAGTAACTTACCTGCGGGGCAAGAGGGGAGCCGAGCTTCAATGGTGGTCAGGCTACGAGGCTGGTCTGTGTGTCTTGTACCCCCTCGAGGTGGACACCATCGTTGCATTGAGTGAATCCTTAGCGGTTGCACCTTACCAACGTGTCCTTTGTAACGGCCTCGTAGTGAGTTTGCTAGTCATCTCACCTAAGGAAGTGTGATGAACAACTGGCGTAGCTTACGACTTGTGGGTAAAGATGTGCAACCTCTGCAGAGTGTAAAACTGGTATACTAGCCGTGCTCACGGTTATGAGCGGCCCAGATCCTCCTTTTGATTAGTGGGGTTGTCTCCTTCTGACGAGGGAGGTGCCTCTCGGGGTTACCTTCGTGGCTTGGTTTCGGTTTGGTCCTCAGTAGTTACATAATTAATTCTGATTAATTACTATGTAACTGGGTTAATAGTAATTCATCAACTCGTAGTAAATAGCTTTAATAAAATTTTGCCAAGACTTAAAAGCTAATGCAGTCGAGTCAGCCAACCTTAGAGCCTCATAGTTTGTGTTATACTTGTTGAGTACAAGTTGTGAACTCACTCTTGCCTCTTCTCTACTTTATCCTCTTGGCTACGCTACTGCTGCTCAGTTCCTGCCAACACGAGGGAGTTCGTTCAGCGCTACCAGGACTACGAGGACTTCTAGGTGTTCGTCTCCCAGTCGACGTCCCTGTGGCGCCCACCTTCAGCTTCGGAGAGTCTTTATCGTATTTTGTACTTCGCTTCCGCTGTATCAGACATTTTTGTCATTTATGTAATAAATAACATTCGTATTTCGATTTATTATGTCTTTTTACATGATATGTGCTATGATATACTGTTCATTCTGTTGTATATACGTGTGACTTGATCCTGGCACGTATATGATTGCTCGATTTATGTTCTTTTATAAACCGGGTGTTACAAGAACGCTCCCGATCCACACGATTGGACCCTAAACTCATGTTTTGGTGTGTTTCTTTCCATTTGGGTGCATTTGGCACCGTTTCGCTACTGCACGAAACTCGGTGCAAAATGGGCCAACCTGTTCCAATTAATGCAGAAGTTCGTGTGACAATGTATCGTCAGAATTTCTCGAAAATTACGCTCCCGATCCACACAATTGGACCCTAAGCTCATGTTTTCATGTGTTTCTTTCCATTTGGGTGCATTGGGAACCGTTTCGCTACTACACAAAACTCGAAACAAAATAGGTCACACTAGTGCAATTAATGGAATAGTTCGTGCCACTATGTCTTGTCACAATTTCACGCAACGAACGCTCCCGATCCGAACCATTGGTCCCTAAACTCATGTTTTGGTGTGTTTGTTTCCAATTGGGTGCATATGAGACCTTTTTGCTACTTCACGAAACTCGGTGCGAAATGGTCCAACTTAGTGCAATTAATGCAAAAGTTCGTGCCACTAAGTCTCGTCAGAATTTCTCAAAATGAGCGCTGTTGATCCACACAATTGGACCCTAAGCTCATGTTTTCATACGTTTCTTCCCGTTTGGGTGCATTCAGGACCGCTTCGCCACCACACAAAACTCGAAGCAAAACAGGCCAATCTGGTGCAATTAATGCAAAAGTTTGTGCCAGGATGTCTTGTTAGAGTTATTCTTAACGAACGCTCCCGATCCAAACCATTGGACCCTAAACTCATGTTTTGGTGTGATTCTTTCCATTTGGGTGCATTTGGGACCGTTTCACTACTGCACGAAACTTGGTGCAAAACGCGCCAGATTGGTGCCACTAATGCAAAAGTTCATGCCATGATGTCTTGTCGGAATTTATCACAAAGAGCGCTCCTGATCCACACCATTGGACCCTAAACTCATGTTTTGGTGCGTTTCTTTTCTGGTTGGGTGCATTTGGGACCGTTTCCCTACCGCACAAAACTTGGTGCAAAATGCGCCAGACTGGTGCAATTAATGCAAAAGTTCGTGCCACGATGTCTTGTAAGAATTTTTTCACAACAAATGCTCCCGATCCACACCATTGGACCTTAAACTCATGTTTTGGTGCGTTTCTTTCCGGTTGGGTGCATGTGGGATCGTTTCGCTACTGCACAAAACTTGCTGCAAAACGAGCCAAACTGGTTTAATTAATGCAAAAATTTGTGCCACGATGTCTTGTTAGATTTTTTCACAACGAACGCTCCCGTTCCACACCATTGGACCCTAAACTCATGTTTTGGTATGTTTCTTTCCGTTTGGGTGCATTTGGGACCGTTTCGCTACTGCACGAAACTTGGTGTAAAATGCGCCAAACTAGAGCAATTAATGCAAAAGTTCATGCCATGATGTCGCGTTAGAATTTTTTGCAACGAATGCTCCCGATCCACACCATTGGACCCCAAACTCATGTTTTGATGCATTTCTTTCCCTTTGGGTGCATTTGGGACCATTTCTCTACTGCACGTAACTCGGTGCAAAATTGGCCAACTGGGTGCAATTAATGCAAAAATTCATGCCACAAAGTCTCGTCAGAATTTCTCGAAACTTATGCTCCCAATCCACACAATTGGACCCTAAGCTCATATTTTCATGCATTTCTTTCCGTTTGGGTGCATTCGGGACCACTTCGCTACCACACAAAACTCGAAGCAAAACGGGCCAAACTGGTGCTATTAATGCAAAAGTTTGTGCCAGGATGTCTTGTTAGAGTTATTCTTAACGAACGCCCCCGATCCACACAATTGGACCCTAAGCTCATGTTTTCATGCGTTTCTTTCCGTTTGGGTGCATTTGGGACCGTTTCGCTACTACACAAAACTCGAAACAAAATAGGTCACACTGGTGCAATTAATGGAAAAGTTCGTGCCACGATGTATTGTTACAATTTCACGCAACGAACGCTCCCGATCCGCACCATTGGACCCTAAACTCATGTTTTGGTATGTTTGTTTCCGTTTGGGTGCCTATGAGACCTTTTTGCTACTTCACGAAACTCAGTGCGAAATGGTCCAACCTAGTGCAATTAATGCAAAAGTTCATGCCACTAAGTCTCGTCAAAATTTCTCAAAACGAGCGCTCTTGATCTCTTGATCCACACAATTGGACCCTACCTTCATGTTTTCATACGTTTCATTCCGTTTGGGTGCATTCGGGACCGCTTCGCTACCACACAAAACTCAAAGCAAAACAGGCCAATCTGGTGCAATTAATGCAAAAGTTTGTGCCAGGATGTCATGTTAGACTTATTCTTAACGAACGCTCCCGATCCACACCATTGGACCCTAAACTCATGTTTTGGTGTGTTTCTTTTCTGGTTGGGTGCATTTAGGACTGTTTCGGTACTGCACAAAACTTGGTGCAAAACGCGCCAGACTGGTGCAATTAATGCAAAAGTTCGTGCCACGATGTCTTGTCAGAATTTTTCGCAAAGAACGCTCCCGATCCACACATTTGGACCCTAAACTCATGTTTTGGTGTGTTTCTTTCCATTTGGGTGCATTTGGGACCGTTTCGCTACTACACGAAACTCGGTGCAAAATGGGCCAACCTATTGCAATTAATGCAGAAGTTCGTGCCACAAAGTCTCGTCAGAATTTCTCGAAAATTACGCTCCCGATCCACACAATTGGACCCTAAGCTCATGTTTTCATGTGTTTCTTTCCATTTGGGTGCATTGGGAATCGTTTCGCTACTACACAAAACTCGAAACAAAATAGGTCACACTGGTGCAATTAATGGAATAGTTCGTGCCACTATGTCTTGTTACAATTTCACGCAACGAACGCTCCCGATCCGCACCATAGGTCCCTAAACTCATGTTTTGGTGTGTTTGTTTCCATTTGGGTGCATATGAGACCCTTTTGCTACTTCACGAAACTCGGTGCAAAATGGTCCAACTTAGTGCAATTAATGCAAAAGTTTGTGCCACTAAGTCTCGTCAGAATTTCTGAAAACGAGCGCTCTTGATCCACACAATTGGACCCTAAGCTCATGTTTTCATACGTTTCTTCCCGTTTGAGTGCATTCAGGACCGCTTCGCTACCACACAAAACTCGAAGCAAAACAGGCCAATCTGGTGCAATTAATGCAAAAGTTTGTGCCAGGATGTCTTGTTAGAGTTATTCTTAACGAACGCTCCCGATCCAAACCATTGGACCCTAAACTCATGTTTTGGTGTGATTCTTTCCATTTGGGTGCATTTGGGACCGTTTCACTACTGCACGAAACTTGGTGCAAAACGCGCCAGATTGGTGCAACTAATGCGAAAGTTCATGCCACGATGTCTTGTCAGAATTTTTCACAAAGAGCGCTCCCGATCCACACCATTGGACCCTAAACTCTTGTTTTGGTGCGTTTCTTTTCTGGTTGGGTGCATTTGGGACCGTTTCCCTACTACACAAAACTTGGTGCAAAACGCGCCAGACTGGTGCAATTAATGCAAAAGTTCGTGCCACGATGTCTTGTAAGAATTTTTTCACAACAAACGCTCCCGATCCACACCATTGGACCTTAAACTCATGTTTTTGTGTATTTCTTTCCGGTTGGGTGCATGTGGGATCGTTTCGCTACTGCACGAAACTTGCTGCAAAACGAGCCAAACTGGTTTAATTAATGCAAAAATTTGTGCCACGATGTCTTGTTAGATTTTTTCACAACGAACGCTCCCGTTCCACACCATTGGACCCTAAACTCATGTTTTGGTATGTTTCTTTCCGTTTGGGTGCATTTGGGACCGTTTCGCTACTGCACGAAACTTGGTGTAAAATGCGCCAAACTAGAGCAATTAATGCAAAAGTTCATGCCACGATGTCTTGTCGGAATTTTTCACAATGAACGCTCCCGATCCACACCATTGGACCGTAAACTCAAGTTTTGGTCCGTTTCTTTTCCTGTTGGGTGCATTTGGGACTGTTTCGCTGCTACACGAAACTCGATGCGAAATGGTCCAAACTGGTTTAATTAATGCAAAAGTTCGTGCCACTAAGTCTCGTCAGAATTTCTCAAAACGAGAGCTCTTGATCCACACAATTGGACCCTAAGCTCATGTTTTCATACGTTTCTTTCCGTTTGGGTGCATTCGGGACCGCTTCGCTACCACACAAAACTCGAAGACAAACATGCCAATTTGGTGCAATTAATGCAAAAGTTTGTGCCAGGATGTCTTGTTAGAGTTATTCTTAACGAACGCTCCCGATCCACACCATTGGACCCTAAACTCATGTTTTGGTAAGATTCTTTCCGTTTGGGTGCATTTGGGAGCGTTTCGCTACTGCACGAAACTTGGTGCAAAATGCGCCAGACTGGTGCACCTAATGGAAAAGTTCGTGCCACGATGTCTTGTCGGAATTTTTCACAAAGAGCGCTCCCGATCCACACCATTGGACCCTAAACTCTTGTTTTGGTGCGTTTCTTTTCTGGTTGGGTGCATTTGGGACCGTTTCACTACAGCACAAAACTTGCTGCAAAACGAGCCAAACTGGTTTAATTAATGCAAAAATTCGTGCCACGATGTCTTGTTAGATTTTTTCACAACGAACGCTCCCGTTCCACACCATTGGACCCTAAACTCATGTTTTGGTATGTTTCTTTCTGTTTGGGTGCATTTGGGACCGTTTCGCTACTGCACGAAACTTGGTGTAAAATGCGCCAAACTAGAGCAATTAATGCAAAAGTTCATGCCATGATGTCGTGTTAGAATTTTTCGCAACGAATTCTCCCGATCCACACCATTGGACCCCAAACTCATGTTTTGATGCGTTTCTTTCCCTTTGGGTGCATTTGGGACCATTTCTCTACTGCACGAAACTCGGTGCTAAATTGGCCAACCGGGTGCAGTTAATCTAAAAATTCATGCCACAAAGTCTCATCAGAATTTCTCGAAACTTACGCTCCCAATCCACACAATTGGACCCTAAGCTCATATTTTCATGCATTTCTTTCCGTTTGGGTGCATTCGGTACCGCTTCGCTACCACACAAAACTTGAAGCAAAACGGACCAAACTAGTGCAATTAATGCAAAAGTTTGTGCCTGGAAGTCTTGTTAGAGTTATTCTTAACGAACGCCCCCGATCCACACAATTGGACCCTAAGCTCATGTTTTCATGCGTTTCTTTCCGTTTGGGTGCATTTGGGACCGTTTCGCTACTACACAAAACTCGAAACAAAACAGGTCACACTGGTGCAATTAATGGAAAAGTTCGTGCCATGATGTATTGTTACAATTTCACGCAACGAACGCTCCCGATCCGCACCATTGGACCCTAAACTCATGTTTTGGTATGTTTGTTTCCGTTTGGTGCCTATGAGACCTTTTTGCTACTTCACGAAACTCGGTGCGAAATGGTCCAACCTAGTGCAATTAATGCAAAAGTTTGTGCCAGGATGTCTTGTTAGACTTATTCTTAACGAACGCTCCCGATCCACACCATTGGACCCTAAACTCATGTTTTGGTGTGATTCTTTCCGTTTGGGTGCATTTGGGACCGTTTCGCTACTGCACGAAACTTGGTGCAAAACGCGCCAGATTGGTGCAACCAATGCAAAAGTTCGTGCCACGATGTCTTGTCGAAATTTTTCACAAAGAGCGCTCCCAATCCACACCATTGGACCCTAAACTCTTGTTTTGGTGTGTTTCTTTTCTGGTTGGGTGCATTTGGGACCGTTTCGCTACTGCACAAAAATTGGTGCAAAACGCGCCAGACTGGTGCAATTAATGCAAAAGTTCGTGCCACGATGTCTTGTCGGAATTTTTCGCAAAGAACGCTCCCGATCCACACGATTGGACCCTAAACTCATGTTTTGGTGTGTTTCTTTCCATTTGGGTGCATTTGGGACCGTTTCGCTACTGCACGAAACTCGGTGCAAAATGGGCCAACCTGTTGCAATTAATGCAGAAGTTCGTGCCACAAAGTCTCATCAGAATTTCTCGAAAATTACGCTCCCGATCCACACAATTGGACCCTAAGCTCATGTTTTCATGTGTTTCTTTCCATTTGGGTGCATTGGGAACCGTTTCGCTACTACACAAAACTCGAAACAAAATAGGTCACACTGGTGCAATTAATGGAATAGTTCGTGCCACTATGTCTTGTTACAATTTCACACAACGAACGCTCCCGATCCGCACCATTGGTCCCTAAACTCATGTTTTGGTGTGTTTGTTTCCGTTTGGGTGAATATGAGACCTTTTTGCTACTTCACGAAACTCGGTGCGAAATGGTCCAACTTAGTGCAAAATTAATGCAAAAGTTCGTGCCACTAAGTCTCGTCAGAATTTCTCAAAACGAGGGCTCTTGATCCACACAATTGGACCCTAAGCTCATGTTTTCATACGTTTCTTCCCGTTTGGGTGCATTCAGGACCACTTCGGTACCACACAAAACTCGAAGCAAAACAGGCCAATCTGGTGCAATTAATGCAAAAGTTTATGCCAGGATGTCTTGTTAGAGTTATTCTCAACGAACGCTCCCGATCCAAAACATTGGACCCTAAACTCATGTTTCTGTATGATTCTTTCCATTTGGGTGCATTTGGGACCGTTTCACTACTGCACGAAACTTGGTGCAAAACGCGCCAGATTGGTGCAACTAATGCAAAAGTTCATGCCACGATGTCTTGTCGGAATTTTTCACAAAGGGCGCTCCCGATCCACACCATTGGACCCTAAACTCTTGTTTTGGTGTGTTTCTTTTCTGGTTGGGTGCATTTGGGACCGTTTCCCTACTGCACAAAACTTGGTGCAAAACGCGCCAGACTGGTGCAATTAATGCAAAAGTTCGTGCCACGATGTCTTGTAAGAATTTTTTTACAACAAACGCTCCCGATCCACACCATTGGACCTTAAACTCATGTTTTGGTGCGTTTCTTTCCGGTTGGGTGCATGTGGGATCATTTCGCTACTGCACAAAACTTGCTGCAAAACGAGCCAAACTGGTATAATTAATGCAAAAATTCGTGCCACGATGTCTTGTTAGATTTTGTCACAACGAACGCTCCCGTTCCACACCATTGGACCCTAAACTCATGTTTTGGTATGTTTCTTTCCGTTTGGGTGCATTTGGAACCGTTTCGCTACTGCACGAAACTTGGTGTAAAATGCGCCAAACTAGACCAATTAATGCAAAAGTTCATGCCATGATGTCACGTTAGAATTTTTCGCAACGAACGCTCCCGATCCACACCATTGGACCCCAAACTCATGTTTTGATGAGTTTCTTTCCCTTTGGCTGCATTTGGGACCATTTCTCTACGGCACGAAACTCGGTGCAAAATTGGCCAACCGGGTGCAATTAATGCAAAAATTCATGCCACAAAGTCTCGTCAGAATTTCTCGAAACTTACGCTCCCAATCCACACAATTGCACCCTAAGCTCATATTTTCATGCATTTCTTTCCGTTTGGGTGCATTTGGGACCGTTTCGCTACTACACAAAACTCGAAACAAAACAGGTCACACTGGTGCAATTAATGGAAAAGTTCGTGCCACGATGTATTGTTACAATTTCACGCAACGAACGCTCCCAATCCGCACCATTGGACCCTAAACTCATGTTTTGGTGTGTTTGTTTCCGTTTGGGTGCCTATGAGACCTTTTTGCTACTTCACGAAACTCGGTGCGAAATGGTCCAACCTAGTGCAATTAATGCAAAAGTTTGTGCCACTAAGTCTCGTCAAAATTTCTCAAAACGAGTGCTCTTGATCTCTTGATCCACACAATTGGACCCTAACCTCATGTTTTCATACGTTTCTTTCCGTTTGGGTGCATTCGGTACCGCTTCGCTACCACACAAAACTCGAAGCAAAACAGGCCAATCTGGTGCAATTAATGCAAAAGTTTGTGCCAGGATGTCTTGTTAGACTTATTCTTGATGAACGCTCCCGATCCACACCATTGGACCCTAAACTCATGTTTTGGTGTGATTCTTTCCGTTTGGGTGCATTTGGGTCCGTTTCGCTACTGCACGAAACTTGGTGCAAAACACGCCAGATTGGTGCAACCAATGCAAAAGTTCGTGCCACGATGTCTTGTCGAAAGTTTTCACAAAGAGCGCTCCCAATCCACACCATTGGACCCTAAACTCTTGTTTTGGTGCGTTTCTTTTCTGGTTGGGTGCATTTGGGACCGTTTCGCTACTGCACAAAACTTGGTGCAAAATGCGCCAGACTGGTGCAATTAATGCAAAAGTTCGTGCCACGATGTCTTGTCGGAATTTTTCGCAAAGAACTGTAACACCCTAATTTAAATTTCAGCAATTAATAATAAATTTAATTGGCTTTATTTAAATTTCTAAGGTTTATTGTGTTTAGTATGACATTTAATTCAATTTTGTTCCTTAAGTAATTAAAATTTTATCATAGGTTTAATCTTGGTTGTTGCATCATGCTGGATCTTTTAACTTGCTTGAGTGCATAAGGTTGTTGAATCCAAATTTATTTGAATTCAACTTAGTTTGAGTTTTGAGTGTAGGAGTTAGAAAGGAATAGGAAATAGAAAAGAGGAAAGAAATAGAATAGAAAAGGAAAACCAGACCCAACCCAAAACCCAACCCGGCCCAGCCCTCTCCCTCTCTTTTCCTCAGCCCGCGGCCCAAACCCGTGCCCCTGGCCCAGCTCGCCACCCTCCACCGCTCGGCCCACTCCCTCCCGCACCCGCTCCGCCCACGCGCGACCCGCCCCGCTAACGCCCGGCCCCCCCTCGTCAGCTCTATCTTCCCCGCCTCCTCCGCACGCGCACCGGTCACACCCGAGCTCCTCTGCTCCGCCGCTCCCTCGCCTGCCCGTGGGCCACCCCGCCACCGCAGGGTCCACTGCCAGCCCCTCCCGAGCGTCCCCCTCCTTCTAGAAACTTCGCCACCAGAACCTGGGTCCGCGCAAGGCCGTTGCGCGACCCGCCCCGCGCGGCCGAGAATTGCGGCCGCTATCCCTGCTGGGATCACGCTGGGCACGCACGCCCTGGATCCTCGGCCCCCCCTCCTTTAAACACCGCCCGAGACCCTCTGCGCCCCCATCTCGCCCCGCAGCTCCGCCCCGAACCCTAGCCGACGCTTCCGCGTAGCACCGCCCGCCGCTCTGCGCCGCCGTGCTGAGCCGCGGCGCCGTCACTACTCCACCGCACCAGGGCCCCGTCCAAGAAGCGCTCCGGCTCTGCCTCGACCTCGACCTCTAGAGTTTCCCCGGGCCCACTGCACTCCGCTCCGGTCCCTGCATCAACCTCGTGACCAACCTCCGCCACACACCGCCGCGGGACCCCATCGCCGGCGCCGCTACATCACCTCTCCGCCCACTACAACCCCTCGGTGAGCACCCCAGAGTCCCACGCCTCCGTTTGCGCTACTCCAATTAGGCCATAGCCCCGGAATTCCGCAGAACGCCGCTCGCCGGCGCGTTTCGCCGCGCCGAACCGCCGCCGCAGCTCCAGCGCCGCCACTGACCTCCTCTAGCCCCGCCAAGGCCACCAGCGCGTCACCCATGTCGCGCACATGCGCCACGGCCAAACCACGGTCCAAACCGAGCCTGGGATCACCGAATTGACCTTCTCCGGCGAGCTTTCCCCACGCGCCGCCGCGGGAACTCCAACTCCAGCGCCTTCCGCCGCCGTTACCCCGCCCCTTTCACTCGGGCCGTTAGATTAGAGGCCAACGCCCACGATTAGAACCTGTTTTGATCTGATCTGGACCGTTAGATCTGGATCCAGCGGCCGAATTCCCTGCGTACCGGTTTGCCCTGGAACTTTTGTTAAAGAGACCCTGAGGTTTTCTATTATCAACCCGCCGTCCTACTCTATTCAAAACTTATTCCAGTTAGGTCCTGGTTTTAACACTTTAGCCCCTGAGTTTCTTTAAAATAGTACCCGCAGTCCAGGCTTGAAGTTTTTGCGAGTTAGACCCTGAAGCTTTAGTTTAATTACATTTAGGCCCTCAGTTTTTGCAGAAAACCCCCTGGAACCTTAGTTTTTCTCGCAGATAAGCCCCTAGATCTTGTTTTTAGGCTAGAAAATGTGTTTTAGCTCCGTTTTAAGCGTTCTTTATGTCCACGCGATCGTTGTAATGCGTAGAATAGTTTTAGACTAGTTTAGTGTGCTGTTTTTATGTATTGATGTATTGTTTCTTAGTTTTTGTTAGTGTTTGCTTGTATGCTTATTATTGTGCTTTGTTTTGGCCATGTGTTCGTGAGTAGACATTGATCCATCTGAGGAGCCCCAGTACCAGTACCCGGAGCAGCCGTCTTCGGAGCAGTTTGAGCAGCAGCCGGAGCAGTACGAGGAAGGCAAGTATAACATGAACAACCTATCATCTTTAAATACAATTTCATACTGCATTTTAATACTGTATGCCCATAAGGACTTTCCTAGCCACTTTATATCCTTTATATATCCTTTGGGTTGCATTTTGGTTAGTTGTGCTAGGTGCCGCGCTATAACACATAATGGTCCTATTTAATTAATTTGATTAATGGTATATGCAACATAATTCTGAGAGTGACCCTCTGTGTGGCTTGAGTGGTTCACGTCTCGTTAAAATTGGTTTTGTTAGAAACATGGTTTAGGGGGCCAGCACGGTGCTTACTGCTGGGTTGGCCACTCTCCATAAGGACCGGTTCATAGAGCGACAACCTGGGACAACAGCGCTACCACAAGACTGGAATGGGACGGTCTTGGCTTACTAATTAGGTCATTTTGGTTCGGGAGTAACTTACCTGCGGGGCAAGAGGGGAGCCGAGCTTCAATGGTGGTCAGGCTACGAGGCTGGTCTGTGTGTCTTGTACCCCCTCGAGGTGGACACCATCGTTGCATTGACTGAATCCTTAGCGGTTGCACCTTACCAACGTGTCCTTTGTAACGGCCTCGTAGTGAGTTTGCTAGTCATCTCACCTAAGGAAGTGTGATGAACAACTGGCGTAGCTTACGACTTGTGGGTAAAGATGTGCAACCTCTGCAGAGTGTAAAACTGGTATACTAGCCGTGCTCACGGTTATGAGCGGCCCAGATCCTCCTTTTGATTAGTGGGGTTGTCTCCTTCTGACGAGGGAGGTGCCTCTCGGGGTTACCTTCGTGGCTTGGTTTCGGTTTGGTCCTCAGTAGTTACATAATTAATTCTGATTAATTACTATGTAACTGGGTTAATAGTAATTCATCAACTCGTAGTAAATAGCTTTAATAAAATTTTGCCAAGACTTAAAAGCTAATGCAGTCGAGTCAGCCAACCTTAGAGCCTCATAGTTTGTGTTATACTTGTTGAGTACAAGTTGTGAACTCACTCTTGCCTCTTCTCTACTTTATCCTCTTGGCTACGCTACTGCTGCTCAGTTCCTGCCGACACGAGGGAGTTCGTTCAGCGCTACCAGGACTACGAGGACTTCTAGGTGTTCGTCTCCCAGTCGACGTCCCTGTGGCGCCCACCTTCAGCTTCGGAGAGTCTTTATCGTATTTTGTACTTCGCTTCCGCTGTATCAGACATTTTTGTCATTTATGTAATAAATAACATTCGTATTTCGATTTATTATGTCTTTTTACATGATATGTGCTATGATATACTGTTCATTCTGTTGTATATACGTGTGACTTGATCCTGGCACGTATATGATTGCTCGATTTATGTTCTTTTATAAACCGGGTGTTACAAGAACGCTCCCGATCCACACGATTGGACCCTAAACTCATGTTTTGGTGTGTTTCTTTCCATTTGGGTGCATTTGGCACCGTTTCGCTACTGCACGAAACTCGGTGCAAAATGGGCCAACCTGTTCCAATTAATGCAGAAGTTCGTGTGACAATGTATCGTCAGAATTTCTCGAAAATTACGCTCCCGATCCACACAATTGGACCCTAAGCTCATGTTTTCATGTGTTTCTTTCCATTTGGGTGCATTGGGAACCGTTTCGCTACTACACAAAACTCGAAACAAAATAGGTCACACTAGTGCAATTAATGGAATAGTTCGTGCCACTATGTCTTGTCACAATTTCACGCAACGAACGCTCCCGATCCGAACCATTGGTCCCTAAACTCATGTTTTGGTGTGTTTGTTTCCATTTGGGTGCATATGAGACCTTTTTGCTACTTCACGAAACTCGGTGCGAAATGGTCCAACTTAGTGCAATTAATGCAAAAGTTCGTGCCACTAAGTCTCGTCAGAATTTCTCAAAATGAGCGCTGTTGATCCACACAATTGGACCCTAAGCTCATGTTTTCATACGTTTCTTCCCGTTTGGGTGCATTCAGGACCGCTTCGCCACCACACAAAACTCGAAGCAAAACAGGCCAATCTGGTGCAATTAATGCAAAAGTTTGTGCCAGGATGTCTTGTTAGAGTTATTCTTAACGAACGCTCCCGATCCAAACCATTGGACCCTAAACTCATGTTTTGGTGTGATTCTTTCCATTTGGGTGCATTTGGGACCGTTTCACTACTGCACGAAACTTGGTGCAAAACGCGCCAGATTGGTGCCACTAATGCAAAAGTTCATGCCATGATGTCTTGTCGGAATTTATCACAAAGAGCGCTCCTGATCCACACCATTGGACCCTAAACTCATGTTTTGGTGCGTTTCTTTTCTGGTTGGGTGCATTTGGGACCGTTTCCCTACCGCACAAAACTTGGTGCAAAATGCGCCAGACTGGTGCAATTAATGCAAAAGTTCGTGCCACGATGTCTTGTAAGAATTTTTTCACAACAAATGCTCCCGATCCACACCATTGGACCTTAAACTCATGTTTTGGTGCGTTTCTTTCCGGTTGGGTGCATGTGGGATCGTTTCGCTACTGCACAAAACTTGCTGCAAAACGAGCCAAACTGGTTTAATTAATGCAAAAATTTGTGCCACGATGTCTTGTTAGATTTTTTCACAACGAACGCTCCCGTTCCACACCATTGGACCCTAAACTCATGTTTTGGTATGTTTCTTTCCGTTTGGGTGCATTTGGGACCGTTTCGCTACTGCACGAAACTTGGTGTAAAATGCGCCAAACTAGAGCAATTAATGCAAAAGTTCATGCCATGATGTCGCGTTAGAATTTTTTGCAACGAATGCTCCCGATCCACACCATTGGACCCCAAACTCATGTTTTGATGCATTTCTTTCCCTTTGGGTGCATTTGGGACCATTTCTCTAGTGCACGTAACTCGGTGCAAAATTGGCCAACTGGGTGCAATTAATGCAAAAATTCATGCCACAAAGTCTCGTCAGAATTTCTCGAAACTTATGCTCCCAATCCACACAATTGGACCCTAAGCTCATATTTTCATGCATTTCTTTCCGTTTGGGTGCATTCGGGACCACTTCGCTACCACACAAAACTCGAAGCAAAACGGGCCAAACTGGTGCTATTAATGCAAAAGTTTGTGCCAGGATGTCTTGTTAGAGTTATTCTTAACGAACGCCCCCGATCCACACAATTGGACCCTAAGCTCATGTTTTCATGCGTTTCTTTCCGTTTGGGTGCATTTGGGACCGTTTCGCTACTACACAAAACTCGAAACAAAATAGGTCACACTGGTGCAATTAATGGAAAAGTTCGTGCCACGATGTATTGTTACAATTTCACGCAACGAACGCTCCTGATCCGCACCATTGGACCCTAAACTCATGTTTTGGTATGTTTGTTTCCGTTTGGGTGCCTATGAGACCTTTTTGCTACTTCACGAAACTCAGTGCGAAATGGTCCAACCTAGTGCAATTAATGCAAAAGTTCATGCCACTAAGTCTCGTCAAAATTTCTCAAAACGAGCGCTCTTGATCTCTTGATCCACACAATTGGACCCTAACTTCATGTTTTCATACATTTCATTCCGTTTGGGTGCATTCGGGACCGCTTCGCTACCACACAAAACTCAAAGCAAAACAGGCCAATCTGGTGCAATTAATGCAAAAGTTTGTGCCAGGATGTCATGTTAGACTTATTCTTAACGAACGCTCCCGATCCACACCATTGGACCCTAAACTCGTGTTTTGGTGTGTTTCTTTTCTGGTTGGGTGCATTTAGGACCGTTTCGGTACTGCACAAAACTTGGTGCAAAACGCGCCAGACTGGTGCAATTAATGCAAAAGTTCGTGCCACGATGTCTTGTCAGAATTTTTCGCAAAGAACGCTCCCGATCCACACATTTGGACCCTAAACTCATGTTTTGGTGTGTTTCTTTCCATTTGGGTGCATTTGGGACTGTTTCGCTACTGCACGAAACTCGGTGCAAAATGGGCCAACCTATTGCAATTAATGCAGAAGTTCGTGCCACAAAGTCTCGTCAGAATTTCTCGAAAATTACGCTCCAGATCCACACAATTGGACCCTAAGCTCATGTTTTCATGTGTTTCTTTCCATTTGGGTGCATTGGGAATCGTTTCGCTACTACACAAAACTCGAAACAAAATAGGTCACACTGGTGCAATTAATGGAATAGTTCGTGCCACTATGTCTTGTTACAATTTCACGCAACGAACGCTCCCGATCCGCACCATAGGTCCCTAAACTCATGTTTTGGAGTGTTTGTTTCCATTTGGGTGCATATGAGACCTTTTTGCTACTTCACGAAACTCGGTGCAAAATGGTCCAACTTAGTGCAATTAATGCAAAAGTTTGTGCCACTAAGTCTCGTCAGAATTTCTGAAAACGAGCGCTCTTGATCCACACAATTGGACCCTAAGCTCATGTTTTCATACGTTTCTTCCCGTTTGAGTGCATTCAGGACCGCTTCGCTACCACACAAAACTCGAAGCAAAACAGGCCAATCTGGTGCAATTAATGCAAAAGTTTGTGCCAGGATGTCTTGTTAGAGTTATTCTTAACGAACGCTCCCGATCCAAACCATTGGACCCTAAACTCATGTTTTGGTGTGATTCTTTCCATTTGGGTGCATTTGGGACCGTTTCACTACTGCACGAAACTTGGTGCAAAACGCGCCAGATTGGTGCAACTAATGCGAAAGTTCATGCCACGATGTCTTGTCAGAATTTTTCACAAAGAGCGCTCCCGATCCACACCATTGGACCCTAAACTCTTGTTTTGGTGCGTTTCTTTTCTGGTTGGGTGCATTTGGGACCATTTCCCTACTACACAAAACTTGGTGCAAAACGCGCCAGACTGGTGCAATTAATGCAAAAGTTCGTGCCACGATGTCTTGTTAGATTTTTTCACAACGAACACTCCCGTTCCACACCATTGGACCCTAAACTCATGTTTTGGTATGTTTCTTTCCGTTTGGGTGCATTTGGGACCGTTTCGCTACTGCACGAAACTTGGTGTAAAATGCGCCAAACTAGAGCAATTAATGCAAAAGTTCATGCCACGATGTCTTGTCGGATTTTTTCACAATGAACGCTCCCGATCCACACCATTGGACCGTAAACTCAAGTTTTGGTCCGTTTCTTTTCCTGTTGGGTGCATTTGGGACTGTTTCGCTGCTACACGAAACTCGATGCGAAATGGTCCAAACTGGTTTAATTAATGCAAAAGTTCGTGCCACTAAGTCTCGTCAGAATTTCTCAAAACGAGAGCTCTTGATCCACACAATTGGACCCTAAGCTCATGTTTTCATACGTTTCTTTCCGTTTGGGTGCATTCGGGACCGCTTCGCTACCACACAAAACTCGAAGACAAACATGCCAATTTGGTGCAATTAATGCAAAAGTTTGTGCCAGGATGTCTTGTTAGAGTTATTCTTAACGAACGCTCCCGATCCACACCATTGGACCCTAAACTCATGTTTTGGTAAGATTCTTTCCGTTTGGGTGCATTTGGGAGCGTTTCGCTACTGCACGAAACTTGGTGCAAAATGCGCCAGACTGGTGCACCTAATGGAAAAGTTCGTGCCACGATGTCTTGTCGGAATTTTTCACAAAGAGCGCTCCCGATCCACACCATTGGACCCTAAACTCTTGTTTTGGTGCGTTTCTTTTCTGGTTGGGTGCATTTGGGACCGTTTCACTACAGCACAAAACTTGCTGCAAAACGAGCCAAACTGGTTTAATTAATGCAAAAATTCGTGCCACGATGTCTTGTTAGATTTTTTCACAACGAACGCTCCCGTTCCACACCATTGGACCCTAAACTCATGTTTTGGTATGTTTCTTTCTGTTTGGGTGCATTTGGGACCGTTTCGCTACTGCACGAAACTTGGTGTAAAATGCGCCAAACTAGAGCAATTAATGCAAAAGTTCATGCCATGATGTCGTGTTAGAATTTTTCGCAACGAATTCTCCCGATCCACACCATTGGACCCCAAACTCATGTTTTGATGCGTTTCTTTCCCTTTGGGTGCATTTGGGACCATTTCTCTACTGCACGAAACTCGGTGCAAAATTGGCCAACCGGGTGCAGTTAATCTAAAAATTCATGCCACAAAGTCTCATCAGAATTTCTCGAAACTTACGCTCCCAATCCACACAATTGGACCCTAAGCTCATATTTTCATGCATTTCTTTCCGTTTGGGTGCATTCGGTACCGCTTCGCTACCACACAAAACTTGAAGCAAAACGGACCAAACTGGTGCAATTAATGCAAAAGTTTGTGCCTGGAAGTCTTGTTAGAGTTATTCTTAACGAACGCCCCCGATCCACACAATTGGACCCTAAGCTCATGTTTTCATGCGTTTCTTTCCGTTTGGGTGCATTTGGGACCGTTTCGCTACTACACAAAACTCGAAACAAAACAGGTCACACTGGTGCAATTAATGGAAAAGTTCGTGCCATGATGTATTGTTACAATTTCACGCAACGAACGCTCCCGATCCGCACCATTGGACCCTAAACTCATGTTTTGGTATGTTTGTTTCCGTTTGGTGCCTATGAGACCTTTTTGCTACTTCACGAAACTCGGTGCGAAATGGTCCAACCTAGTGCAATTAATGCAAAAGTTTGTGCCAGGATGTCTTGTTAGACTTATTCTTAACGAACGCTCCCGATCCACACCATTGGACCCTAAACTCATGTTTTGGTGTGATTCTTTCCGTTTGGGTGCATTTGGGACCGTTTCGCTACTGCACGAAACTTGGTGCAAAACGCGCCAGATTGGTGCAACCAATGCAAAAGTTCGTGCCACGATGTCTTGTCGAAATTTTTCACAAAGAGCGCTCCCAATCCACACCATTGGACCCTAAACTCTTGTTTTGGTGTGTTTCTTTTCTGGTTGGGTGCATTTGGGACCGTTTCGCTACTGCACAAAACTTGGTGCAAAACGCGCCAGACTGGTGCAATTAATGCAAAAGTTCGTGCCACGATGTCTTGTCGGAATTTTTCGCAAAGAACGCTCCCGATCCACACGATTGGACCCTAAACTCATGTTTGGTGTGTTTCTTTCCATTTGGGTGCATTTGGGACCGTTTCGCTACTGCACGAAACTCGGTGCAAAATGGGCCAACCTGTTGCAATTAATGCAGAAGTTCGTGCCACAAAGTCTCATCAGAATTTCTCGAAAATTACGCTCCCGATCCACACAATTGGACCCTAAGCTCATGTTTTCATGTGTTTCTTTCCATTTGGGTGCATTGGGAACCGTTTCGCTACTACACAAAACTCGAAACAAAATAGGTCACACTGGTGCAATTAATGGAATAGTTCGTGCCACTATGTCTTGTTACAATTTCACACAACGAACGCTCCCGATCCGCACCATTGGTCCCTAAACTCATGTTTTGGTGTGTTTGTTTCCGTTTGGGTGAATATGAGACCTTTTTGCTACTTCACGAAACTCGGTGCGAAATGGTCCAACTTAGTGCAAAATTAATGCAAAAGTTCGTGCCACTAAGTCTCGTCAGAATTTCTCAAAACGAGCGCTCTTGATCCACACAATTGGACCCTAAGCTCATGTTTTCATACGTTTCTTCCCGTTTGGGTGCATTCAGGACCACTTCGCTACCACACAAAACTCGAAGCAAAACAGGCCAATCTGGTGCAATTAATGCAAAAGTTTATGCCAGGATGTCTTGTTAGAGTTATTCTCAACGAACGCTCCCGATCCAAAACATTGGACCCTAAACTCATGTTTCTGTATGATTCTTTCCATTTGGGTGCATTTGGGACCGTTTCACTACTGCACGAAACTTGGTGCAAAATGCGCCAGATTGGTGCAACTAATGCAAAAGTTCATGCCGCGATGTCTTGTCGGAATTTTTCACAAAGGGCGCTCCCGATCCACACCATTGGACCCTAAACTCTTGTTTTGGTGCGTTTCTTTTCTGGTTGGGTGCATTTGGGACCGTTTCCCTACTGCACAAAACTTGGTGCAAAACGCGCCAGACTGGTGCAATTAATGCAAAAGTTCGTGCCACGATGTCTTGTAAGAATTTTTTTACAACAAACGCTCCCGATCCACACCATTGGACATTAAACTCATGTTTTGGTGTGTTTCTTTCCGGTTGGGTGCATGTGGGATCGTTTCGCTACTGCACAAAACTTGCTGCAAAACGAGCCAAACTGGTTTAATTAATGCAAAAATTCGTGCCACGATGTCTTGTTAGATTTTTTCACAACGAACGCTCCCGTTCCACACCATTGGACCCTAAACTCATGTTTTGGTATGTTTCTTTCTGTTTGGGTGCATTTGGGACCATTTCGCTACTGCACGAAACTTGGTGTAAAATGCGCCAAACTAGAGCAATTAATGCAAAAGTTCATGCCATGATGTCGCGTTAGATTTCTTCGCAACGAATGCTCCCGATCCACACCATTGGACCCCAAACTCACGTTTTGATGTGTTTCTTTCCCTTTGAGTGCATTTGGGACCATTTCTCTACTGCACGAAACTCGGTACAAAATTGGCCAACCGGGTGCAATTAATGCAAAAATTCATACCACAAAGTCTCGTCAGAATTTCTCGAAACCTACACTCCCAATCCACACAATTGGGCCCTAAGCTCATATTTTAATGCATTTCTTTCCGTTTGGGTGCATTCGGGACCGCTTCGCTACCACACAAAACTTGAAGCAAAACGGGCCAAACTGGTGCAATTAATGCAAAAGTTTGTGCCAGGATGTCTTGTTAGAGTTATTCTTAACGAATGCCCCCGATCCACACAATTGGACCCTAAGCTCATGTTTTCATGCGTTTCTTTCCGTTTGGGTGCATTTGGGACCGTTTCACTACTACACAAAACTCGAAACAAAACATGTCACACTGGTGCAATTAATGGAAAAGTTCGTGCCACGATGTATTGTTACAATTTCACGCAACGAACGCTCCCGATCCGCACCATTGGACCCTAAACTCATGTTTTGGTGTGTTTGTTTCCGTTTGGGTGCCTATGAGACCTTTTTGCTACTTCACGAAACTCGGTGCGAAATGGTCCAACATAGTGCAATTAATGCAAAAGTTCGTGCCACTAAGTTTCGTCAAAATTTCTCAAAACGAGCGCTCTTGATCCCTTGATCCACACAATTGGACCCTAACCTCATGTTTTCATACGTTTCATTCCGTTTGGGTGCGTTCGGGACCGCTTCACTACCACACAAAACTCAAAGCAAAACAGGCCAATCTGGTGCAATTAATGCAAAAGTTTGTGCCAGGATGTCTTGTTAGACTTATTCTTAACGAACGCTCCCGATCCACACCATTGGATCCTAAACTCATGTTTTGGTGCGATTCTTTCCGTTTGGGTGCATTTGGGAAAGTTTCGCTACTGCACGAAACTTGATGCAAAACGCGCCAAATTGGTGCAACTAATGGAAAAGTTCGTGCCACGATGTCTTGTCGGAATTTTTCACAAAGAGTGCTCCCGATCCACACCATTGGACCCTAAACTCTTGTTTTGGTGCGTTTCTTTTCTGGTTGGGTGCATTTGGGACCGTTTCGCTACTGCACAAAACTTGGTGCAAAACGCGCCAGACTGGTGCAATTAAAGCAAAAGTTCGTGCCACGATGTCTTGTCGGAATTTTTCGCAAAGAACGCTCCCGATCCACACGATTGGACCCTAAACTCATGTTTTGGTGTGTTTCTTTCCATTTGGGTGTATTTGGGACCGTTTCGCAACTGCACGAAACTCGGTGCAAAATGGGCCAACCTGTTGCAATTAATGCAAAAGTTCGTGCCACAAAGTCTCGTCAGAATTTCTCGAAACTTACGCTCCCGATCCACACAATTGGACCCTAAGCTCATGTTTTCATGTGTTTCTTTCCGTTTGGGTGCATTGGGAACCGTTTCGCTACTACACAAAACTTGAAACAAAATAGGTCATACTGGTGCAATTAATGGAATAGTTCGTGCCACTATGTCTTGTTACAATTTCACGCAACGAACGCACCCGATCCGCACCATTGGTCCCTAAACTCATGTTTTGGTGTGCTTGTTTCTGTTTGGGTGCATATGAGACCTTTTTGCTACTTCACGAAACTCGGTGCGAAATGGTCCAACTTAGTGCAATTAATGCAAAAGTTTGTGCCACTAAGTCTCGTCAGAATTTCTCAAAACGAGCACTCTTGATCCACACAATTGGACCCTAAGCTCATGTTTTCATACGTTTCTTCCCATTTGGGTGCATTCGGGACCGCCTCGCTACCACACAAAACTCGAAGCAAAACAGGCCAATCTGGTGCAATTAATGCAAAAGTTTGTGCCAGGATGTCTTGTTAGAGTTAATCTTAACGAACGCTCCCGATCCAAACCATTGGACCCTAAACTCATGTTTTGGTGTGATTCTTTCCATTTGGGTGCATTTGGGACCGTTTCACTACTGCACGAAACTTGGTGCAAAACGCGCCAGATTGGTGCAACTAATGCAAAAGTTCATGCCACGATGTCTTGTCGGAATTTTTCACAAAGAGCGCTCCCGATCCACACCATTGGACCCTAAACTCTTGTTTTAGTGCGTTTCTTTTCTGGTTGGGTGCATTTGGGACCGTTTCCCTACTGCACAAAACTTGGTGCAAAACGCGCCAGACTGGTCCAATTAATGCAAAAGTTCGTGCCCCGATGTCTTGTAAGAATTTTTTCACAACAAACGCTCCCGATCCACACCATTGGACCTTAAACTCATGTTTTGGTGCGTTTCTTTCCGGTTGGGTGCATGTGGGATCGTTTCGCTACTGCACAAAACTTGCTGCAAAACGAGCCAAACTGGTGCAATTAATTCAAAAATTCGTGCCACAATGTCTTGTTAGATTTTTTCACAACGAACGCTCCCATTCCACACCATTGGACCCTAAACTCATGTTTTGGTATGTTTCTTTCTGTTTGGGTGCATTTGGGACCGTTTCGCTACTGCACGAAACTTGGTGTAAAATGCGCCAAACTAGAGCAATTAATGCAAAAGTTCATGCCATGATGTCGCGTTAGATTTTTTCGCAACGAATGCTCCCAATCCACACCATTGGACCCCAAACTCATGTTTTGATGTGTTTCTTTCCCTTTGGGTGCATTTGGGACCATTTCTCTACTGCACGAAACTCGGTGTAAAATTGGCCAACCGGGTGCAATTAATGCAAAAATTCATGCCACAAAGTCTCGTCAGAATTTCTTGAAACTTACGCTCCCAATCCACACAATTGGGCCCTAAGCTCATATTTTCATGTATTTCTTTCCGTTTGGGTGCATTCGGGACCGCTTCGCTACCACACAAAACTTGAAGCAAAACGGGCCAAACTGGTGCAATTAATGCAAAAGTTTGTGCCAGGATGTCTTGTTAGAGTTATTCTTAACGAATGCCCCCGATCCACACAATTGGACCCTAAGCTCATGTTTTCATGCGTTTCTTTCCGTTTGGGTGCATTTGGGACCGTTTCGCTACTACACAAAACTCGAAACAAAACATGTCACACTGGTGCAATTAATGGAAAAGTTCGTGCCACGATGTATTGTTACAATTTCACGCAACGAACGCTCCCGATCCGCACCATTGGACCCTAAACTCATGTTTTGGTGTGTTTGTTTCCGTTTGGGTGCCTATGAGACCTTTTTGCTACTTCACGAAACTCGGTGCGAAATGGTCCAACATAGTGCAATTAATGCAAAAAGTTCGTGCCAATAAGTCTCGTCAAAATTTCTCAAAACGAGCGCACTTGATCTCTTGATCCACACAATTGGACCCTAACCTCATGTTTTCATATGTTTCATTCCGTTTGGGTGCATTCGGGACCGTTTCACTACCACACAAAACTCAAAGCAAACCAGGCCAATCTGGTGCAATTGATGCAAAAGTTTGTGCCAGCATGTCTTGTTAGACTTATTCTTAATGAACGCACCCGATCCACACCATTGGACCCTAAACTCATGTTTTGGTGCGATTCTTTCCGTTTGGGTGCATTTGGGACCGTTTCGCTACTGCAAGAAACTTGGTGCAAAACACGCCAGATTGGTGCAACTAATGGAAAAGTTCGTGCCACGATGTCTTGTCGGAATTTTTCACAAAGAGCGCTCCCGATCCACACCATTGGACCCTAAACTCATGTTTTGGTGCGATTCTTTCCGTTTGGGTGCTTTTGGGACCGTTTCGCTACTGCACGAAACTTGGTGCAAAACGCGCCAGATTGGTGCAACTAATGCAAAAGTTCGTGCCACGATGTCTTGTCGGAATTTTTCACAAAGAGCGCTCCCAATCCACACCATTGGACCCTAAACTCTTGTTTTGGTGCGTTTCTTTTCTGGTTGGGTGCATTTGGGACCGTTTCGCTACTGCACAAAACTTGGTGCAAAACACGCCAGACTGGTGCAATTAATGCAAAAGTTCGTGCCACGATGTCTTGTCGGAATTTCTCGAAACTTAGGCTCCCGATCCACACAATTGGGCCCTAAGCTCATGTTTTCATGTGTTTCTTTCCGTTTGGGTGCATTGGGAACTGTTTCGCTACTACACAAAACTTGAAACAAAATAGGTCACACTGGTGCAATTAATGGAATAGTTCGTGCCACATTGTCGGAATTTTTCACAAAGAGCGCTCCCGATCCGCACCATTGGTCCCTAAACTCATGTTTTGGTGTGTTTGTTTCTGTTTGGGTGCATATGAGACCTTTTTGCTACTTCACGAAACTCGGTGCGAAATGGTCCAACTTAGTGCAATTAATGCAAAAGTTTGTGCCAGGATGTCTTGTTAGAATTTTTCTTAACGAATGCTCCCAATCCACACCATTGGACCCTAAACTCATTTTTTGGTGCGATTCTTTCCGTTTGGGTGCATTTGGGACTGTTTCGCTACTACACAAAACTCGAAGCAAAACGGGTCATACTAGTGCAATTAATGCAAAAGTTCGGGCCATGATGCCTTGTTGCAATTTCTCGCAACGAACGCTCCCGATCCAAACCATTGGACCTTGAAGTCATGTTTTGGTGTGTTTAATTCTGTTTTGGTGCATATGGGACTGTTTTGCTACTGCACGAAATTCGGTGCAAAATGGGCCAACCTAGTGCAATTAATGCAAGAGTTCGTGCCACAAAGTCTCGTCAGAATTTCTCAAAACAAACGCTCTCCATCCACACAATTAGACCCTAAGCTCATTGTCGCTGCGCGAAATGGGCGACTACTAAACTACTCTATTGTTCGTTTGTTGTGCGCTTGATCGGATATGGTCTAGCACGCAAAGACTCGAGGATTTAGACTGGATCGGGCCGAAAGTGCCCTACGTCCAGTATGGGTGGTGGTGTTCTTGCTCTATTGCTCTCGAGCCCGAGTGCTCAAATTACAGAGGGGAGCTTACAAGCTGGTCAACCAGTGTCGAACTACCAGGTGTCCAAACCCTTTCCTATGTGAGGGGCTTTCCCTTTTATAGTCCAAGGTCGGGCCCCCATTACAGATATCTAGCGCTGTGTCTTGGCACCGTCGGGGTGCGATTCGTCCTTGTCAGTCGTCGGGGCCCACTCGGTCGGTCGGGAGTGGGCAGGCTTGATCCTGGCGATCTTCTAGGCAAGGGATGATCCTGGCGATCTTCTCGGACAACGTGTTACCCCGATGTTGTCCCATCCCGGCTCAGTCGGGGCGGCGCCATCACTTGGGTGGTCACTCGGGGGTCACCTCCGGTCTTGTCCGCCGGAGCCTACGTCCCTTGTCCGCGGGGACATCTTACGTAGCTCCTGTCACCGGACGGCATGCCCGGTGAGGGATGTCTTACCGAGGTTTGCCGGGGGCATCCGTTCACGCTCGCTGGAGTAATCAGATGGTGCACAGAGGCAATCATCATTACAGGGGGGAGGCAGCATCTGTAGACGCCCCCTCCCGTTGTGTCACAGGGCCCACACGAGCGGTGCTGTCCCCTTGTCAGGGAGTCCAGCTGTCTGAGCCCCCATCGCAAGATAAGGGGAGCTGGCGTCCTGGAGCTTGCCCAAGGTCTATCTTGGCTGGCACACCTGTCAGGAGGCGTGGCATCCTTGGAGCGCACGTCCCGGGTCGCCGGCATGGCTGTGACCCGGGGTGCTAGGTCGGGGGGTCGCCACGTGTCCCGGGAGGTCGGGCTCCCGGCCTCGTTGCCTTAGAGGCGAAGGCTGCTCCCGCGCCGGTTAGTGGGCCGCCCCATTCTCGGCCTAGTAAGTTTTTCGGGCCTTGCTTCCCACAAGTCGGGCCTGTCAGGAATCCCGGGTTTACTCCCCGTCAGAGGCCACCGAGCGGCTCTGCGATTTTAAATAATCGTGGAGCCGCTGGACTTGGCCTTGATGACCCCTGATCGGGGCATCCCATCTAATTGCCTGCGCCCTCAGCTTTCGACATGCGCCAGTGATGGCGTGATGGGGTCTGTCCCGTCTTGATGGTCGACTGGAGCACTGGCGTCGTGGAATTTCGAGGCCGGTCACCACGTCTTATTGCTGTACCATGGACGCCTCGTTTCCCCCCCGCTCGGGGCCGCCTCCAATTGGTGGGTCGTGCGGCGATCATGCCCCGAGTGGTGCGGTGGTTGCTCGGCATGCTGGCGTCGTTCCGTTGGCATTTAAGAGGGGGTTCAGTTAGGTGAGAGCTTTGGTGTGCCTCGTTGGGGCCGGCCCACTGACTGCTGGGGCCGTTAGTGCCCATGTTTGCCTATAAATAGGGGTATTGTGGATACATAGTTCCACACAAGTGGACGGGTCATGGAAATCCCTTTGGTAGTTCTCTTCCTCCACACCCCACACTCGTCCTCCAGATGAGAGTGGGCATGGCTTGTTTTTCTGGTACTAGAAGAATGCTTGCGAACGGCGGGGGATCCTCCTTAGACACGCACCTGCTATCATGCTCCTTCCACAAGTCGCGTGCCGGTGCTGAGGAACCGGGGCGCCATGAGGCGAGATTAGGTGAGCCCGACCACCGTTCCCTTTCCAAGGGGCGTGGTAAGCGACCATATCTCCCTTGTGGCTCCTTGGTATTCCGCGGCACTAGCCCGAGCGAGGGCTTGGTGCTGCAAGCAGAAGGTGGCACTCTCGGAGCGCCTTACCTCGCGTCGGCTTCGGAGTCTTCCCGCGCCGCAGCCTCTTGCGCTCCCCAGTGTTGCAGGCCTCTTGGTGGAACGGGCCCCGGTGGACAGAGGCGGCAAAAGTTCCAGAGGACACCCCGCGGGTTCTCTTGAGAGTGTCCTCGGCCTCTCGCCCGGGCCCCTCGGGTTTTGCAGTCCCGCGGGGTCGGTCGGGAACGGTCAGTTTTTTGGTGGTGCGTGACGAGTGACAGGCCCACAAGGGTCCGCCCCCCCCCCCGCCCCCCGCCGCCCGGTGGGGGCGCGTTCGATGTCGCACCGGTCCGGGTCCCTCGCTGGTTGGCGGGGCCGACTAGGCCAGACCCTCTGACCCTTTAACACGCGGAGTGGAGGGTTTTTTACCTTCTCTTTGTTCGGGCTTCGTCTCCTTTCCTCCACCGCCTTTAGTGCTCTCTTCCTTTTCCGCTCCTGCTCATCGCCGCCTTTGCCTTCGCTCCTCTTCCCGTGGTTCCGTCGGAGCTCCGGTGTTAGGATGTCGTTGTGGAGGCCGTCTTCCCTGACCGAGACCCAACTCGAGAGTTGGCCGTGGAAGGGGCAATTCCCCCTAGGGATGTGGCTCATTTGAGGGCGTCGCCATCAGGGGAGGTTAGTCCCCATCAAAGACCGATGAGGTGGTCACCTTCTGCATCTTCTACGCGCGGGGTCTCTGCCACCCCGCCCACCCCTTCCTGCTGGGCGTGCTGGAGGATGTGGAGAATCGGGATGCCTCACCTTAACCCCATCGGGATGTTGCACATTACGGGCTTCGTGACGGTGTGCAAGGCCTTCCTTGTATAGATCCACATGTGGATCTGTTCTTGGAGATGTTTCGTCGGTCGCCCAGTTACGTTGAGGTGTGATGCTAGGGCGTCGCGTTCGGAGGCGGCGATTGCGCCTGTGGGCGGCTTCGGCTTGCAGCGGAACCTGGGAAGGCCTCATATCGCCAGTACAACCCCCGTAGATAACAATCGGGGGAGGCATGATGAGTGGTTCTACATCCGGAATCCCTCTAGCAGAGAGGAGGCATTCCCGGTGTTTACCAGGAACGCCCCGGAGAAGCAGGAGAGCTGGACATGGGGGGGCCTCCCGGAGATAGAAGAATCATGTGGAGGTGAGCGAGGAGGGTGCTGAAAGGTTTGGTGGCCCGTGGTCTGGATGGCGCCCGTGTCTTCGCCACTATCTTCCTCCGCAAAGTGCGCGTTCTTTCTGCGTTGCGAGAGAAGATGTGGGACTACGAGCACATCGAGCCGTGAGAGGAGGTGCAGGACCCCGGCAGTGGGCTGTGGAGGTGGCTTGATAGTATGATCACGGGGGAAGGCCACCGCCCCATTAGTGGTCCGTCCCTTTCTGGTCGGGGTCGCCCCCTAACTTGAAAAGGAGGTGCCAAGCTTATCCGCGAGGGGATGACGCCGCGGAGGCTCAGGAACCTGGTGGACGCTCAGCCTCTGAAATATCCGGAGTCCAGATCTGATGGGGAGGAGGAGGAAGAGGAGCTGGAGTCACTTGGAGGCGAGGATTCTGGTTCCGGATACGTCCCTATTGTGGGGTGAACGGACCCGGGGCCCCCAAGCGCGCCCGCGACAAGGCGGAGCATGAGTTGGCGAAATGGCTCGAGGACAGAGGACTCGGATGTGCTGAGGGGCCGCCGGCGATGTCACTCAGGATGACGATTGCGCCTTTCTCCAAGACGTGGAGGGGCTGATGGGCCGTCGCCGCCTGTGGTAATGGCTGCCGCGACGAGTTTGCCCCCTTTATCACCGGCTGAGACCGTCCCGACAATATTGCGGCGAGAACGTAAGTGCCGCGCTCGTTTTGGTGTTTTAGAAAGGCAGCCTTTTAGTGACTTGCTTTCTTGTTTCTGCGATGCACGGTTTCGATCAGTTTTCAGTCAATGGCTAAGCCGGTGGAGTGGACTGAGCATCCTTCGCTGGCGGTTTTGCTCACCAAGTGTCGAGGAGAAGGAGCATCCCCGGGGTGTCTTCGTCGCAGACGGTGATAGTGGCGGTGCTGGGGCCCATCTTTTCGTCGGCCGGAGTGGCCACGGCGTTCGTGCCATATTCCGCGGACCACGCGGGTGCTTTTGCCGAGAGCTCTCTCCTGTCGCCGTCCGCGAGGGAGGCCGCCGTGTTGGTGGAGCCGCCATCGGCGGAGGGCGCCCTGGTTCCCTATCGTCCGCCGCAGGGACCGTTGGAGTGGCCGTCTCGCGATGACGATGGTGATGCGTGGTTCGTGCTGAACGACACTCGGGAGGGTAAACTCTAGCAGCACATGGGTCAGCAGGGTTCCACGACTCAGGAGGTGCTTGCCTCCGCCAAGGACCGCATTGCCCTACTGCTGAGGGAGGTAGAAGGGCTGAGAAGCTCGTTACTTCTGGCCAGCCTCCCGCTATTGGGGTAAGATTTCTTCGTTGGGTCAGCTTCTTTTCCGCCCGTAGGTGTTCTCTTGTGATTTCCTTTTATCTTCCAAGTATTGGAGAAGATCTCCAAGAGGAATAGGCCTTCCTGCGGGAGGAACATGGTCGCGAGGTAATGGCCGATGCAGCTCGCCTCGCAGAGCGGCTGCGTTCCACGGAGGCCGCACGTGTCTCGGATGCCCAGGAGTATC